>NW_021604710.1:129331-161936 GCF_004785775.1 Grammomys surdaster | reverse complement strand
GGTCATCACTGATTTACTGAACAGCATCTTTTTGAATTGTTGGAAGTTTTGCTTATTTGTGTGATTGATTGTGTTTTGATAGTGTTTTTAAATCAAGGACACTCCTCACTAAGAATGATTTCACTGTCATAGAGATTCATCTTGTTCCCAGTCTGAGTGCTCCACGGAGGTTTTCTCTATCACAGGATTGCAGTATGGATCACAATCTTTGCAGTCTGTCACTATGCCACCTCATCAAAGTTCTCTGTGGGAAGGAGCCTTTTGTGGTAGCAACTGTGGGAACTTGTCTGTTTCTGGATTTTTCTCACTGAACCTCTTCATAAAACATTATTTAAATTTGGATTCTATGTAGTTAAAGTATATTAATAGCAATCTTGCCTGACAAATATCTCAGACTTTTCCTGAAGCCCAGAATCACTATTGTTCTTAACTGGTATACTTAAGAACAGAAGCCTTTGGGCCCAACCTTTCATGATTCAAAGCCTGAGGCTGAACATTTTCTTCAATACCTCCACTACCACATAAGCCTCTAACTCAGTGGCTCTCAACCTTCCCAGTGCTGCTACCTTTTAATATAGTTCCTTATATTGTGGGTGCCTCCCTACCATATAATTATTTCACTGCTACTTCATAACTGTAATTTTACTACTGTTATGAATCATAGTGTAGATATATGATATGCAACCCTTATGTAGGTTGGGAGCCACTGCAATAGCTCTTTTAGAGTCACCTCAGTGCCTGCTGGTGGCCCCTGGGGTAGATGTTCTAGAAATGATCTCTCTAGCCAGTGTGGATGATGTTGTTGCAATGGCTGTGAGCAAAGCAAATTACAGTTGTTGGAATTGTATAGATTCAAAAATAGTATTTTCCTTTCTCATGTGACATAGAAAACACTTGGAAATGGGATAATGAAGTCTGCAAAACAAAAGTCAAAATGTTAATGTTGCTCTTGTGATGAAGATATCAACCTGTCCAATAAAGTTGACCAGCCTGAATCCATATGAACAGAGCATAGTGAATTTTGACTAACTGTCTCTAGGGTAGCCAGCCTCTCCACTTGAATGAACCCTCTGATCACTATTTTTCCCATAATTGTAAAGCAGGAGAATAGACAGCATTCCCTCACAGGTAGAGAAATGCAAAGATAAATGTAGAGGACTTGATTCAACATGCCCAGTTCCTTCTTTCAAATAATTAGAGACAGTTCTTCTACCACAGAGAAGAGGGAGAAGAGAAGTGGACTTATATTAATCAACAGATCCACACATTATCAAGAGAGGTGGAGGAAAAATATTGCCCCCAGGTTCACAAAATTTATGTTGCCCAAACACTTCAGACTCGTTCTATGAGAACCTCTGTGTTCCAACAGTCTTGAGGGATACTTTTCAAGATATTTGAAGAACTAAGAGTTCTGTTGCCAACTCCAAGCTAGAATTAACTTTCTATGCTTCTTTGTCAGTCTATATACTGTTTTTCCTCCTAGTACAAAGAAAAAGACCCAATGACAAGCTTCAGTTGTATCAGAATAAACCATCAGTAACATGACAAGAATACTTAGAGCCATTCTAAAATTTTGATATGATATGAGCTAATTTTCTTCAAATTTTTTATATGAACTAGAGAAATGGCTCAACTGTTAAGAGCATGTACTGTTGTTTTATGAGACCTGGGCTTAGTTCTCACAACCAACATTAGGAAGCTAACAATGACCTGTAACTCCTGTTCCAGGGAAATCAAACAATTCAATGCACTCTGACTTCCACAGGCACCTATGTGCATGCAGTACACATAAACTGTTGCAAGCATAAACACACACACACAAATAAAATTTTAAAAGAAAAAATTCTTTGCAGTATCCTAGGGAAGACTAATCTTTCTTTTTTATTATCAATTTGATGACTTTCCTCAGTTATGCTTTGTTTCAGGCTTTAATGGTTTTTCTATTATAATTTTTGTTTCCTCTATTCTAACACACATTTTATCTTTTTTCTTTTTGATTTTTTTCCAATCAATGTGATATTGCACAATTCTTTAAGACAGATTAAATTGAATTTCTCAATGTTTAAAATGGCTTCTTTTGAATTTTTAAAATAATTCTAATCCAACAAGTAGTATTCACTGGCATAAAATACCTTCATTAACTTTATGCCTGAATCTGGGCCCACAACATTAGTATTTCAAATATATTCTACTATACTTCATCTCTATGATCTTCCCTGGTGAGAGATATGAAATTTATAAACTCTGAAATCTCTTGAACAAGAGCTATTAAAATAAATATTTAATACCTCCTCTTTTTCTGTCATGTGATCTTCTAGCTAAATATCTCTCCTTACATTGTGCCTGTTTCCCCTTTCATCTGCACCACACGACTGTAATTTTAGCAATTAATCCAGAAGGTTCCTGAAGATCATATAACTTAAATATGTTTCTTAATCTTCCCAAGCATCTCTGTCAAAACTCTCCATATTTGTGATTTTCAGAGCCATTTCTTGACAGGCTTCCGGATGCTGTCTCTTCCTGGGGGAGCCATTCCAGTTTGCTTCCTCTAAGATCCTGATTTTTCCCTCTAATGGTATTTTCTGATTGCCTTGCCTGTCTTAGCAAAATCTAAAATAAACCTTTCTCTCTTGTCTCCCCAGAGAGCCATGAGACCTAAGTCTTTTTCCTCTTCCCATTAAGAATCCAACCCTCCTGACTCCATTCTCTCGGTTCGTCCACATGAGGGTGTATATTTTCTGAGATGCTGCTTTTCCTCACACAAAAATTATTTTTACATCAATACACATTTTTATTTTTTGTAATGATTTGTAGACTTTTAAAATTTTAATTTCCTAAGGTTCTAATATATGTGCATTTGGTTAGCCTGAATTGATCAGGTGCAACACAGAGAAAACAAAATAATATTCACTCTCTTTTAGTTTCATCTTTCCCAATGAGTTCATTGGTTGAATGTTTCCAGCATCCTCTGAGGTCTTCAAGATGTGGTCAGAATCTATGGCACCTTTCTGTTATAAACATCCTTCATTTGTTGCCTTACAGGAAGGAGGAAATAAACTGGAGTCACTGTGTTATCTCATCTCTTTTTGAAGGACATGTAAATTCCCTTCAGCATAGTTCATCAACCACAGGTGTTCCTTTAATTATCCTTTAAGCTTTTGCAATAATTGTGTTGATTGATTTTGGATTTTCTTGTATACATAGTCTAATTTACTTTGCCTTGAGAGTCCTCTTAAGCACATTTTCTTCATCAGAAAGAGCCTGACCAGTTGTGCTGACTATCACAGACTCTAAATCATTCCTGTCTGGGAGCTCACTGTTATGAATAGTCTATCTCCTTGACTTTGTAGAGACTTTAAGAAATAGTAACTCTCCAGTGATAATCCTGCTGATGAGTCCATTTCAATGAGAAATTTTTCACTGTTCAAAAGACCTGAATATCAGATAGAACCATAGAAATATTTTTTAAATCTCTTATCATTGAACAAAGACTTTGTAATCGTCTATCATTTCAGAAAATATTCAGACAACATTAGTGGCCATTTTGAATAGTTTTGTGTGTTGGAGAGGACACAAAAGCCTGCAACAACAACATTTAAATTATATATTCTGCATTTAAATGAGCCAGTGGAGCTGCTAATAACACTATTATTAACCGCAAGTATATCTTTTATGTTTTATCAACACATAATTAGAGTAACCTAGTACAAAAATACATACAATATGTCCTTTCTGTAGGTGAAGTATTGTACTTTTTTCTCTAATATATATATTAGAAACATTAAATATATATATTAAATATAAATATATATATTAAATATATATTTAATTTTTCTTCTTTAAAATTTTTCTTTCAACTGGACATTTTAAGGTGTGTGTGTGTGTGTGTGTGTGTGTGTGTGTGTGTTTGTGTGTGTGTATGTGTATGTACATATGCACCAAGTGTGTGCAGGTTCCTGAAGAAGACAGAAGACATCAGATCTCCTAGAACTGGAGTTACAGGAAATTGTGAGGAGTTCTACTTGGATACCAGGAATTGATTTCAGGTTTTCTTAAAGAACAACAATATTAAGTGGTGAGTCACTTCTCCACACCTTCTTTATTATATTTTGTTTAGAAGAGACATTATTGAATTTCTATTTATATGTAAAAGAACAACAAAGATTGGAGAATTAGCTTCAATAAATGCTTGTGAACACTCTTGAGTCACTTAGAGACAGCAGTGATGCTTCCTAAGGCTTGATACCCAGCAGGGTAACGCTGTAGAACAAAGCTCTCCACAAATTCACTAGTTAAGAGCAACAATCATTTATTTACACTCTTGAATCTATGGGTAGAGGGCTGGTTCTGTGAATCTCAACTCAGCATTTTAAATGCTAAATTTTTATTGAAGGGGTGATTTGCAAACACTATGTTTTGCAACTTTTGTTTTAATCTTCTAAATGGGTTCTTTCAAAGAACAATGCTTTCTTTTTCTTTTTAATGAAGGAATGTTATCTTGAATGATTCTAAATGGTAAACACTGTACCTTGAAATAGAAGCACACAGAGCTGAGCAGCATTTTCGAGTTCCCAAAGTACCATTTTTTAACTAGTAAAAGTGATCTGGACCGACCTACATGCTGTTCCTTCAGAAAATGGATTTTGTTATACCCTACTGTGAAAAGGGAGTTGAGTACAGTTGTTCTCTGCTTCACAAAGAAGCAGCCAACGGCATGGCGAGTGGTTAGAAAGCTGGAAAGTATAGAGATATGAGTAGAATCTAGCAAAGCAAATGCACAAGGACATGTTAAATTGTGTAAGACCGTTTTACAAAGAGATGAGGTATATTTGACTACTTAAACACATGAACAGTAGGAAGCATCAGCTGCCATCCTCAATGGAGCTGTGATCCTGTTCTCAATAGACAACCACTGAAAGAAGAGTTAGAAAGTGTGTCTCAAGATCACTGTGTCACACGAGTGACACTCGTGGAACACTGAGGCATTTTAAAGTATTCACAAAGGTGAAGTAGCACTTGGGGTTGCTGGGGTACAAAAAAGAAGTCTGGACATCTGCAAATGTGTTTTCTAAAAGAACTGGCATGTCATTAAATAGACTGGCTATGAGAATACCGAGTATATTGTGTGCTATAGAACAGCAGAACGTCTAACAACTTTGCCTGACATTTTGTTTTCAGTTGCAACTCACTGAATTATTCAAAATACATGTATTTCTAACTTCTTTTAGTGTTATAATTTATAGAAAAATATTAGACAAAGTCCATCCTCTCTGGATGCTTAACGCTGAAAAAAAGTATTCATCTGTTCATTATGCACATGCTAAAATCATGAGGCTAAGTTTGAAAATATTTGGAGGAAATCAGAAACTTCCAGAGTAATAAAGTCAAAAAATAGAGATAAAACACTGTAAATTTTTCATGTGATGATGACATCAGGGTGAGTACATGGCAGGAGGATGAGCTAGAAGAGGGATCCTGTGTGTGAGTGAGCTGAGCTTATAGAAGAGGAGGAAGAAATAAGCAGGAAGAAGCAAGAAGAATCCAGGATGAGCTACATATAAAGATGCAGTGTGTGTCCCTTGGTGCACATGACAACATCTGCATGATTGTTTTCATCCCAAATGTTAGGATTTGAGTGACACAACTAACTCAACAAGAAACAGATTTTGACTATAAGGCAGAACTTACTTGGGTCAGCCTAATTGCATTGGCGACTCAAATATAGACATCTTTTGAGTGAGTTCATTTGATAGGAATTCATCAGTGTGAAATAAGATAGTGAAAGAGCTCAGTAAAACTGCTGAGACATATCTCCAGTGCTGAGGCTGAGGGATGTGTGTGTGTGTGTGTGTGTGTGTGTGTGTATTATTCAGAAGGAACATACAGACTTGAGTCTTAAGGAGATGGGATCATTAAGGAGAGGACACAAACAAGACAGGAGAAACTTGAACGGTTTATAATATTCCCATACTTGGACTGGCCAGCCTTAAGCTCATCATCATAACTAGAAACATTCTGATACTACATGAGATTGGTGTTGATATGAGACTCTACACATAATGTTTTGTAAAAAAGAAAAATCCTTCTTATCTCTTAGAAGCCTGTTCTTTTCCAATGAGAGACAGAAAGAGAGTGATCTGAAGAGGAAGGAAGGTATCAAGGAACTGGGAGGAGTAGAAGGAAAGAAATCTGTAATCAGGATATAGTGTATGAGGAAAAAAATCTATTTTGAACAAAAGGAGAAATGCTAGATGAAAAAAAGAAAGAAAGAAAGAAAGAAAGAAAGAAAGAAAGAAAGAAAGAAAGAAAGAAAGAAAGGAAGAAAAGACCTGAGTTTAATTCTTAAAAACTATATTTAAAAGTTGGCCACAATGTTGTGAAATTTTTATCCCATACTGGAGAGACATGACAAGCAGACTACAGGAGCTCACTGACTGGCCTGCTTAGCAAACTCTAGGCCATTGATACACCCTGTCACAAAAACAAACAAAAGTAAAAACCAAACACCAAAACAAAATAAGAAACCTAGGGTGGATATCATCTAACTTTATTTTCCTAAGCCCTTAAACAGATAACCCAGCTAACAGTGAAACCACAGTGCATTCTAGTGGCCAGTGACACACAGCAACACAAATTGGAGCTGTGATTCCCTTCATTTCACATAAGAGATGTGAGATTTTATAATGTGTCAGTGTCAGAGAGTGGTGAATCAATATTAATCTTACTTTGTTCTAATTTTTAAATTCTGACAAAGAGACGATGGACGGCCACACAACCGGATTTTGTGGATAAATAGATGGGTTGATAGGAAGTGAAAGAAAATGAACAAACATTGCGAACAGTTAGACTCAGTAACAAAGGACAGAATGCCGGGAGGGTCTGAGAGTGCAGGTGTGTGCATAACCCCAGCCACTGCTGTTTTCCAAGAACTCCCAACAGTTCAGACCAATTTCTCTTACTATCTTAGAGTATCAGAAAGGAGTTAGTAAATGTACAGAGACAAACATAAAAAGGTATCATCAGGGGTTACATGGGGGCCATGGACTGCTTTAGAAGTTCTTAACAAGGGAAGAACTTGGCATTTTAACATGCCAGGGAAGCATTTTAATAGACAAAGGCAGACAGATAAAATGTATCCAACAGTCTCTGAGCTATCTGGATCAAACCTGAAATAGTTTTGGGCTGTGCCAGAGACATCAGAAAGTTGCAGCACCCTGTGAAAAGTAGTACTCTGTTTGAGAGGAGATTTGGATTGAGTGTGGTGTTGCACACCCCAAAGTTTGGTAGGTATGGGCTGGAGGACCAAGACTTCATGGGAACTCAAATATGTTCTTTTAAAAAGTCTGTACCTCCTTCTAGGTTATCCATTTTGTGTATTTCTTTGAAAACAAAACATTGTTAAAAATGAGTTAAGATTAATAATAATAATAATAATAATAGATTTAATTATTATTAATGCATTTTCATACAATCAAGAGTAAAATAATTGCTCCAAACAAACAAATATATACTGTGGAAAATTTGTTCCTTAGAAAGTTCTAGTACAAAGGCATAGAAGCACAATATAAAGATGTCCCTGAGGATAGCATCCTAAACATTTAGATGCTCCAGCTGCAGTGGGAAAGCCTGTTGCGTGTTACTCACAGATAACTTCCATCTGTACTACTGGATTTTAGATGGATTTCCTGATTGCAAATTTAACAGAACAGGTATCTCCAGATTCTGATGACTGAGTCTGTGAAAAATCACTTTCAGTTAGGGGTTTTTGAATTGTTACTGAAAAAATACTTGGGAGTCCCTGGGATATTATTTTCAACCACGTGCAGTCCTTATGTTTCAAGAAAGAATTTGTGATCTACGGTTATATGCAGCAAGGCCTGTGTCTAAAAACCAACTCTGTCCATGGGGTATAAGAAGTAGTCACAGGTCTCTGCTGAAAGCTGGCTTGAAGAAAACCATCAGCTTTGTGCACAGCAGGGGTGTATCTGTGCATTGCTGTGGCTAAGCTGCTGGCACAGAGATAAGTGGCTGAGTCGCCCTGCTTTGCAGACTGGATCTTGAGAGTGGAGTCTTTTCCTTTAGGCCTCACAGCAGAAAAACGTTCTGTGGGCAACTGTGAATTATCTATAACAGCCTCATCCCGAAAGTAGACTAGAAGCTGAGGCCACTGGTCTCTGAGCTGCTGATACCAGTAAAGGGTATCGTGTCCAGAAATAGGGTCGCACCGAAAGGAAACAGCCTGCTTTTCCTGTATGATTGCATATCTGGGAGACTGGGTGACTCCAGCTTCAGACAATACTGTGGGAAAAAAAAGATAGTGTTTCAAAATGGGAACCATTGAAACAATTCCCCAGAGAAATGCAAAATGGAGACTGTTTTTCTAAAAACTTACCTGTGTCAAGGAGACAGAACACTGCCCAGCCAAGAAGCCTGGTGCCCATGGCAGATTGAGGGCAGAGAAGGGCTCACTACAGCAAGGTCTTGACAGCTGCATTACTTGTTACCACATGACACTTCCCACAGTGACTTTACTGTCCCTTCAGAGAATCATTTTTAGCACAGTGACTGAGTGTAAATGGTTCAGCATATGCACAGACTGCGTGTGAGTTCATCCAGTGTCCTCACACACAGCTCGGGCTTTAGAGGACACAATTTTCCACAACTTGATGCCATTCTTCTAAGGATCTGATTGGTCTTTCCTCCTTGAATATCACAAAGGCAACTGGAAGACAGCATTATTGGGTGGTGACCTCTTTATCTTTCTTGTCATTTTCCTTCACTTTGGGGATTTCTCTTTCATCAGGTTCTGGCACAGTGTGTTCCAGGCTGGTCAAAGTTCATCATAATAAATAAAATGAGATTTTCTTGAAATTCCACAGGGAGTGGTAAGCTTCTACTGATGGCTGCATTTTTATATCTTTATTAATTTTCAATTTTCTTATGTGAGTATTCTATTTCCACACCTACATCATTTCCACACCTCCCTATATTCCCTGCCATCTTTCTTCCAAGTCCTTCTTGATTCATGACATCTTTAATTATTATGGTAGCACACACATACACACACAAGCTGCATGCTGATGAGAGAGAGATTAACCTCTCAATAAATTACTGAATCCCAAATTGTTGGTCCTAAACACATATACATAGGACAGCTGTATGCTATAAGTTACCAGCTCCCTCCCCACCAAGGTATTGTTTTTTATCACTCTAAGTATAAAGCAGAATTACTGCAAATCTGTGCTTGAAGCACTATCTACTGTTGTTTTTTACTTTTAACAATTTATTTTATTTTATTTTATTTTCTGTACATCAGTGAGTTAACTACATATATATCTGTGTGAGGATGCTGGATCCCCTGGAACAGGAGTTACAGTTTTAGCTGCCATGTTGGTGCTGAGACTTGAATCCAGGTCCTCTGGAAGAGCAGCCAGTGCTCGACTACTGAGCCATCTCTCCAGCCCCCATGTAATACCTCGTGTTAAATAAGTAGAGTGATGATAGGCCCACACCCTATAAGATGAATATAGTGCCAGCCTCCGGGAAAGTCACCTGTGCATATGTTTACGGTCCCTTCCCATAAGAAAATCTAGTCTCAGACAAGAAAATGGAATGATGTTGCCTAAAATCTGAAGGAGTATATTTTTGCTTTTACCTACCCTAATCACAGTAAAACTATTAATAGTCTAAGGGCCACAATGATCTTTAAAACATATCTGACAATAAACAATATTCCCCCGAAGAAAACATACACATCTGCCATGAACACATAAGTAGATGCTTGACCTTATTGGTTCACAAGTAGTTCAAAGGGGCCCAGTAAGGTATTACTTCACACACAGAGAGCTGCAACAATAGTGATAAATGAATGTGTGAAAATATTTGAAAGACTGTAAAAAAATGGAACTCTTATACATTGATGTTTGGAATGTAAAATGGTAGAGCTCCCTTTAAAAAACTTTGACAGTTACTGAAAATATCAAACAGAATTATTGCATGACTCTGCGATCTCCTGTACACTCCAAGGAAAACAAAACAACAACAAAAATTAACCAAAAAACTGAAGACTAGGAAGAAACAAAAGAATTAAAGTTCAATGTCAGTTGAGTATTATTAATAATAACTGAGAGATGGAAGCAACTTGAAAATCCATAAAGTAATGGGAGTTAGAAAATGTACAGTTTTAACACAATGATTGACTAAAGTAAGTCAAGTTGTGATACAAATTAAAAATGTGATACTTACGCTAAGTGAGAGAAATCAGACTCAAGGAGAAAGAAATACACCTCTAAACATACACTTCCTATAATAAACAAGATCATGGGCCAGAGGGGAGAATAGTTACTGCTTAATGGATTACAGATAAACACTTTTGGGGAAGCATGACAATGACTGTCCTACAACACGAAGGCTATGTGTAAAATGACTAAGTTACTGATACAAACACAGTGATGGAGTTCAGAAAGGGTAGTCCACTGTGTTACTTTCATTCCTGCTTCTTCTCAACTTGGGGATAAGCCAGAGCAGGAATTTTTTTCTTCTTGGATTTCCCTGGTAGAATAAATGCAAATTCTCCAAAAGAAACATGCGAGACCCTCCCTGCAAGTTCCCAAAGGAGAGAGGATTAAGCCACCACAGGAGGAGACACTGGAAAAGTCCATACTGTGCTCAGACAGATTTCTCAGCGTCTATCACCCATTCTTCCAAGGACATGTTCAGCTTTCCCCAAAATAATTTATTCTTCCCCAACTTGCCTTCATCAACTTACACCTCAGCCAGTGAAGAGGGAATAGAAGTTTCCAGATACCAGTATGTGTTAAGATTTCACTTTCTCTTCATTTTATGACCACAGACATGCAATTAGCTTGCATTGCATTTTGCCTGTTAGTCTATGAATTTATTTCACAGAGTCAAATCAGAGAGTAAACAAATATATCTTCCCATGCAACTGTAAAGGTAAATTTTTTATGTTACCATGTTTTAATTATGATACTCAAAAAGTAAAAACAAGATGAAGATTATGTCTAAATAACAAAAGAAAATGAAAATAAATATCAACAGCTGAATCCTCCATGGAGGTACTTAAAGGGAAAGAAAGAATGCAAGTAAGTCAGATGCATTGGTGACTAGTAGAAGTGGTATTTATCAGAAAGCATCCCATGAAGGGTTTCCTGGTGTGGCTGTAATTTTCTTCTATGGTATAAGACAGTCCTGGCAGTTCACCACTCCGTGCACATTCCGTATTGTAATTCTTTAGAAAATGTTCCTATCTGGTAAGCTGGAAATCAGGTCTCATCCTCACCACTTCGGCTGCTGAAGTACAGAGGCTGTAGCAGTACAAAAAAAAAATCAATGTTCTCTAAAATCTCCATTTACTCTTCTGTGACTTGAATACTTAGGTGGAATATTGTTCTATTTCCTGGGTTACATTTTTTGTTAATAATACTATTCTTTATCTTTTGGGGATAAGAATTATATTTAGGCATGCTGTGTTATATGACAATGCAAAATAGTGCTTATTTGGTTTAGATGTTAGATGTTTCCCAAAGATTCATATATTAAAGGTATGAGTGTTCATTCAGAGGAAGAGCTTCCAGAAATATGAAGTCTTTAATATCACCAATGGCTAATCCACAGACAGGTTTATATTAGAAAGAACGTTGAGTGAGTGATGGTGACAACTTCAGAAAAGCCAAGCCTAGAGGGAAGAAAATAACAGGTCCAATTAATCATAGACCAAAACCTTTGAAACACTAAGACAAAAATCCAAAATATGCTTTTTCCCTTTATTTTCTTAGCTCTGTCACAGTGCTAGAAAGGTGATCGTCATGCATATCGCCACGCTCAGTGCTGACTCAGCTTTATTATCCACTCTGTAAAATGCGAATTGCCACCCACTGAGCCAATGTTCTTATATGTTGTAACGAGAAAACCAGTTACATTTATCTATAAATTCCTCAAAACCTGGAAAAAGAGTAATATATCGTGGACTCTGCAGACAATCCCTTTAGCATTTTTTTTTTGTTTGTTTTGGTAGAGGAAACTAAAGACTGCAGAGGGAGTCTTCACCTGGATAGATGCTCTACACGATTATGCAATCTTAAGTGCTCAGACATAAAGAATAGACATGAAAGTAACACTAACCATACTTAGCAGGTTGCACTTACATATTTATTCACAGAATACACGTACACACACACACACACACATACACACACACACACATACACACACACGTTTGAAATTAATTTGAAAGAAGAGAAGAGCATGTTAGGGGCTGGAGGCAAAAGAAGGGTAATAAAAACAAGGTAGTGAAATTAAACTTTAGAAGGATAAAAGAAATTAAACCTTATATATATATATATATATATATAT
The DNA here is from genome assembly GCF_004785775.1 of Grammomys surdaster. Lineage (NCBI taxonomy): Eukaryota > Metazoa > Chordata > Mammalia > Rodentia > Muridae > Grammomys > Grammomys surdaster. Next base: position 149,561 of record NW_021604710.1, on the reverse strand, counting down.
ATATATATATATATGAAGAATAGATACAGAAACAAATGGGAAAGGAATGTCTAAAATACAGAAGAAACATCTGGAGAAAAATATATCCAGGATTGAAAACAGCACAATACAAATGAGGAAGTAACTGAGTGTGGACAAGTTTAGCTAGAAAGGAAAGAACCAAGGAATGCTGGGTAAAAGCTGATGATTCAGATGGGTGAAGAAAAATGGTAAAGGGACTTATTCACTATTGTCTTGAAGAACAAAGGGGCTACTGACTTATAGAGCTAAAGCATCCAGAGAAGAGCTTGTGCAAGTTTTTCAGTTGGATAGTAAAGTGATTGAAGTGGTCACTGAAGACCACAGGGTAGGAGACAACAGCTGTGAGATTATCAAGAGTGATCATGACCTTCAACTAAAGGTTCATTTCACTCTCTGAAAACAGAAGCAAGTTCTGGATATATAACAGGGATCCATAAAATAGCTGTCAGAATGACACTCAGTAACGCTGAGACTCATGCTGTGTGGTTCCTAGTTTGTCAGAGCTCAGCAACTCTTACAGAGGCAGAGACTTGCTGAGGCACACGGACAACTAGTTTTCCCTGTTTGCTTTATGTGCAGAGGGAAGGAAGCCACACATCGCTGTGTATCACTGCTGGCACAGAAGTATACAGCTGTCTGAGAGAGGGAAGCCGATTCCAGAATGAGAGAGAAGTTCTCTTGGCTTGCTCTGGAGGCCTTGTACCCATCGGTGACATCTCCTTTCTCAACGTTGTTGTCAACATTATATGAGTAATAGATCAGCCTCAGCCCATGCCCCATGTCCTGTCGATACCAGTACATGTAGTCATGGTTATTAGTCTGCTGACAGCTCAATGTCACCTGTCCTCCTGTTACTACCATCTTGTTTCTTGGGCTTTGGGTAACTGCAGCCTCCATGTGTTCTGTAATAAAGAAAGACAAAGCCTGATTATATCATCTTAGCAAAGAAAGTTAGGAATTCTAAGAAAAGGAAGCACACCAGTGGCCCGACCAGCACTCACTTGCACACAATAGACTAGAGACCACAAAGAAGAGCCTGGAGCCCATCTCAGGACCAAGGCAGGCTCTCGTATGTTCCAGCCCTGCTTAGGAAACTAGAGCTGGGGCTTCCAGTGACTTAGTGATGTCACTGACTATAACAAATGCTAGAGGTGCAGAGTTAAGACACGCCACCACTTCTCTACATAAGCAAGTCAATTTTCAACCATAGTCTCCTAGTTGCCTTTTCAACAATTTTAAAGTGAATATACAATAATTACCAACTCAGATAGAAAAGGGTTTGTATTTTGTTTTTTTTTTATTTCTAAATGCATGTGTTCTTTCTCTGATTTTAGCCAGCATATGATTTTATTCCTACTATGATTCCACTGCTTATTTTACATGGTTTCAATTTTTACTATTTCTGTAGTCTCAGCTGCAGCCTCACAACATGCTGAGTTCTATGAGATTTCATCTAGTTCTTTACTTTGTCTTAATATTTGAAAAAAAAACTTCAATGCTATCTATGGCTACAAAGACTGCTTGACACACAGAAAGCTCATAAAGAACCCTAGTTGAGGTCTTTATAATTTGAACAATTGTCTTAAGATCTCTCCAACCTCTTCAGGGATACAAGATCTAACTTCTAGGTTCAGCTTTCCATGTTTCTATATTGATAGGAATTCTCTATTTGTTTCAGGAGAGGCTGTGAATAGCAGACATAAATTTTGTCACTATGTTCTGTCAAGAAGAAACCCCTTCAGCAGTGTGAGAGAACTGTTTGCCAGGTGATATACAGATCTGGTACATCTAGGGTCCCGGGGAATTGTACTAAAATCATCCAAAGCTGTTAGATCACCCTTCTCATAACTTTGCTAATATGAACGCTTACCTCTACTCAAGGGCAGTAAAGGTTCTTTCCGAGGTGAAGCATAGCTCAGTTACTCCCTACACAGATAATATCTCACCATGAAGCCTCCTTTCTGTGGCTACACATCCTGGTGGGATCATGATGGAAATTTTTTATAACCCTTCCCTGGTGAGGAAGGACTCACAAGCAGAAGCAGAGACAAAGGAGGTCAGAAGAGTTCCCACATGAAGAAGATTGTAGTAGGATGGCAGTAGAGGCTGGGTGTACCTGAAAGGACATTGTGCTCCATACCTAAAGCTTGGCTGGTTTCCAGAGACCAAGAGCTGCCAACAAAGGAAGCCATTGTCCCTGGTTGAGTCAGGACAAGAAAGAAGCACTTAGATGTTTGGAGGGAACATAAAATTCCATGGCTCTTATGCTCATTTTAAACCAAAGCATGTTTTACCAGTTATGTTAATCTTCTGAACAATACTTTCATGTCATTAGAGAGAGTGTGATTTCTGTGACTACTTTTTAACTCCCTGTTCAATTGATTTTTTAATGGTTGACTAGCAAATTTTCTGTTGTTCAAAATGTACACAGCATCTTCAAACTGTGATAATACAAACACACACACACACACACACACACACACACACACACACACTAAGCTCAGCTAGTAAAGAGACAGTGAGTAGCTACATTTTTGACCAAAAGTAAAGAACACTATAGGAAGTCATATGTTGATTTAGAAGGGAAAGGGATGTAGGTTTTAATTTTAGTGTTGATAGTATTAAACATGAAATTTTGCAAAATTTCATGAGCTATTAATGCCTACCTATAAAGAAACACATAAAAATCCTCATCTGCAAACAGATACACTAATTTCTACCCTTGTTTTAAAACATGTAACTTATGCCTACACCCAAGCACAGAATAGAATTCCTACTACTGGATAAAAGCTGCAATGTGTTGGCAGAGATATGAGAACATCCGGAGACATTGGGGACAATCCCAGTGTTTAGGAGCACTAGTATGGGTTTATCTAGGCGATGGGGATTGTTACAGAACTAGGAGCATTTCTGGGCCTTGGATAAGACTCTGTGGCATCTCTCAACCTTTCTCTTATACATCGTCAACTGGGACAGGAAGATGAAGGCACAGAAAGCCAGTAGCTCTGTAGTCTGTGGTGAGCTGGTACAGAACTACACAGCAGAGTCCTCCAGCTCCAAGACACTCAGGTTAATCTCAGAGTAATAGTCATTTAATTGTTCGACCAAAAATCAACCAGGCATGTTTCCTCATCATAGTGAATGAGGAACTTTAGTTCCTGCTCCTGAGCCTGTTAGTACTAAACCACATTGCTATGTGCAGAGATGGGAATACATTTCAGAATGAATCTTTCTCCCTTTTCTTTGATTATGTGTCTTGAAGACTGGGCAACCCCAGAATTTGCTGAACCTATGGAGGAAGGAGACAGGGGTGAGCATGTAGAGAAAGAGTAGGTCTATGCAGCAGCAGCAGCAGTAAAGGAGCTCAGTAGCAGTCCTGCCAGCACTCAGGACTTACTTGTCCCCAGGAGAAAGACAGTAACCCAAGAAAGCAGGGTGGTGCCCCAGGCAGAATCAGGGAGGACAGTGTTACACATGCTTCTTCTCAGGATGCTGGTCCCCTTGGTGAGAGATCAGGAGTTAGTTCCTCCTCTCTCTCTTCCTTTCATCTTGTTATCTGTGATGTCAGGTTCTGAGGTCAGTGATCTTGTTCACTTCTATGGGCTTTCTGTACACTTGGACAGACTCTGTTGGCTGTGACCTTCCTGCTTTAGGTCTAGCCTGTTTAGTGGAAGGGGATATGGCTGTGCTGAATCAATAAAGCTGGGTATGGGGAAGTCCATTTCATGCTGTTCTCTGAGCCAGTTGCTTCCTTTTCTCCACCTAGCTTCAGAGGCTTTGGATTGCCTGTACTACAGATCAAATCTACAGTTCATGCTGCCTGTGCTGAGGCACAGTTAATGTGCACATATGACTAACCACCCCTGCTCTTCTCTGAGCCTCTTGAGCCAGCACTGTTTCTGGTTCTACAACTAATACCCTACTATGGCCCCAAACCAGAGCTCTACCTATATCCACCATCTAAAGAAACATCAGACACTCACTAGGTGGTTCATCAGTGCCCCCTAGTGACCAGTGTGGACTTACTGGACTGTACCCCTACAAGGTATGGTTGAGGCTAGAAGCTCTCAAAATCAGGCATCTGTGTTGAGCCAGATCACACCACAGAGTTGTCGCCAGGTACAGTTTGCCCATCAAATCTCAAATATTATTTGTCCCAGTGAGAGAGAGCTAAAGGAAACTCATTTAAGAAAGAAGAATTTCACAGTGCTGCAGGGAGACTAGTCACTAGGTATCAGATGCCTTTGGAAGGGGTGGACCTGGGCAAAACACTCTTTAGTCTAAGTGAATTTTTATGCTGCATAGACTGTGAATTCTGTCAATGGAGAAGTCTTCTAAGCACTTTGAAAAATAAACTAGTCTAAGGAAGAGAAAGCCTGGAAGGGTAGAATGTGGGAATTACTGTTTTAGATACCTAGCAAGTCTTAAGGAAGTATATATATTAAAATTTTAAGTGAATTAGGATTGCATTTTTGACTCTTTGCAGTTATACTCAGTTCACCTATACCTTTTTCTTATTTTCTCCACGTTCTCAAAATATCATTTCCAAATTCATTTATCCTTCTTTCTGGAGCCTCCAATATACTATTACATTCAGGGAATTTTCATCACAAACACTACAATTTCACTTCTGGAAGTTGGATTGGGATTACAGCATGTCCCCCTCATTTCAACAAACTGTTTAAGACATGTGCGGCAATTACACTGTTCAATGTCACTGCCAGTCAATTTATAAGAAATAGGTTGGTTTCTAGTGACTGATTTTTCTCCTAGTGACAAGTCCTATTTTCCTGTTTCTTTGAAATGCTGTAAAATTTTTATTAGATGCTGGACAGTATATTTTATGTTTTGGTGTTTCAGATCCCATGGTTTTCTTATTAATACATTTATAGGTTTATTCTGCAATGTGCTTAAGTCATTGAGAAATAGAAATCAGAGATATTCTTAGCATATAGTTGTTGCTCTTTTTAGGCTTTGGCAGAGACAGATACATAATTTAGAGGACTGGAGGATGACTCAACCATTAAAGACTGGACCCACATTCAAAAATGTAAGACATATAACTTAGACATGGACACAACATAAAAGTCCTTCAAATTACAAAAAGGTACAAAATATACTATTTTAATACAATGAAATATTAAAATAAGTAGAGTTTTTATACACATCAAAAATGTAACAATACACATACTATGTGAAAAATCAGACACAAAGAGAAAAAATATTATAATTCTAAATATAGACTTGCTAAAATAGGCAAGATCAGGGTCCTAATGAAGAAATAGTTAATGGCTTAATGAGGTACAGATGAACACTTTTCGGGAAATATACTGATGGTTGAACAACACAGTGAATATATGTAAAAGAATCACAAAGGTATACATATAAAACAGTAATCTAGTTTATAAAATGGCAGTTCAGTATGCTAATTTGGTTTTTATTTCTTTTGAAGAAAAGGTGCAAAAGCAAGTGTATAAAAAATTTCTTTCTATGGAAGCATAAAACTCTTCCCCTGGAAGAAAACACAGAGATACTCCAAAAGACACATGTAAAACTCTCCGTGGGAGTCCCACTGACCATGGAGGATTAAGCTGTGACACTGGATACCCATGCTATGCCCAAACAGATTTCTCACAGTCTAGCACCAGTCTCCTAAGGGCATATTCAGCTTTCCACCAAATAATGTATTCTTCCCCAGTTTGCCCATATTACCCTGCACTCTGCCTGTGAAAAGGAATGCAAATTTCAGGATACATGTAGGTGTTTAAATCTTTTTTTTCTTTCCTTTTGCTATCCCCCGGACATGTGATTACCTTGCCTAGGTTTTTGCCTGTTAGTCTGTGAATTTATTTCATAGACATAAGGCATAGAGTAAACAAATACACCTCATGCACAAGTGTCAAAATGAACTTTTTGTTATTGTCTATTTCATGACAATCATAAAAATTTAAAAAGGGACAAAGAAAGACTATCTTCAAAGTGACAAAAGAAGCTGAATCCTCCAGGGAGACACTTAAAGAAAAAGGATGCACTTAAATCAAATGTATTGGTCATGTACAGAAGTGATGTTTGTCATGAAGCATCCTGTGAAGGGAATTTTATTATGGCTGTAATTTTCGTTTATGGTAGAACACTGTTCCTGGCTGTCCAGAGTTCCACTACATTTTGTATTGTAATTCTTTAGAAACTGTTCCTGTTCGGTCATTTTGAATTCAGGTTTTATCACTTCAGCTATTGATGCTTTATTTGTTAGTAACAATTAAAAATTAATGTTCGTGGAAATTTCTATTTTCTCTTCTGTGACTTGACAATTTAGATGGAGCATTGCTGTATTTCCCGAGTTACCTTTTGTGTTAATAAGAGTATTCTTTATCCTTTTTGGATAAGAATTATATTTAGGGATGTTTTGCCATATTACAATGCAAACTAGAGCTTATTTGCTTTATATATTAAGTGTTCCCTAAAGATCCACATATTAAAAGTTTAGTTTCTACACAGTATTCAGATGAAGAGCTTCAAGAAAGATTAGATTATGAAGAATTTGATATCATCAATGGCTAACTTATCGATAGGTTTATGTTAGAAAGCACATTGAATCATGGAGGCAACTTCAGAAAAAGGAGACCACTGGAAGATGTAGTCTACTGTATACCTCTCTCTCTCTCTCTCTCTCTCTCTCTCTCTCTCTCTCTCTCTCTCTCCCTCTCTCTCCCTCCCAGCCTCCCTCTCTCCCTCTTCTCCCTCCTTCCCTCTCTCCCTCCCTCCCTCCCTCCTTCCCCCCTCCCTCCTTCCTCTCATGAGATAGGCAGCTCAGCTCTACCATGGTCTTCCTGCTAGGCTGTTCTGCCACATCCCAGGCCCAAAAACATACAGTCCAAATAATCATAGACCGAAATTTTGAAACACTGAGAAAAACACACCTTTTTGTTTTATTTTCCCAGTCCTGCCATGATTCCAGTGTAAAATCCAGAGTGAATGAGCAGCTTTCTGCTACTGTCTACCCAATTACTACCCAGAGTCAAGTCACTAACACATCTAACAAAAGTGTTTGATACTTTAATTTGTAAATTCAGCAAGTTATGAAATAGGAGTTAAATAACTTGATATCTGGGATGGTAAGCAATGTAGCAATTTTTTCTGAGATACAGGAATTACTCCTCCACAAAATGAGTCTCTTAGAAGGCTTTCCACACACAAGTGATCAGGCAAATATATATATATATGCAATACTAAACAGACACAGTTGGCTGCATTCATATACTTATTCAAACCATAAACACAAAAATTAAAATAATAACTAAAGAATAAGAGACCATGAATTTTAATGTGGGGGGCAGGTAAATAGAGGGAAAGGTAGGGCAAGAAACAATGTAACTAAACTAACATCTTAAAAAAGGATAAAGAAAAAAAATTCTCCCTGAATTATATTTGCTAGGGAAAATGAGTTCTAGAAATAAGAGGGAAAGGTATATCTTTAGTACACAAGAATTGTCCTAGGAAAAATATCTCAAGGTCAGAACAGCACAACACATGTGAGTAAGTACTGACTGCAGATAAATTTAGGTGGAATGAACCAGGGAAGAGTGAAAGCTGGTGATACAGATGACTGATGGCATAGGACCTTATGACCATTTGTTCTAATAAAAAAAAAAAAAGGAGCTACTGACCTATAGATTTAATAGAGCCAGGAAAGAGATCATGTAATTGACCCCCTAGCAGGGGTTGAAGAGCTCACTGAAGGCCACTGGTATAGATAAGGTGGTTAGGATGTCACTCTCTGAAACAAAAATTCCAAAGAGGAGACAAGCTCCTATGAAACAGTGTTAGAGTGGCCTCCAGCCAAGCTGAGATCTATGTTGTAAGGTTCCTAGTTTGTCAGAGTTCGGTGACTCTGAGGCAGGCACTTCCTAGACACACAGGCACTTTGTTCTCCTAAGTTCCTTTCTGTGCAGAGAGGAGGAAGTCATGCGTCACTGTGTATCACTGCTGGCACAGAAGTACACAGATGTCTGAGAGGGGGAAGCCAACTTCAGAATGAGGGAGAAGTCTTCTTGTCTTGTTCTGGAGGCATTGTATCCATCAGGGATATCTCCTTTTTCAAAGGTGCCAGCACCATATGAGTAATAGATCAGCCTCAGACCATGCCCCACATCTTGCCGATACCAGTACATGTTGCTGTGGCTATTAGTCTGGTGACAGCTCAATGTCACAGTTTTTCCTGTTACTGTCACCTTGTTTCTTGGGCTTTGGGTGACTGCAGCCTCCATGTGTTCTGTAATAAAGAAAGATAAAACCTAATGATGTCATCTTAGCAAAAAGACTTCGGAATTCTGGAGAAGGAACACACCAGTGACCTGACCAGCACTCACTTGCACACAGGAGACTAGAGACCATGAAGAAGAACCTGGAGCCCATCTCAGGACCAAGACAGGCTCTGGTATATTCGAGGCCTGTATGAGAAATTAACGCTTGGGCTTCCGGTGACTTAGTGATGTCACAGTCTCCAACAAATGTTTGAGCTGCACATTTAACACACCTCATCTCTCTTTACACAAACACGCCTACTACCGATTATAATCTCATAGTTGAATTATACAACAATATTTGTAGTATATGCACACAAGGCATCATCTCAGAACAGAAAGAATTTATGCCTTGTTTTGTATTTATACTTGCATGGACTCTTTCTCTGATTTTAGTCAACATATTAGGCTTATTCCTAATAGGATACAATTCCTTATATTTTTCATGTTCCTTACCCTTTCGTTTTTGTTACTTCTGTGATCTCAATTGCACACTCACAACATGTTCCGTGCATGCTATGAGGTATCAAATAATTCTTCACATTGCCTAATTACCTGAAGAAAACTTTCAGTGCTATCCATAGCTACAAAGAATGCTTAACACCCAGAAAGCTTACAAACCACCAAGGCTGAGGTCATTACCGTTTGAACATTTGTTTTAAGCTCTCTCCAACCTATTCAAGAATGCTAGCTGTACATTGTAAGTTCAACCTTCAATCTACCTTTAGTGATAGAAATTCTCCGTTTCTTTCAGGTAATGCTGTGGCTGTTGGACCTGAGACTTTGCCACTGTACTCTCTGTCAATAGAAAACCCCTTTTCTAGTGTGAGTGAGCTGTCTTCCAGGTAATGTATAGGTCTGATGCCTATAGAGTTCCAGGGAGTTGTACCAAAATCATTCAAAGTTTTCATGTCACCTTTCTCGTAACTTTGCTAACATGAACACTTACCTCTATTCAATGTCAGTAAAGATTCCTTCCTAGATAAAGCATCTTTCAGTTACTCCCTACACAGATAATATCTCAGTATGAAGCCTTCTTTCTGTGGCCACACATCCTGGTGGGATTTTGATGGAAACTTTTTCTATAACCTTGTACAGTGAGGAAGGACTCAAAAGCAGAAGCAAAGACAAATGGGGGTGTTGAGCACAGCATCCATATGAAGAAACAGTAAACTGGATCTGACCTTCCTAGAAAGGACATTGCCTTCCATGCCCAAAGCTTGACTGGTTCCCAGATACCAAGAGCCACCAAAAGGGAGGTCATTAATCATGACAGAGAAGTCGAAGAAAAAGGCACTTTCTATTTAAGACTTAGATGTGTGTTGTAAAAAACACTAAATTTTATAGCTCATAGGATCATTTCAAAATAAGGTATGATCTACCAGTAATGTTAGTCTTCGGAACAATACTTTGGTTTCATTGAGATAATGAAATTGGTGTAAATATCCCCTTTTTATTCCTTTTCAATTGATTGTTTATTAGCAACCTTTCTTTGTTGACAATGTAAATCTCACCTTGAAACTATGAAAAAACCAAACATTATCTGGCTTAATATTATACTTCTATAATCTATCATGCCCCCACACCTATATACACTGAGCTCAGCTGATCTTAGAATATAAGAAAACAGTGAGCTGCTATATTTTCTTTCACAGAAAGTGAGTAACACCAAGAAAATTCAGAACTTTGACTTAGATGTATTTTTCAATCTTAGTGTTTATGTTCTTAAACAAAAAATACTGGGAATTTTCATAAGCTACTGATTCCTATTGAAGTGGTATATGTAAATCCCCACTGAGAAAATGGATATGTTAATGTCTACACTTGCCTTAAAACATGTGGCCTCTGGCCATAATCCATGAAAAGCAAAGTTTCTTACCATTGTCTAGGGGCTGGAAGGTATTAGCAGAGAGAGAGAGAGACAGAGAGAGAGAGAGAGAGAGAGAGAGAGAGAGAGAGAGAGAGAGATCTGAGAATATGAGAATAGCTGGAGGTCCTGGTTCCAGCCCAGTGTTTAAGAACAGTTTGTGTGTGCTCAGCTAGGCAGTCAGAGGATTAGTAACAAGCTAGAAGTCCTTTCTGTTCCTTGGCTGTGGTTTTGTGGCATCACCCAACCCATCTCAAGTATATCCCCAGCTGGAACAGAAAGATTAAGTTACAGAAAGCCAGTAGCTCTGTAAGGCTGTGGAGAGAGCTGGCACAGAAGTACACAGCAGAGTCCTCCAGCTCCAAGGCACTCATGTTCATCTCAGAGTGATAGTCACTGAACTGCTGGACTGAGAATCTGCTGGGCAGGTTTCCTTTCTCTCTCTCCATTTTTTCATAATGCTGAATGAGAAACTTTAATCCTTGCCCCAGAGTCTGTTGGTACCAGACCACACTGGCATATCCAGAGATGGGAATACATTTCAGAATGGAACTTCCTCCCTTTTCTTTGATTATGTGTCTTGGAGACTGGACAACCCCAGAATTTGCTGAACCTGTGGAGGAAGGAGACAGGGCTGAGCATCTAGAGAAAGAGTAGGCCTATGCAGCAGCAGCAGCAGCAGCAGCAGCAGCCTTAGCAGCAGCAGCAGCAGCAGCAGCAGCCTTAGCAGCCTTAGCAGCAGCAGCAGCATTCAAGGAGCACAGGAGCAGTACTTCCAGAACTCAGGACTTACTTGATCCCAGGAGAAAGACAGCAACCCAAGAGAGCAGGGTAGTGCTCCAGATAGATTCAGGAAGGACAGTGTTACACATCCTTCTTCTCAGGATACTAATCTCTTTGGGGAGAGAGCAGGAGTCAGCTCCTCCTTTCTCTTTCCTCCTTTCATCTTATTGCCTGTGATGTCAGGTTCTGAGGTCAGTGATGATGACCTCAGTTGACATGGTTACTCCCATAGGTTCTCTGTACTCTCGCACCCAGTCTCAGCCCTTTCCCTTTTAAGCTCAGCCTGCTCAGTGGAAGGGGAGATGGCTATGTTGAATAAATAGGGCTGTGTGTGGGGAAGTCCCCTTCATGCTTTTCTCTGAGCCAGTTGCTTTCTTCTTTTCTCCTAGCTTCAGAGGGTTTTGGATTGCCAAGGCTACAGTTCAAGTCTACAATTCTCACTCCCTGTGGTGATGCACAGTGTGTGGGCATAGATGATTGACCACACCTCCCAGCCCGATGCCTCCTAAGCCAGTGCTGTTTCTGATTTCATAGCTAATACCTTTCTGTGGGTAGCATATCAAAGCTCTGGATCCATCTTGTTTATCACTGCCCACAGCTCACACAGTGGAACAGCAGTGCCCCCTAATGACCAGCTGTGCAGTCACTGGCATGTATCTCTACTGACTATGATAGAGGTGGGAGCTCTCAAAATAAGGCATCTTGGGTAGTTCAGAAAACTTCCCAGAGTTTGCAGTACCTATTTACACACCCAAATATCAAATTTTGCCTGTGGTCATGAGAACAATTTGAAATGACCATCATTTTTCAAAGATAAGCAGACAAAACCCCAAGAAAACACAACAGAAAAAAAAAATCTGTCATTTCAGTGTTACCGGGAAATGTACATTTAATCCATTTGTCCATTAGCCCTTGTAAGGAGCTGGACCTGGGAAATATAGTCTTAAGTCAAAGGAAAGATCTAGAAGGTCTGATGGTGGATGTGGTCAATGGAGAAGACTAAACAGTTGGAAAACTAATCTAGTCTAAAAAAGTAAAACCTGAGAATGTAGAAGTTTGGAATTTTTGTTATAAGCAGGTAGCTAGCCTTTGAAGAAATTTAAATATTAGAATTTTATATTGCAATTTTCAATTGAATATTTGACCATTTGGGTTTCCTCAGCTCACATCTTGTCCTCATTCTCTCTGTGATTCCGCTTGAGCATCATCTTTAAATTCATTAATCCATCCTCTGGAGCATCAGTCTGCTGAGACTTCCAGTGAACTAGTTCTCATCACAGACACTGCAGTTTCCACTCTGGAAGCTGGACTTGGACCTTTGCATGTCTCCTTCATTTCTACAAACACATTGAGATATACGCTTCAGTCACACTGTTTAATGTCATAGTCAGCTCATTTCGCAGAAACAGGTTGCTTTCTAGTGATTAGTCTTTCTCCCAGTATGAGTCTTATTTTCTTCTGCCTTTGCAGAGCTGTGATCTTTTGGTAGATGTGAAAATGATTTATGTCACTGGACAAATGCAGTTAAAAGATCTATCTATCTATCTATCATCTATCTATTATCTACCATTTATCAATCAATCATCTATTAGCCATATATATATATATATATATATATATATATATATATATATCCTTTCCTTACTCCTCTTTCTTCTTGTCAGGCATGAGATGGGCAAGTCAGGTCTGCCACATTTTTCCTGCCAGTATTCTGGCACACCACAGGGCTAAAACAACTAGTCCATATATGCGTAGATCAAAAAGTTTGAAACACTGAGGCAAAAATTAAAATACACCTTCTTCATTTATATTCTTAAATATGTCATGATACCAGAAAGGGAACTATCACATAAATCTCCAAACTCCATGCTGACTCTGTTTTACTGTTCATTATGTAAAATGCAGTGAGACTTGAGGAGGAGTTTTCTAATTATCACCAACTAGCACAAGTTAGTCACACATTATAGCATGAGAATATGATATCTTTATTTGTAAATTCACTAAGATATAGAAAAAGAATGATATCTATCTTGAAATCTGGCATGGCAATTCTACCAGCTTTTTTTTAGGTGGGGCAATTAACGACTACTGAAAGAAGGTCTACTAGTCATCCCCAAGATGAATCCCCTACATAGTTGCCCAATCACAAGTGGGCAGCCCTAAAAATATACATACAATTAACACTAAAGAGAGTTTGTAGATTGCATTTATTTATTTATTTATTTATTTATTCATTCACATAACACATACAAAAATCAAACCAATAATAAGAATAATTTTTTAAAAAGGCATGGATATAAAAGGGGAACAAAACATGTGGAAGGATAGAAATAATGTTATTAAATTGACATCTTAGGAAGGTAAAAGAAAAGTAATTAAACCTGGAATATATTTTCCCTGGGAGAAGAGCTCTAGAAACAAGAGGGAAAGGTATGTCTTCTATGCAGAAGAAATGTCCTTGGAAAAAAAATCTCCAGAATAGAAAATACCACAACATATATGAAAAAGTACATGTATGTAGATAAAGTTAGCTGATGATGAAAACATCAGGGGATGCTGGGTAAAGGTTGATGACACCAATGAGCAAAGAAAAATGACATGCAATGTTATGGGTTCTTGCTGTATATAAAAATAGAGGCTACTGACCTATAGAGTACACACGGGCTAGAAAGAGATCATATAAGTGACTAAGTGGACAGTAAAATGGTTGAGGAACTAACTGAAGGCCATCAGGACTGAAATGATGGCTCTCAGGTTATCTAAACCATCCTCAGGAACTTCAATTAAAGATTCATGTTCAGCCAGATGTGATTGCACAAGCCTTTAAATACAACACACTAGAGAGAGAGGTAGACAGATCTCTATGACTTTCAGGCCAGCTTGGTCTACAGTACTAGTTCCAGGACAGCCAGAACTGTTATAAAGAAAAATACTGTCTTCTTAAAAAATCATCTTTGACTTTAAAAACAGAGACAAGAAGTGGACATAAGAAAACCTTCAGTGAAAAGGTGTTAGAATGGCCTTTGGGCAGCTAGAAACCCATCCTGTAAGAGTCCTAGCTTGTCAGAGCTCAGTGACTCTTACGGAGGCAGGGACTTCCATAGGCACACAGGCAACATTTTTTTTCCTAATTTCCTTTCTGTGTGGAGGACAGGAAGCCACACACCACTGTGTATCACTGCTGGCACAGAAGTACACAGATGTCTGAGAGGGGGAAGCCAACTTCAGAATGAGGGAGAAGTCTTCTTGTCTTGTTCTGGAGGCATTGTATCCATCAGGGATATCTCCTTTGTCAAAGGTGCCAGCACCATATGAGTAATAGATCAGCCTCAGACCATGCGCCACGTCTTGCCGATACCAGTACATGTAGTTGTGGCTATTAGTCTGGTGACAGCTCAATGTCACAGTTTTTCCTGTTACTGTCACCTTGTTTCTTGGGCTTTGGGTGACTGCAGCCTCCATGTGTTCTGTAATAAAAAAAGAAAAATCCTGATGATGTCATCTTAGCAAAAAAACTTCAGAATTCTGGAGAAGGAACACACCAGTGGCCTGACCAGCACTCACTTGCACAAAAGAAAGCCTGGAGCCCATCTCAGGACCAAGGCAGGCTCTCGTATGTTCCAGCCCTGTTTGGGAAACTAGAGTTGGGGCTTCCAGTGACTTAGTGATGTCATTGTCTTCCACAAATGTTTGAACAGAACAGTTAACAAACCACACCCCTTCTCTATAGAAACAATTCTACTCTTAATTATCATCTCATAGTTGAACTGTCCGTTAATATTTGTAGTGCAAACACACAAATTATCAGCTCAGAACAGAAAGAATTTATGGTTTGTACTGTATTTATACTTGTATGTACTCTTTCTCTGATTTTAGTCAATACATTAAGCTTATTTTATTCCTAATAGGATACAATTCCTTATTTTATGTTGTTTTAAATTTTGGTACTTATGTAATCTCAGCTTCATCATCACAAAATGCTGCATTCTGTGTGATTTGTTCTGATTCTTCACTTTGCCTAAATACTTGTATAAAAGTGTTAGTCCAGTCTATGGCTATAAGAACTATTTGACATCTGGAAAGCTTACAAAGCATCAAGGGTTGAGTTCATTACAGTGTAAACAATTGCTTTAAGACCTCTTACACCAATCATCGCCACATCTGTATACTAGGCTCAGCCTTCATTTTATCCTCATTCATAGAAATGTTCCCTTTGTTTCAGGTGAGCCATTGGATAGTCAGCCCAAGCCTTTGTTCTTTTGTTCTCAAGAAGAAATCCCCACTAGTAATGTAAGTGAGTGGTTTACCTAGTAATGTGCCCATCTGGTCTGTGTAGTGTCCCAGGGAATTTAGTCATAATTATCCAAAAGCTCTAGTGTCACTTTTGTCATAACATTGTTAATATGTAATACTTAACCTTTATTCAAGGGTAGTACAGGTTCCTTTCTAGGTAAAGTATATCACAGTTACTCTCTACACAGATAATATCTCAGTATCAAGCCTCCTTTCTGTGTCCATTAAACCAATTGGGATTTTGATGAAAACTTTATATAACCCTGCCCTGGTAATGAAGGACTCACACTCAGAAGCAGAGATAAAAGGGGTCAGCAGAGCTCCCTTATGAGGAAGCTGACAAGAGGATCTGACCATCATAGAGAGGCTTTCATTGGACATAAAATCATCTGTATAAATACCTCCTTTTTTTTATACCTTTTAAATTTACAGTTTGATTGTTGAGGAGCAAATTTCCTTTTGTTGAAAATGTAAGCCTTAACTTGACTTTCAAGATAAACTTCTGGGCCATGGCAAAGCCTTCATGGCATTGCCCAACCCCTCTCTAGTACATCAGCAGCTGGGACAGGAAGATTACATTACAGAAAGCCAGTAGCTCTGTAAGGCTGTGGAGAGCGCTGGCACAGAAGTACACAGCAGACTCCTCCAGCTCCAAGGCACTCATGTTCATCTCAGAGTGATAGTCACTGAACTGCTGGACTGAGAATCTGCTGGGCAGGTTTCCTTTCTCTCCTACCCCTTTGTCATAATGCTGAATGAGGAACTTTAGTTCCTGCCCCTTAGTCTGTTGGTACCAGGACACACTGATATGTCCAGAGATGGGAATACATTTCAGAAGGGACCTTCCTCCCTTTTCTTTGATTATGTGTCTTGGAGACTGGACAACCCCAGAATTTGTTGAACCTGTGGAGGAAGGAGACATGACTGAGCATCTGGAGAAAGAGTAGGTCTATGCAGCAGCAGCAGCAGCAGCAGCAGCAGCACCAGCACCAGCAGCAGCAGCAGCAGCAGCAAAGGAGCTCAGGAGCAGACCTGCCAGCACTCAGGACTTACTTATTCCCAGGAGAAAGACAGCAACCCAAGAGAGCAGGATGGTGTTCCATGCAGAGTCAGGGAAGGCAGTGTTACACATCCTTCTTCTCAGGATGCTGGTCCTTAGTGAGAAATCAAGAGGCAGCTCCTCCTCTCTCTTTCCTCCTTTCATCTCATTGCCTGTGATGTCAGGTTCTGAGGTCAGTGATCTTGCTGACTCCCACAGGCTCTCTATACTCTTGGGTATACACTGCTGACTGTGCCCTTCTGCCTCTAGGCTCAGCCTACTTAGTGGAAGGAGAGATGGCTGTGCTGAATAAATAGGGCTGAATGTGGTGAAGTCCCCTTCAGGCTTTTGTCTGAGGTAGTTGCTTTTTTTCCCTCCTCCTAGCTTTAGATGGTTTTAGATTGTCAACACTACTCCTGCCTGTGCTGATACACAGTGGGTTTGCAAATATGATCGTCCATCCCTGCTCTGTTCTGTGGATCCTGAGCCAGCACTACATCTGGTTCCACAGCTAATACCCTTCTGTGGGCTTCAAACCAGAGCTCTCTCTGAATTCACTTTCTGAAGAAATACCAGCAGCTTTCTCAGTGAATCTACAGTGCCCCCTAGTGACCAGCTTTGCTGTGACTGGACTGTACCTGTACAGGCTGAGAGGGAGAGGATGGACACTCTACAAATCAAGCATCAGCGGTGGTTCAGAAAACATCACAGTGTTGTTGACTGTACCATGTACTTGCCAAAGTCTCAAATCTTGCCTGTGGTCGTTAAATTGATAATTACGTATCAGCTGCTCTGGGAAGTGGCTGGACCTGGTAAATACAGGCTTTATTCAAAGCAAATACCCAGAAAGCCAGATGGTAGATGCTGTCAGTGAAGAAGCCTCTGAGCATTTGGAAAAATAAACCAGTCTAAAAAAGAAAGAAAGCTGAGAAGGTAGAATTTTGGAATTGTTGCCGCAGACAGCTGACTACCCTTTGAGGAAATTTAAATGTTAAAACCTTATGTTGCAATCCCTGACAGCATATTTGACTATTTGTGTATCTTCACCTCACTTACACCTTATTCACATTTTCTCTATGTTTCCTTTTCAACATAATCTTCAAATTCATTAATCCTTCCTTCTGGATCATCCATTTTACTGTTACTTACAGTGAGCTATTTCTCATCACAGACCCTGCAATTTCTACTCTGGAAGTTTGATTTGGATCTTTGCATGTCTTCCTCATTTCTACAAACAGGTTGTGGTATGCGCTACAGTTACAAAGTTTAATGTCATAGTAAACTGATTCGTCAGAAACAAGTTGGTTTCTAGTGATTAATTTTCTTTTAGTGATGAGTCCTATGTACTTCCTTCTTTGCAAAGCTATATATTTTTTGTTTGAGGATATAGGATACTATGTTTTTCTTATTAATACATTCATAGATTTATTATGCAATGTGTCTTATGTTACTGAGAAACAAAATTCAGAGAAAATTTTAGCAGACAGTCATTGCTCTTTGTAGGCTTTGGGAAGATAAATATAAAACATAGATATAGTCACAACTTTTTTTTTTTTTTTTTTTTTGGTTTTTCGAGACAAGGTTTCTCTGTATAGCCCTGGCTGTCCTGGAACTCACTCTGTAGACCAGGCTGGCCTCGAACTCAGAAATCCGCCTGCCTCTGCCTCCCAAGTGCTGGGATTAAAGGCGTGCGCCACCAACGCCCGGCGATATAGTCACAACTTAAAAGTCCATAAAGTGTTTATGAGGTAGAAAAGTGCACAGCTTTAAGACAATGAGGTATTGAGATAAATCTAGTTCTTATACACATTATAATATAAGACATATTATGTAAAGTGAAAGAAATCAGGAATAAAGAGAAAAAATACTGCAATTCTAACATACACTTCCTAAAATAGACCAGATGGAGGTTTTGTGGGAAGAATAGTTGCTATTTAGAGTATAAAGATGAAAACTTCTTGGGAAAACCATGGTGGTGATGGTTCTACCATACATAAACATGTGTACAATACCATGGGACTATAGATATAGAAACAGAGATGGAGTTTGGAAAATGAATGTTCAGTATTCTGCTTGGTTTCTGCTTCTTCTGAACTAAAAATGCTTGGGGAAATTCAAGTGCAGAAAAAAATCTTTCTTTCAGCTCTCCCAGGGAGACTAAGCACTGAATCTCCAAAAGAAACATGAAATTTTTTTTTCCTGGAAGTCTCACCAACCAGGAATGATTAGTTGCCTCGTGTGAGGAGACACCAGAAGCTTACCAGATAGACTACTCAATGTCTATCTCTCATTTTCCAACAGTTTCTCCCAAACAATTTGTTCTTCTCTAAGTTGCCTTCATCATTTTATACCTCAGCCTGTGAACAGGAAATAGAAGTTTCTAGATAAGAGTATCAGTTTGAAAATTCATTTTACTTTCATTTCACATTCCCAGGCTTGGCACTAACTTGCATAGCATTTTGACTATTAATCTGTGAATTTATGTTAAGGCTTAATGAAGAGAATAAACAAATATACACTTCCTGTAACCATCAATGTACAGATATTTAGTTACTATTTCATTACAATCCTTAAGTAGTAAAAGAGAGAAATAGATGATTTTCAAAATGAGAAAAGTGAATAAATGTGAGTGTTAATAACTGAATCCTCCAAGGGTGCTTGAAGAAAGAGAAGTCAAGTAATTAAGGTAGATTGGTATCTAAGAGAAGTGCTATTTGTCGGGAAATGTACTATGACGGGTTTCCTGGTGTGGCTGTAATTTTCTTCGGTGGTATAACACAGCTCACGGCAGTCCACAGCTCCACAGCCTTCTGTGCTGTAACTCTTTAGAAAATGTTCCTATCTGTGAGTTGAAAGTCAAATCTCATCACTCCAGCTGCTGATACTTTATTTCTAAGCAAATATGAACACAGTTCATGCTAGCATGAAACACTTACCTCTATTCAGTAGCACTTAACATAAATACTCTTCCTTGACTTGACAATTTTGGAAGAGTATCACTGTGTTTATTGGGTAATCTTTATTAATTAAAAAAAACAATGAAATTATTACTAATGATATTCTGCTATACTCATAGATTAGAGACATCTGGTCATCAGAGAGACTTCCTCCAGCAGCAGGAGAAAGTGGGTGCAGATATTATGTGGAGAGAAAGTCTGTTCTGAGTGGTTCACTCAGGTCCCTGCCCTTGGAGATTGGGGAGCCCTGTGGAAGAGAGGAAAGGAATACTGTAGGAGTCAAAGTGGATGGAGGACACCAGGAAAATATCATTCACCAAATCAATTCAGCATAGTCCTTTCCTATTGTGTTGCCTTGTCCAACCCCAATATGAGAGCTTTTTTCTTGCTTTTATTTTTGTTTTAATTATTCTCTCATATAATATATACAGTATCCCCTTTCTCTAGTCCTTGTTTTGTCCTGTTTGGCTGTAGTTTATTGGATGCCAGCTTTTATTCTGAAGAGAAAACAGAGGGTGAGCAGATTTGGGGGAGAAAAGATGTGAGGGGAGATAGGAGAAGTGGAGAGATGGAAAACTGGTTGGGATATACTGTATGAGGAAAGAATCCATTTATCCATTTTCAATTAACAAAAGAAATAAAGTATTCTTTTTCCATTTTGGATAATTGGACAAAGTTTGCTGTATTACAAAGCAAAATAGTACTTATTTGGTTTAGATGAGAAGCATTTCCCAAAGATACGTATATCGAAGGTATAGTTGTTTACACTGTGTTCAGAGGAAAACTGAGAAATATGAGACCTTCACAATGGCTAATCTATGGAGAGGTTTGTATTACAGGGGACACTGAGTGATAGAAACAGCTGCTGAAGGCAGGGCTTCCTAGGAGGAGTTAGGTCAACAGAAGCATACAGTTAAAGGTCTCTCTCTCTCTCTCTCTCTCTCTCTCTCTCTCTCTCTCTCTCTCT
>NW_021604710.1:103184-129321 GCF_004785775.1 Grammomys surdaster | reverse complement strand
CTCTCTCTCTCTCTCTCTCTCTCTCTCTCTCTCTCTCTCTCTCTCTCCCCTCTTTTTATCTCTTCCTTCTTCACTGTCATTAGATGGGCAATTCAGCTCTGCCACATTTTTCTTGCCAGTCTGTTCTGCCACACTACAGGGCCCAAAATAGCAGGTCTAATTAGTCATAGATGAAACCTTTACAAACTCTAAGCCAAAATCCAAAATACACCTTCTTCCTTTATTCTTACTATGATTCTACTGCTTATTTTACATGGTTTTAATTTTTACTATTTTTGTAGTCTCAGCTGCTCTCTTGTAACATGCTGACTTCTATGACGTTTCATCTAGTTCTTTACTTTGTCTAAATATTTGAAGAAAACCTTCAGTGCTATCTATGATTACAAAGACTACTTGATACCCACGAAACTTATAAACCACAAAGGTTGAAGTCATTACAATTTGAATAATTAGTTTAAGATCTCTCCACCCTATTCAGGGATACAAGTTCTATATTCTAGGAGCAGCCCTCAGTGTGTTCTTATAGATATAAACTATCTATTTGTTTCATGAGAATCTTTGGATGGTGAACCTACATTTTTTTTTCACTGTGCGTTCTGTAAAGAGTAAACCTTCTGCAGGAATGTGGTTAAGCAGTTTGCCTTGTAATGTGCAGGTCTGGTGCTTCTAGAGTCCCAGGGACTTGTACCAAAATTATCCAAAAGCTCTTGTATCACCTTTGTCATAACGTTGCTAGCATGAAACACTTACCTCTATTCAGTAGCACTAAAGGTTCCTTCCTAGGTGAAGCATAGCTCGGTTACTCCCTACACAGATAATATTTCAGGATGAAGCCTCCTTTCTGTGGCAACACATCCTGGGGGGATCTTGATGAAAAATTTCTATAACTGTGAGGAAGGACTCACAAACAGCAGCAGAGACAAAGGGGGTCAGCTGAGATCCCATATGAAGAAAATGGCAGTAAGTGCTGGGTGTATCAGAAAAGGCATTGTCCTGCATGCCCAAAGCCTGGCTCCTTCCCCAGAAACCAAGAGCCATCAACAAATGAGGCCATAGCCCATGGTTATATTAAACCGAAAAGGAGGCACTTTCTATTTTAGACATAGATGGTGGGAGGGAGAAACATGATATTTCACAGGTCTTAGGATCATTTCACTATAAGGTATGATCTACCAGTAATGTTGGTCTTCTGAACAATACTCTGATTTCACTGGAGAGAGAAAAGTCGGTTTAAATAAATCCTTTTCATTCCTTTTGAATAGATTGTTTAATTGTTGAGTAGCAAATTTTCTTTGGTTGAAAATGTAAACCTCATGTTGTAACTATGTTGAGAAGACCAGTACTGTCTGGCTTAATATTATTCATCTAAAATCTGTCACCCTCCCACCCAGACACATGCACTCATTCACAATAATATCAGCTAGTCTTATAATAGAATAATACAAGCTAGGGAATGCCAAGAAAATTCTGAACTTTGACTTAGAAGGCAAGGGGATGTAGGTTTCCATCCTGGTGTTGATATACTTAAACATGAAATGTTGGGAAATTTCATAAGCTACTGATTCTGATTTAAGTGACATATGAAAATACTCACTAAGCAAATGGATATGTTAATGTCTACTTTTGTCTTAAAACACGTCGCCTATGGCCATAACCTATGACAGATTAGGGTTTCATAACACTGTCTAGGAGTCTGAAGGTATCTGAGACTATCTGGAGGGCACAAGGCTCAATTTAGTACATAGGAGCATTCTGCATGAGCTCAGCTAGTCATTGAGGGGATTGGTAAAGACATAGATGCATTGTTGGGCCTTGGCTAGGCTGTAAGGCATCTTCCAACACCTCTACAGTCCATCACCAACTGGAACAGAAAGATTAAAATACAAAAGTCCAGTAACCTGTAGGACAAGTGGACCATGCCATCAGACAGGTATAGGGACTGGCAAATTTGAGTCAGTTCAGACCCTGGGAATCGCAGAGATCTGAGACCAGCAGGAGTACAGCCACTTCCTGCCTGTCTCCATTCTTTGGACATATCTTAATACCTAGAATTCTTCTCCATGCTATGGAGACATTTAAATATCCAAGAGCCTTCAGCCAATGACATTTGCTTTCTGGACATTCCTTCCTATAAGATATTATAATCCCTGGTTCAACCTGAACCTGGTTCACATCCATCTTCAAATATACCAATACGAACAAGCAAAGATTGTCTCAGAGGAGTGTTCCATTAAGGACTGCTATGGGGAAGACCTCAGACTAAAGCACTGCTCTTAATACTCTCTACGAATGCTTTTCCTCTCCATCCTCTCCAGTACTTTCCAAACTCACTCCCAACCAGACATGAATCCATTTATCCCTGGCTCTGACTCCATCTCTCAGCCTGGCACCTAGAAGCATATTCTTAAGAGAGAAAAGGTAGACATAGGATTCCTGGTTCCCGATTCCCTCAGGCAGTACACCATTGGTGCCTGGTTAACCAGAGAGGAGACCAGGAACTACTGTGAACTCCCAGTTTCAGACTTTGCCTTAATTCTTCCAAGTTGCATGCCTAGAAGGCTGTCATCTCAAGTGGAAAGGCAAGACTCTGTATGACAGTAACTCTATAAGGCTATGCTGAGGTATCACAGAAGTACATAGCAGAGTCCTCCACCACCAAGGTGCTCATGTTCGTCTCAGTGATAGTCACCAAATTGCTGGACTGAGAATATGCTGGAAAGATTTTCTTTCTCTTATGCCAGTTTTTCATAATGCTGAATGAGGAACTTTAGTTACCACCCCAGAGTCTATTGGTATCAAGCCACATTGCTATGTCCAGAGATGGGAATACATTTCAGAATAAACCTTCCTCCCTTTTCTTTGATTATGAGTCTTAAAGAATGAACAACCCCAGAGTTTGCTGAACATGGGGAGGAAGGAGACAGGAGTGAGCATCTAGATAAAGAGTAGGTCCAAGCAGCAGTGGCAGCGGCAGTAGCAGCAGCAGCAGCAAAAAAAGGAGCTTAGGAGAAGTCTCACCTGCACTCAGGACTTACTTGTTCTCAGGAAAAAGACAGTAACCCAAGAGAACAAGGTGGGGACCCAGGCAACCAGGGAGTACAGTTACACATGCTTCTTCTCAGGATGCTGGTGATATCCCCTTGGTGATAGAGCACGAGTCAGCTCCTCAATTTCTCTCCTCCCTTTCATCTCATTGCCTATTATGTCAGATTCTGGGATCAGTGATCTTGTTGAATCCCACAGTCTCTCTGTGCTCTTGGGCATACTCTGCTAGCTAAGCCCTTCCCCATTTAGGTCTAACCTGCTTAATGGAAGGGAAATGGCTGTGTCTAATAAATAATGCAGTGTGGGGAGAAGTCCTTTTTATTCATTACTCGAAGCATTTGCTTTCTTTTTTCCACCTAGCTCCACAGGCTTTGGATTGCCAAGACTACAGTTCAAGGTCATGCTCCCTCTAGTGGTGCACAGTGTGTGTGCAAAGATGATGGACTACCCCTCCCAATGCTGTGCCTCCTGAGCCAGTGATGTTTCTGGTTCCATAGCTAATAACCTACTGTGGCTCCAAATCAAAGCTCTACCTGCATCCACCTTCTGATGTGAAGCCAAAAGCTCACAAGGTGGTTCCTTAGTGCTCCATAGTGACCTGTTATACACTGACTGAGCTGTATCCCTACAGGCTGTGGAAAAGGCTGGAAGCTCTCAAAATCAAGCGTCTGTGGTGGGCAAGAAAACATCACAGAGTTGTTGCCAGTTCCAGTTCACCCACCAAAACTTCAAATATTATCTATGCCAATGAGAGAGAAACTCATTTAAAAAAGAAGAATTTCTAATTCCTATCACAGTGCTGCATGGGGTAATCATTAGGTCATTAGATATCACTAGTCATTAGGTATCAGATGCCTTTGGAAGGAATAGACCTGGGCAAAACAGTCTTCAGTCCAAGGGACTTTTAATGATGTACTGACTGAGGATACTATCAATGGGTATATCTTCTGAACACTTGGAAGAATAAACTAGTTTAAGGAAAAGAAAACTGAGAAAGGTAGAATGTTGAAATTATTGTTGTAGACTCCTAGCTAGGTTTCAAGAATTTTATGTATTAAAATTTTCACTGGAAGCTCAGATTGCATTTTTGACTATTTGCATTATCCTTGTCTCACTGATACCTTGCTCTCATTTTCTGTTTCCTCATGAATATCATCTTCAAATTCATCAACCCTTCCCTCTAAAGCACCCAATTTACTGTTGCAGTCGTTTGTTTCTCATAACAGAGACTGCATTTTTTACTTTGGGAAGTTTGGTTTGAATTGTCTCAAATCTCCCTCATTTCTATAAATTGGTGAAGGTATGTGTTGCAGTTACACTGTTTAATGGCATTGTCAAACAATTTGTCAGAAATAGATTGGTTTCTCTGATTGATTTTTATCCTAGTAACAAGCCCCATTTTCTTTCTTCTTTGCAAAGCTGTATTTTTTTCTTAGATACCAATTGGTATATTCATGTTTTGTGTTGCTAGATACCATAGTTTTCTTATGAGTACATACATACATAGCTTTATTCTGTAATGTGATCAATTCACTGAAAAATATAAATCAGGAAAACTCTTGGCAGATAGTTGTTGGTCCTTGCAAACATTATATATATATGTATATATATACGTATATATATACATATATATATGTATATATATACGTATATATACGTATATATATGTATATATATACATATATATATACGTATATATATACACATATATATGTATATATATGTATATATACATATATATGTGTGTGTGTATGTATGTGTATGTATATATATGTATATAATCATTACATACCACATATCATGTATTATATACCAAATATCACATATCATATATCACATATCATATATTTTATATCATATATCATGTTATAGGTTATATATTATTTATATATTACACATTATATATTAAATACTATATATTATATACTATATATGTCATTTGCTATATGTCATGTTGTGTGTTATATATTGTACATCATATATTTATTATATATTATGTATCATATAACAGATTCAGAGACAGTTCATGATAATTTTTAAGACTGGCCTTGACATTTCTTTGCTCTGGCTGGGCCACTGCTTCGCATAGTATAGACTGAGGTAGTGACATTGAGAGTAGGATTGTGTGTAAATGCAATGTAAACTTGCAGTTTTGTAAGAAAGCTTCTGTTTGTCACTATTATTTTCTCCCTTTGATGAGGAAGAGCCAGCCAATTCATTTGTTCAAAATTTAGGAGAGCAATGAAGAGGACTGAGCATCTGAGGTTTGTGAACAGAAGCTGCCTGTGCTACGCTGTGGCTCAGCTAGTGAAAGAGAGGTGCTCTGCTGAGTCCTCCTGCTTCACAGGCTGGATCTTCAGAATAGAGTAAGGGTCCTCCATGTCTCTCTACAGAAAAGTGATGACTAGGATGCTCTGATCTGTCTGGTGAAGCTTCATTCTGGAAATAAGTCAGACACTCTGGCTCTTGCCCCAGGATCTATCAATACCAGTAAAGGTGATTGTGTCCTGAAATTGAATCACACCTGGAATATACATCCTGTCACTTTTTGGTGATCCAATGAGTAGGAGACTGGGAATATATATATATATATATATATATATATATATGTATATATATATATATATATATCATACACACAAAAAAGCCCGTGCATGTGCACAGACACACACATACACGCATGCATGCACACATGTGCACGCACGCGCACACGCACACACACGCACACACACAAGCACATGCACAGAGACAGACAGACAGACAGACGGACAGACAGGAACTACCTGACATTCTTAGGACGCACTTGTCCCTAGGAAATAAAGGGCCACATATCAGAAGTGCCTGCTGTCCATGGCAGGCTCAGCAGAGGATGATAACTCAGAATCCCTGGGAGCAGCAGAGAGTAAGAATGGGTATCCATTATACCCAGATTGCTGTTCTCATAGTGACATCAGTGACTCTCAGGATTTTGGCATTCTATCCCGTATCAATAAGATGGCTTCAAGGATAGAAGTAAAGTACTGTTACTGTAGGAAATGCTATAAAATGAAAGTGGAATGGTACATAATCCAGAGAAATTCAAAACCATGGTTTAATTTTAACACATGCTGATTCTGAGAGCATCACTTGACTATCCTCTGTATTCTAGGTCCCACTTATCTCATTCTGTTCTTTTCACATTATCAGTTGGCTCTTGCCACCTGGATGTTTCAATTCTACCTCACATCAGAGATCTAAGTTCACCTTCCACCCTCCATCAGAGATGTCTTATTTCTGATCTTGTTCCTGAATTCACCTGTCCTTATTTATGCTTGGAAGGGAGCACTGGTTGTTTAAGGCAGAATGAAGTAATTAATAAATATTTATCCCAAAGGCAACTTGAATTGATTTATAACAGCAAGAGAAGAAATTCTGCCTCTGGCAGACACCAACTCAAGTTGCAATCTTTAGTTAATTTTAGGAGATTAAAACATTTCACTACTAATTCATTAATCACCACACTTTCATGTGGCTTTTGGTCCTCAAAACTTTATTATGATACTTCTTGGTTTTCAATGATAGTTCTAAAAGATACTTCAAAATTTTGCTTTTAAAACATACCTTACTTTCAGAGGAGTCAGAACTGTCTACCCTAACATTTTACCAGGACAATAAAAATGGGTAGTTAAATCGATGTTGATTTTCCTCACAGTTTGCATTTAAGTAATTAATAGTTTGCTACTATTGCTAGTTTGACTCACAAAGTTTCACAGAAGGAGCCCTTTATGAGAGGAACAGTAATAACAGCTCTTGTCACTGTAGGAAAGATGATTAAAACCTTAGGCAATAGTTGAAAAAGCAGAGATGGCCTAGCTCAATCTTCTTCTGATTTGGGACACCCCGATGAACTCCTTTATCCAAAAAGGGAATCCACAGTCTGTTTACAGAGTAACACCAATTTAAAGTAGTTGATCAGCTTAGAGGATATAACAAATCTTCAGCTTGAGGTGTTCCATTATCTCATAAAATGTCTGCGTGGTTCCAGCTTGTGCTATTGCTTATAGATGCTGCCATATGTGTGTGTGTGTGTGTGTGTGTGTGTGTGTGTGTCTGGTGTGTGTGTGTGTGTGATGTGTGTGTATCCTTTCTAAGGATAGTTTGGGTTTTTTATCTTCTGTTAGGTCAGTGGTATTGTATCTTTCATGCAGTAAGCGTTTCAACATTCAATGATAAGATATACTGAGTTCAGAGAAGAGTCACACTGTTTTCCCATTGTTTCTCTGAGCTTTTTTGTACACATGCCTCTGGGTGTTGTAGTGAGTGTGAGGATGGAGATTGGCTTTGGATAGCAGAACGCTTTGTTTCCAGGTATTGCTTTGTCTCCAGGTATCTACAGATCCAAAGACATCTTTACTAGTGAAAGTCTTAGACTTAACTGTTGACATTCATCATAGATCCACAGTGTTGCAAACCATGTACTTGATGCAGGAATCTAGGAAAACAAGAAGTAACAAATGCCTGCTGGAATCCTAAAAATTTCAGTCTTCTATCAAGTGCTGTACAGTCATGTGTCTCCTAGATCAAGCTCAAGTCTCTAGGAGCTGAGGGAATGTTGTGCTTTCATCCTGCACACATGGCCAAGCTAAACAACCAGGGAAACATCATCTAAATAATAATATTAATTTGATAATGGAAGCATTGGAAGAGAAAAATGAAAACTGTTATAAATGATGGGTGTTATGTAAAGAGACTGAGAGGGAAGTTTCCAAGGCATAAAGGAAGGAAATTATGTAAGCTACCTTAATACAAAGTTCATTGATCTTGGGAAGCCAATGCAAGAGTGGTAAGTGCTGTTGCTGGGCAAGTGTTCTGCTCAGAATCCTGTCTGAATTGTTGCAGCCTTACAGAACTCTAAAGATAAAGTTTGGTATAGAAGTCTGTGCATGTGTAGGAGGTGTGTACAGCATGGGGTGGGTAGAGACAAGCTCTCCTTGAAGCCTTCAGAAGCCTTTGTGAAAAGTGCTTATCTCAGATAGGCAAGCATGAGTCCACACCCTTCCTAACACCCTGGCTCCAATTTTATCTTGATGTGACAGAAAGACTTTCGCTTTGGTGTCGTCAAACTTTCATGACACAAATATATCTGAAACATTCATGGCTCAAACCTACCCTTTTATCCTAGCTCCTATCCCTTTGTTCCTTGTGACTTTGTCATTTCCACACTCAGGAATATATCCTAAGCCCCCAAGGAACAGAATATCCTTAATCTTAAACATCACAGGAAAAAATTCTCTATCAGTCCAAGAAGTCTACTAATCCCTAGAGGGGATCACTCACAATGTCTGGTAACTGATATTCTGAAGAATGTCAATAAGGAAAGTTGTCAAAAAGGAATATCAATAAAGAAAGTCAGTAAGGAATGTCAAAGATGGAAAAGTTGGTTTCAGAATGACAGAAGGTAAAAGGAAGTAGAAGCTATTCTTTAGAGAACTGCAAGTCACAGTCAGGATAGTGAAACATGGCATTCTTCACTTGCTGACTGACACCTACCACTTCCAAGGCCATCACTTTCTTGCCTTTCCATGAAGAGGTCAACCTAGTATATATTAGGCTGGAAAGTTCTAAAGAGCAACCTCATTTTCCATTTCCAGATGTGATTTGTAAAATGAGCTTCTAATTGGCTTTTAATGGCACTCCCTGCCCTGGATTTCTACAGAACCAGTTTCCCAGGTATGTGTCTATGCTTGAGTCATTAAAATTAGCTGCTGGATAAAAATGAAAGATTATACAACAGATTTGAAACAGCTTAGATAGAGGTTTTAGGAATCCTGTGGTCTTCTTGTAGAATTATTGACTGTTTCTCTAATCCTCATCATCCCTATACTTTACGTTCAACCAATCCAATGAAAATGAAGTTGTTTTCCCTTTGTTTTTGATTATGTGTATTTGTGTGTGTGAATGAGTATGTACTGGCTAGTTGGATTTTTTTTTTGTTTGTTTGGTTGGTTGGGTTTTTTGTTTGTTTGTTTATCTTTTGTAAACTTGTCAAATCTGTAGTCATTCGGGAAGAGGGAACCTCAATTGAGCAAATGCTTCCATCAGACTGTAATCAAATTCCTTGACCATTTTCTTGATTAATGATTGATCAGTAAGCTGATGATCCTAGCTTACTGAAGGTGGTACTACCCTTGGGCAAGTAGTCTTTAGTTGTATAGAGGAGGAAGCTGAATAAGCTATGGGAAGCAAGCCAGCAAGAAGTGCTCCTCTATGGCCTCTGTTTCACTTCTGAACTCCAGGTTCCTGCCTTGAGTCCCTATTCTGTTCTGACTTCTTCCTATCACTGATGGTCTATATCCTATGAACTAAATAAATCCTTTCTTCCCCAAATTACTTTTAGTTATAGTTGTTTATCACAAAAAAGTAAAGTAGGAAAATTTGTGTGAGTGCAGATATAATTACATGCATATATATATATATATATATTAGATAAATAGGTATATAATGCATATATACATACATGTATACATAGACATACACAGAGAGAGAGAGAAAGAGAGAGAGAGAGAGAGAGAGAGAGAGAGAGAGAGAGAGAGAGAGAGAGAGAGAAGAGGGGATGGGGAAAAGGAGAAACTACCTAGCTTTCATCCCCACTTTCCCCATTTTAATTTTCAATGAGAACTCCTCACAGAGCTCCTTTCTTATATTGATCATATCTGCATCTCTGTTACATCTTATTTAAAATGCAGTTTTCTCAAATATAAGTTCTCATGACAAAAAAAGGAAAAACCACATATAGTCCCTTCCCACTCCCAACATCAAGATGATTTACCTCCCATGGAGAGGTTTACACAGCACCCTCTATTTACAGTTCCTGTTCTGAAGACTGACAACCACAACTTGGACTTCTCTCTCTTCCACTCCAGTGATCCTCTGGTCTCTATAATACCACTGCATGCAGAAGGAAACAGATTGTCCTTGGTCATAGGGAGCTAGCATTTATTCTACCTAAATAAAGTTATTAGTCTTTTTGCAAAGCAAAGATAACTCCCATTCATTATGCTCTGTGAGCATTAATTGAGGCATGAAACAAGATCTGGAGGGCTCTGTATCTCTCCTTCCCTCCATTCCCACTTTTGATCCATACTTTTTGATATAAAAAGTATGATTGGCACTCTCAGATATGCTAGGATTGAGAATGACAGAAGAACTGAGATCATCGGAGAGGTGATAAAGAGAAGAGAAGCTGCAAGTGCAAGGAAGTTGCTCAGACAGTTGAAGAAAGATCTGTCAGAACTTGAAAATCATTCAACAGTGCTGTTAAGATAATTATGACATTAGAATTATACCTGTCTTCCCATTAGAGAATAAGAGAGAATCAATGCCTCTCTCTCTCTCTCTCTCTCTCTCTCTCTCTCTCTCTCTCTCTCTCTGTGTGTGTGTGTGTGTGTGTGTGTTTGTGTGTTTCTCTTTCATATATATGTAGCATATATATGATATATATTAAAATAGATAAGAAAATGTATATATGCAGTTAATAGTCAGAGATTCATGCTTATAGAGAAAAGGTATAAAAAGCTGAAGTGGTAATATTGGTTACTAATAGAAGACAGGAGTATAGGGATATCATTAGCATTTTATTTTTACATCATTGAATTTTTATAATAAAAGGTATTTTAGCTACATAAAATCATGACATTTGTAATTTTTTTCATCAGGTGGAATATTTTATAATTTCTAAATACGGAAAAGACAAAAATCTCTACCTGTGGGACATTGAAGAAAAAGGCTCATTTCCTTAATAAACTTAATAAATTGTAAAGCATAAAAGGGCTCCAGCATCTAAATGTCATGGCTGGCTTATGACTGGGGGTGGGTAGAAAAAAGTTTGATATACTTGATATGTTTGAGGGTTTTTTTTGTTTGTTTGATTATAACTAACTAAGCTTTGACCTGTGAAATCCTGCTTACCCTGAGAAAGTCAGGGTTCTGCCTCCTTATTCTCAGAGAATTTAAATAATTATATATTTAATAGGAAAAGTGCACTAGCACCATCTAGTGTCTACAGTTTTAAATCTGAATTAAGTTCATTGTATAATTTCTATTAATTCATTTTTTAACTTCTCTGGGGCTCTAAATAGACTCAGTTTTGTTTATAATTCAGATCATGTCAACCACACTATTATTCCAGAATTCATCCATAGGTCACACCTTTGTCGAGTGTGGCTTCAGCAAGTGGCTGTGAAGAGCTATTTTCCCTAAGAAGGAAGACTTCTAAGCTTTGATTCTCAAATAAGTTATCTATTTTTGGTCCTCTCTGCCTCAGGACATTAAATTACACAAGTCTTTGAAGACTGAATGTGAATCATTCAGGCGAAGCTTGTATTTTAATCTACCCTTGGTCTGTACTGAGGGCTTATTTTAACCCCAAATGATTTTCTAGTTTTATAAGAGCACATGCTATATTCATTCTATAAATGGATTCTGCACTATCATAAATTGATGCTTTGTAGCTGCAAAAGAAGATGAATAAGCATAGAGCTCTGGTAAGTACCTTGCACCATGGCTGGGGATGAGAGTGGGTAGCAGATGAAGCACAGCTATGTCATAGCCATCCAAAAACCTATAAATGCACACTCATGAGATAAGATCTCCTATCCTCAAATCACCGAGAGTTATCTTTGTCTCAAGAAAATCAAGTGGCATTAGAGAAATCATTTGTTTTCTCCATCACTTTTTATTTCTAGTGTTGGTGCTCACTCTACTTGCTATCCTATTTTCAGAAGACATCAAAATCTAGGCAATGGATGAGGGACACAGACTGAGAGAAGAAAGAAGTCCAGGATGGTAGTGGGAGGATATGAAGCTCAGACTTGCAAAAAGGAGTGTGATTCTGATAAAATTCAGAATAGATTTCTCACCATTCTTAGGATGATTCCATAAGATAAAGGGATAAAGATTCTCAGGTAATATGCTTGGACTTCTGGAATGGCCAAATCAGAAACTAAATATGATTTTCTTACAATTTTTTTTATTCAAATATTGGGCAATGGTATTTAGGACAGCTTTTGGAACAGGCAATAAAATTAGAACAAAGGCAGAGTTCCTATAAAAAGGAGATTTCTGCCTAAAGAAGAAGACAAGTAGTTTTTGTTTATCAACAAATGAATGTAAAATAGTTACTATGTCAAGTCAACATCATGAAAATCTGGCATACTGGAAATGTGGCCTAATCTAATGGTCAAAAAACCATTTCGTTAAGGAGGTGGTGTTGGGCATCAGGGAGAAAGCTTACCATGCATGCACAGAGAATACAGATTGGGAGAAGCAGAGCCTTTTGGTGGGAGCAGTGTAGTTAAGAGAAGGAAAGAACTGAACAGAACTTTCCTTGTTTAAATCGAGTGTGCAAGTGTGAGGAGTTGAGGGAGGACAGTTACACAGACACAAATGAACAAAGCTGAGACTGGGATGATCTTGGAGTGAGTAGGTCATAATCATGAAGAACCAATGGAGAAAGACAATGCTGATGTGTCTTATTGGTATCTGTATTAGGAATTTTCAAAAACATTTTCTGCTCTTTGGGAATCTTAGTAAGATTCAAGCTGAGGTAGCTCAAATGAAAGAGCTGCACAGAGAGACATAGAGGGTAAGATTGAATTTACTGACATCACAGTGCTGGGGAAAAACCTGGCACAGAGCAATTTCCACATGGAACTGCACTAAGCTCTAGACCCCAAGCCTGTGAAGTTGCTGAGTTGACTATGAGATATCCCTCTATTTTGGTTGGCTCATAGACAGTGATGGCTTGAATGAATATGTTTCATGGACGCAGGTATTTGAATACTTGATCTCTATTTGCTCCTGCTGCTTGGATAGGTTTAGGAAATATGTCCTTGCCATAAAAAGTATGTCACTGGAGGTGGGCTTTGAATTTTCAACGCCACTTGCCAACGTAGTGTGCTCTCTGCTTCCTGCTTGTAGTTCAAGATGTGGCCCCTGAACCTCTGTTCTAGCCATGTCTCTTGTTTGTTGCCATGATTCCCTACCATAATCTACTCTTATTCCTCTGTAACTCTAAGCCAAATAAATTCTTTCTTCTGTAAGATGACTTGGCCATTGTTTCTTATCACATCAACAGATAACTATTACATAGAGACAAGGCCACCTATGTCTTTTTCTGAGCTTATGTGTAGAGTGGGAAGACTGTAGAATGACTGTTGAAATAAGAAAATAAAGATGTCTGGGGGGAGGGCACTAGCCATTATCAGAACAAAACCTCTACATTTGACAGGAACTCAGAAACAATCAGGAGTTTCTCTTCTGTTCAATTATAGATGAGGTTTAGCTCAATTTCAGATTCTGTTAATTCCCTTCATACAGTCATTAGCAGCAATCACAGAAGTCTCATTGTTTCTTTCTGTCCTGGTATTTTTCTCTTGAATCTCATGATCTGGGTCATTGTAGCCTTCATGGAATCTGTAGTTCAGAGGAGGTGGAGTTGACTCTAGAGACACTAAACAAGGAGGGATTCCAATATTTTATGTGCAAGAAAAGGCTTACAGGAGGGCTTAGTGATCCTAGAGACAAATTTTAGAGAGCTTAAAGGGCTATATGGAAAAAGAACTTGCTGTCTTTGCCAGGTTTGAGGAAGAACAGGTGATGGAGAAGGAAAGGATTTTGCTAGTTTGTGTATTGGAAGACTAGTTCCTGCTCAATAGAGTCAGCATGCAATGATAATGTGCTTGACCTCTGCCTTGACTCCACTCTCTAGAACTTGTCAACTTACTGTCATAGCTTTCATTTACATGGTCTCTTCTAATGATAATGATACAGAGTCCTATATCTCCCATGCTTTATCTATCTGCATACATCTCAGGTTTTCAAATTCAAGGGACCCTTTCTTATAGTCTGTAGCTACATTGTACATATTTTACTTTCTTATTCAAAGATCTCTTTATATTATACATATTTTAGATAGATTTATTCTTAAATATATTATATTCTAAAGCATATTTTAAATCTTTTTAGCATAAATGAATAAAATATTAGACCTTTATTTGAGGGAGGAGATTATTCAAATGAGGCATACACCAAACGAACTATAATCTCAGCTGTGTCCAACTTTTGTTTGTCAGTGTGTACTATAAAGTACAGAATGGGAAAATTCACGAGTATTACAAATAGATAATGAAGAATTAGTGTGGAGTTACACATTTATCAAAAGGTTCCCAGGAAGAGATAGTAATAATGACTCATGGTAATGCCTAATCTGCCTTCTACTGACCAGATGGCATAAACTGGCAAGATTGGGGCTCCATCTTATTATCCAAGAAATAGAGGATGATAGTAGGACACTTAGGTATGAAAAAGACTGTCTTTATAAGATGAGAAACATGCCTCTACTTCTGGTTCATATAAACTATAAGGAATTGAAGACCAGCTTTCTGTCCTTAAACTTTATCTATAAAGAGGACTTAAGAATATTTAATTTGTATGATTGCTGCAAAGCTTTATAATATGTATATTAAGAATATAACATACATTGAGATAGATCACTGTTTAAATATAACTAACCAGAATTGACAAAAGTAGTCACTCTGTTAATATGTAACAGAATAGTGGAAACCTTTAGTACAAACACACATGAACTTGGGGATCTTGGTTGTTTATATGTTTCTACACAAGTCAGTTGGTCAGATGGAAATGCTTGGAGCTTAGCAGAACACAGTAGTGCTTTAGAAGCAACTGCTAACATCCCTTGGAAGAGCCAAGCAAACATATTTTCTAGTCAGAGCAAAAGCAGGAGGCTTATGCACAGAACATAGGTGAATCTTTAGGAGTGTGTCAAGATGCTGGCCAAGAGAGAAAAGACTGAGTCCTTGAGCACAATGTGCTCAGATTTAGCTCAGAGCTGTAGTCAGAAAACAGCTGAGCTAAAAATCACTCAGAGAAGTTTCCTTTTCCTCTTTGCACACTTCCATAAAACTCAAAGCACTGAAGGGCCTGACTCAGGGCTTATTGACATCAAGACACATAGGAATGCCCAGAAATACCTATTTCTCAGAAACATCTCAGAAATACTTGCTATCCTCTTGTTTTGATTAGCTGTCTAAGAGTTGGATGACTCCACATTTTCTGGGCCTGAGGTAAAAGGAGATGGATAATGAACACAGAAGGGAGTCTGAAGTCCATCCTCAGAACAAAGTGACAGACTTGAGAGTCAGCAAGTCTACAACAGTTTCCCTTTTTGTATTCAGGATGAAACCTATTCTCAGAGTAGACATTAGTTAGGAGTGTAGCCAAAATTTATGGGTAGGCTGTAGAAGGTAGGTACTCTTGGGTAAGAACTGAGTTCTTGGCCAGCATTATTTTCCCTGATTTGAAGATTAGCCTATGATGTCACTTTCACCATCTTGTTACCATATTTTGAAGGTTTCCTGCAGTTTCCAACCTAGAATATTCAAGTCCTCATCTCTCTCCTTTTCAAGTACTGTGTGCTGAGGTCTTTGCTGGAGTTCGCATGCTTAGACATCAACAAATGACCCACAAACAAGCTGTGATTGAAATCTACTCTCCCAACTCTACTTGGACATCCTCATATTATCTTTATGATTTGGGATTCTAACCACATGTGGGCTTTTGTTTTGCTTTTGTCTTTGTTTTTGCTTTCTGTATATGTTCCTTTCTAGAGCAGCATTCTTAACCTTTGCCTTAAGTAGCAAGTAATGCTGCTCTGACCAAATATGAATGGAGCCCGGGTTGGTAATAAATTATTAAGAATAAGATTTCTCCCAAATCGCTCTGCAACTTTATCACCTTGTAACTCAGATCTGGTAAGTGGGGTTTATACACTAAAGTTTAC
The DNA here is from genome assembly GCF_004785775.1 of Grammomys surdaster. NCBI lineage: Eukaryota > Metazoa > Chordata > Mammalia > Rodentia > Muridae > Grammomys > Grammomys surdaster. The sequence goes on along the minus strand of NW_021604710.1, from coordinate 113,438 downwards.
ATGTACAGCATTCTACATATTTTCAATTTCTCTACTGAGCCATCCTGCTTTTGGAGTCTGACAGAGATGAAAAGAGAATAGAGGGTGACAAGACAACCAACTGTCGTGGTTTGTAAGTTCTGTAATTTTGCTCCTTTCATTCTAGAACTCATTGCTTCATGGCTACCTCTCTGTCTGTCTGTCTCTCTTCTTGTCTCTTTCTCTCTTAATTAATTATATTTTTCATTTACATTTCTAGTGATATGTCCATTCCCAGTTTTCAGTTCACAAACACCGCACTCCATCACTCCACTTCTTTGCTCCACACTCACCCACTCCTGCCTCACCGCTCTAGCATCCCCCTATGCTCCTGAGGCATCAAGCCTCCACAGGACAAAGTACCTCCCGTTGATGCCAGATTAGGCGATCCTCAGATACATATGTAGCTGGAGCCATGGATCCCTCCATGTATACTCTTTGGTTGGTGTGTTAGTCCCAGAGAGCTCTGGTTAGTTGATATTGTTGCTCTTTCTATGGGGTTGCAATACCCTTCAGTTCCTTAAGTTCTTCCCCTAGCTCTTCTATTGGGGTTCCTGAGCTTAGTCTGATGGTTGGCTGAATATCTGTATCTGTATTAGTCAGGTGCTGGGAGAACCTCTCCGGGGTTTTTCTTTTAAATGCCATAATACATTGTAGACCGTCATTTTCCCACCACGCCATACATACGGTGAGAACTGAAATCCACTGCCTTTTGAACCACATACCTATGCCCATGCTTGCTCTTTCCCTGTCATTTCTCCTTAATTCTGCCACACATTTGTAAATAACTTCTTCATTCTTTATTCTCAGTTATACTAGCACCTTGACTAAAACACCTAGCTAAAACTGCAAAAATGAGCAGTGGATAATGTATTTTCCCCTGTGAAAAAAAGTGAAAGGAGCTCTAACATGCTGCAATTAGAAGCAATAGAGCTTCTACTGTTCTGCAATTAGCAGTAAGAAAAGTTCTAGCATTTTGCAATTAGCATTGCTAAGTGAGCCTGTAGAAATGCTAAGAAAGAACTCTGCAATGTAAAAATATAAACACTGTGGCTTGGGGGCAGAGATTCCAAAGGGATTCATTAATATGCTATGCATCTTCATTTACTCCTAGTAGGGAAGTCTTAGGAAGGTAATGCTTGTGTCTTCTATATAGTGTACATCGAAACTGTGGTACTGCATACAAATGCTCTCTTAAGGAGATACCCTCCCACCCTTAGAGATGTGCCCCAAGCTGGCCCTTAGGAAAACTAAGTACACTTTTATACAGAAAAATGATCTTAGTCATATCCAAGAACTGATGTGGTTAGCATAAACATTTGTGGACAGGTAGAACGTTTGGACTTGTGACTTTGGAAGTGTTAATTTCAAACCCAGAACAACCTGCTAAGGTGCATATTTAACATATTAAAATGGACCTGCCCTTTAAGTTCTCCCAGCATTCCTCAGTCCATATTAGTTGCTGGCATACTCTGCCCCCTAACCCTTAATTCTTCAACCCAAGGGTTGGGCTGTCCTTCTCCCAGAGACTATTCCCTACACAATCCAGCCATTTTAATAACCTGCCCTTTTTGTACCTTTGGCCTCCTGGCTGCTGCAACTTGTTCCCTCTTTACTTTCATCCTTCCCCTCCCTGCTTTCCTCACTGCCTTAAGGTCATGACTTTTCTGGACTCTCTCAGATGTAGCTGCCTGTGGCAATGCTCTCTCTTTTTTTCCTACAGTAAACTTTCTCCTCCTCCATACAGAAGAGCCATGTTCTTCTGTAGTATTTGTTTAATTATTTATTGTCGTATTTTCTTATTCTAGAAACAGTGGATTTTCAGACAATGACAAAAAACATGTAAAAGAACAATGCATAACTTTGGGTGGTTTATCCCTTCATCCTGAATTCGTAGGCTTACACTGATGTAAAGGAAATAGAAGTTCCAAGATGATCAACTGTCATGGCTTGCAAGATCTGTTCTTTGTCTCCTTTCCTTCCAGAAAATATTGCTTAGTGACTGGTTTCTTCTTTTAAATAGCACAGAAAATTTTAGACAGCCTTCTCCCAAACCTCAGACATAAATACTCGAGGACTGAACCTCTCCGCTTTTTAAATTGAGCTTCATAAAAATGTAAAATCTCAATCATTCACAGATACTATTAGTTGTCCTTCCTCTCTCAGCAGCCTTTAGTTGCCTGTAGTTGTTTGGTTTGGAGTGATGTTTCCCCCCTATATGTCAGTGTGTCTATTGATGCTGTCATCATTCAAGCCTTGTTTATTCCACCATTTCTAAAAGAGTCAGTCTCACAGCAGACTTTCTGGTTCTCTGGCTCTTACAAAGACACTATCAATTTGAGAGCGGGGACATGGAAGGTTAAGGGAGAGGGAACATCGGAGGAAATGGAGGAAGAAAAGGAAAGGCAAAAGAGATATAATTATATTTTAATTAAAACTATATTTAAAACAATAAGTATCATTATCCACCGGTTACAATCCCCAGAATTAGAAAGAACAACAGTTGCAATCCATGGTAAGGATGCTGAAAGTCAGTTTGGCTTCTTTTTATAGAACTACATGTATCCTTATCATGTGCTTTAGTAAGTACCCTTCTTACTATTTGTCCAAATGGAGTAAAATATCCTTAATATAAATGCTTATATTAACTTATTAATACTTGTCATAAGTAGAGGGTACCATTGTTATCTATCAGTAGGTGAGTGGATCTATAGACCAATACATTTAATAATGAGATATTTAGAACTAAACAATCTATCGAGCTATAAGATGGTATGAAGGATATAATACTTACTTATTATAGTACTAGCAAATGAAACCAACCTGAAATGGACATGTGATATTTAACAGGCTACAAAAGCTAAAACCATGGAGATAAAATGTTCAGGAATTAGAGTGAGGATAAGGGGAAGGATGAGTAGGTAGAACATAGAGGAATTTCAGGACAGGAAAAGTGCATATTAAGGTGTAATGGTAGTTTTCTATATATATGTATATATGAATATATGTATGTATGTGTGTGTATATATATATATATATGAAAACCCTCAGGTTATGTAACATCAAACCAGATATAAACAATGGACTTGCAGTAGTGATGATTTGTCAGTGAAGATAGCATATCTGACTTCTGCTGCAGGGAGCTGATTATAAGGGGGAGGTTGTGCTTATGAGGAATCAGGAAATATGTGGAGACTAGTTCCTCATAATTTTACTAGTATCCTAAATCTGTCTTGAAATGATTAGTTTTAAATTAGTTTTAAATTTAAACTTTAGGTGCAGTTAAAAAATTCCTGGATCTCAGAATGTACAAACAGGTCTCTACATATGCATTCTACTTGTCTCTCTGTGTCCTTCTATACCCATTGTCCCTCAGGCTATCTTCTATTCTTTTTTAGTGGCTTTTAAGATGACCTTCTAGAATGTAAAAGAAATGAATAAAGGTGTTAAATCATCCCCCTTTTAAAAAAAATCTATTAAGAAAATGAAAGGAAGACTAAGGAGAATGTTCAGCAGTTAAAAGTTCCTACTGCATACATATGAGGACCTGAGTTCAAATTCCCAGTATCCATGTAAAACTATATACATGCCTGTAATGCCTGCATTGTAGGGATCTGATACACTAACCTTATCACATATTCCAGGGCAGTGAAGGCCTCATAAAACAAGTTGCATGGTTTCCTGTGGTTGATCTGAGGCCACATGCACATCATACACACACACACACACACACACACACGAGCAACATGCAAAGTGAGCAAATATTGTGGAGAGATGTCTGAGGAATTCAGAGTATGTGTTTGTCTTGTAGAATGTAGTAGTTTGTATAGGTATGGCCCCTATAGAGTCATGTTTGAATTCTTGGCCCATAGGGCATAACACAATTAGGAGGTGTGGCCTTATTGGGATAGGTATGGAGGAAGTGTATTACTTTGGAGGCAGTCTTTCAGATTATAGATGCTCAAGCTCTGCCAAATGTGGCACACATCTCCTAACTACCTGTGGATCACAATGTAGAATTCTCAGTTCCTTCTCCAGCACCATATCTGCCTGTACACTGCTATGTTTCCTTCCATGATGACGATGGACTAAACCTCTAAAACTGTAAGCCAGCCCCAATTAAATGTTTTTCTTTATATGAGTTGTCATAGTCATGGTGTCTCTTCACAGCAATAGAAACCCTAATGAAAACATAGAGGACCCCAATTTGGTTCTCAGCACCTATTGGATACCTTACAGTCACCTTATACCTTGATCTACAGGAGATCTAGCACTGTCTACTAGATTTCAGGAGTACCAGGACTCTCATGCAGATATCCACATGTATACACACACACATTTGCATAACTAAAATGAAATGTAGTAAATATTATTATTCACTGGAGTAATGTGACGGAGTAATCTAATGGGTAGCTAATAGGATGAAGAACACAAGCAGCTGATTAGAATATGGAGCCAGAGACTACTAAGGTTTCAGAATTATAATTCAGAAAGCCACTTTGGAAGGTATTCCCAATGTTTTAAATAAGTTTAAGTATGCATGTGGCTTAGGAGTTAATACGTCTACTCTGATATCTGTACCCAGGTGTAGATGCACATTCACAAAGAACTATTCAATAACATTCAAAGAAGCTTCAGGGGTAGAAACTCTTGATAACTGGAGTAAGTAACCTGGATATATTGCCATAGGAAAGGAGGTAAACAGATTTGATGTAATACGTACTTGAGCATTGTGCAGAATTAGACCACAAAATGAATATATTTCAAAAACTGTTAATTTTGAAGGAACATAAGTTAACAAAAATAAATATATTTTACTTATAAGAAATTCAAAAGTAGAAACAATCAAACAGTGGTGACTGAAATCAAATTATCTTTACCTCTCCAAGAAAAATTGTTTGGAAGAGGGATGAAGAAAAATTTTTCCCCTTTTTAGTCGTAATTACACTGGTATGTGAGTATTAGTCATGGATTGGTTTGGGTATTTTATTCCCTGTTATATCTTAATGAGAATTCCCTATTATACCTTTAATGAGAATTTTAAAATTCCATAAAAGAAAGGAGTCTTGTACAAATATGTGTTTTTATTCTACCCAGTGTAATTTCAAATCCATCACACAGAAGTGAATCCCTGAACATACATATTTACACAAAATATTGAGACTGTGAGAAGCAGTTCGTGATTGAAATACAGACAACCAAACCTAACATCAAAGTAAGCTGGATTGACAAGTTTGCCTAGGAAGAACTAAGGATCAATTGCTGGATGAAAGCTGAATAGAAAGAAAAACCTTAACACAACTCAGAAGCTGTTGAAATTATTTGTAAATGGCTATAAATGGCATAATTTGTAAATTCATAAATTATCACTCCTCCATCAGTAAACTGGCCAATTGGGGAGTTACTTTATATGTAAAGCAAATATCCTGGTCTTCTCTTCATCTGCTGGCTCCCTTGGGGAGCTAGTACACTCCTGCAACAGCTTTACAGAATCACATTTGGGCTTGATATAGGAACATAGGAGTGTGTTTACTATGAAGTCCAGTTCTGGATCTTGTGGCTTTGGAGCTCATAGATTCTAAATTAAGAGTCCTTGCTCTTGTGGTGGGCTCCTGCTTGTAGGTTCTAAGGAATGATGGAAGCTTTGGGAAAAGTCTTTATTCGATATTCACAGGTAAAAACGTTGCAGTCCTCACATATTTTAATCTAAGACAAAGAAGTGTATTCATTTCCTATCTGGATCTACCTTAGTAAGTAAGATTCAGCTCCATTCTGCCTCCATGGGTCCTTAGTTTGTTCTCTCTTCAGTAATTCTCCAGCCCAAACATCTTTACATCTAAGGCTGCTGTGTGGTATATCTATTTATGTTCCCCTGTAAGTTTGTTGACTTGCATATTTTTAACTTAGTAGTAATACTTGTTTTTGCAGAGGAAATGTGGTGGATTTGATGAAATTAAGAACAAGATGACATTAACCTTGGAGGATGATTTGAGAAGTTCATAGTGATCAGATACTTTCCTATGCTGTTTCTCTCTTCTGCAAAGAAAATGAAATATAAATGTCATGTTGGAGGTTACTAGCCCATCTACTTAGTTACTAGGAGACTGCAAATTAGAAAAGGTAATATCCAATATCATTTGCATTTACATGCGTAATTGACCTCAGCTCACACTAAGGTTCGTGTGGCACAAGGACCCCCTGGGTGAGATACTATTGCTGAGAAGAGCTTCAGAAAGTGCAGACTTTTCTTTTGCTTGGGGCAGGGGCTGAAGAAGGACAGTCTGGCAGTTGTCCTTCTTCTGCAGGCAGCACCTGGGTGTGCAGTGCTGTCTTTGCTGCTGGCCCAGAAGTAGATGGAGGTCCGGTTGGGGCTGGTTGGCTCCGATGTCAGGGGAAAGCATTGTGTCTTATTTCTAGAGACACTGTACTCTTCAGGGACATCTTTGGTAGTGGTGTCAATGCTTCCTGAGTAATAGATCAGCTTCAAACCCTGTCCTGCATCTTGTCAATACCAGAACATCCAATTGTGGTTCATATTCTGAGAGCACTCCAGGATCATCCGTTCTTGCCGTCTGTGTGAACCAGTATCTAGGTGTCTGGATGATTCCACCAGCTACTGTTGGAGAAGGAAGCATAAGGCAAACCGAGAAACAACATGCGTTCCTGTAGGGAATGGAAAGGTTTGGAGCCAGAACACTGCAAATGATGGCAGAATTTTCCAACAAAATGCAGAGCTCACCTGCTTTTAGCAGACAAAGCATCACAGAAAAGAATGTGGGGATCATTTCAGGTCACACTGAGAAAGGAATCACCCCCCCCCACACACACACACACTGAAAGCTATGCTCTGAGGATTGAGAAACGAATTCTGAGCTTCCCGTACTAGGCAGTGATGGGCAGTGATGGTTGGGCCTGTGATGTCACCTCCCCCTCACCACTTCTGTCGCAGGGCTCCTCTCTTGCTCAGCAAAGCAGACAGGAAAGTGAGTTTATCAGAGATACCATGAAATGAGGGTAAACCACACTCCAGTGGTTTCGCCTTTTCCTCAGAGGAGCCTGTCCGTTGTCAGCACCTGGCCTGATATTCAGGATACCCTGCCCAAATATTCTGTGAATCTCATTAAAGTTTAGCGACATCTTTCCACCACTTGGATAGCTGAGGGAAGCCTAGTAACTGAAACCTTCCCAAGTCTGCCTTTGTCTTAACATCCCTGCTTGGCTCCACCCTCAATCTCTCTAGAGAGCTATGGAGTTGAGTGCCATCTTGTGGCCAAGACAGGAACTTTTCATCGTATTCAACCAAGGCACACAAGAAAATACCTCAGTGGTCAGCCAGTGAAAGTTCCAGAAGTATTACAGGACAACTTTTATACTCAATTTCCTTAAACCTTAATCTAAACTTTAATTCTAGTTATGATTAATTCTTATTGTTTTCACACTTAGGATCTATTCTATCTTTATTTTACTATACATAAGCAGCAATTATGAGAATGGTTTCCTTAAAATTTTCTTATACAAGACACATAGGCATGAAAATAACTGCTACTTAGTATAGAATATTAGGAATAAAGACATAGGATTGACGTATAAGAATAATCTTTCTTATTAAAGATAAACAAAATAGCCCAAACAACACAAAATAAACTGATCAACAGTAAAATCATCTTCAAGATGAGGTCAAGTATGTGAATAAAGAATAAAATGGGGAAAGAATATAGGCTGTATTGTAAGTCAACTGATTATGGGTTAAGCAGTGGTGGGGAATCAAGGCTGGGTATAATTAGCAGAGGGTGTATGGATGGATAGCTTATACAATACACACCTACTGATTTGAATGCCGGGAAGAGAATATATAGCAGAATTGTGAGAAACAAGGTAACATTGATGCAAATTAGTACTATAGTGAACATGAAACCTGTAACAGAACATACTGTATTATAAGTATTTGCTATCTGTGGGATGGACCAAAGGGCTTATTTCAATTTGCAAGATGTGTTCCTATATCTTTCCTTCCTCCAGTAAGTTAGAATTATTGCTTTGACTTCCTTAGTTTTCATATATCAGCTCATGGCTCCTTTTTTATCCCTGAATACTGACTGTATCAAGTGGAAGTCTCCCTTCTTCAAATTCCATATTTTGTGATAAGACCTCTCCCTTAGTCATATGTTCTTCAACTCTTTGCCCTCTCACTTCAACTAGACTAGAAATCTGTTGCTAACAGTAAACCTTCAAAGAGGTCTTCATCACGTGACATGGACAGTGTCTGCTTCACATAGATTGGTGCTCAGTGCTTATTTTTTACTGTCTTAAATTTTACCAAACAGAAAAGTTGAAATGATTTCTGCTTATAATTAAAACATTCCTTAGTGCTATAGAAATGATTTCCGCTTATAAGAAAACATTCCTTAGTGCTATAGGCAGCACAAGCCAGCAGAATTCTGCTTCTAATCAATGAGAATCTGGAATGAAACAGAAAACGACAAGGTCTATTAAATATTTGAAAAGGATCTTCAGAGTCCATGCCCTACCATCTCTCCACTACAAATACTGTATCTACAACCAAGGTCTGTGCTCTCCATAAATCAGAACACCAATCAGAGATTATTCTGCTACTCTGACCAGGTATTCAAAGTTGAGACAAATTCTAAGAAGCAAAGTACTTGAATTGTCAAGGACAGCCTATAGCCATGTATATTATGGCTTTATTTGCTCCCAGGTGACAGAAAAACACAATGTGGGATATTTGAGTATGACAACAGTAAAGTAAGACCTGGGCAATTCCTTGCCAATGTCATCATGATTGAGAAAAGAAATTTGGCATACAGACCCATCCCAAGTGGGTTTTAGGGGGACTGGAATTCCTCTAATAAGTTTGCAAGTACAGCCTTTGGTGCCTGGTTCTGTGATATGAAGTTGCAATCTTGTAGCCCTGGGCTGTCTCTGAGGAGTAACAGAAACCCACTACTTTTCATTCACTCTCATTATATGTTTAGGTCTCATAGATAGAAACTGGTTTCACTTACAGATGGACAGGCAACTATTCAACAATATAATTGTATTTTTGACAAAAATATATAGCAGTATATACTAACCTAACAAAAATAAGGACATTAATTTTTAAATCCATCTTTTTAAGTTAGAGACCTCAAGGAAATTATTTCACATTGAAAGTCTTGGGAAAGAATTGAAAAATTCAATTTCTAGTTATTGCTTTAGGGTATTAAGACTTCACTGAAGTGTGAATGAATGTGTGTATGTGTTAAAGTGTAGCTATCAGGGTAAGAGTAGGGAGAAATAGACATAAAATGAAAAACATCCTTAATATATGCAGATAAAGTAAAGTCTTGATACCATTTTTGTTTGTTTGTGTATCAAGGAACTGCTATTAAATGTAGTGAAGGTTTTGAATCCAAAACAATAAGAAAAAATTTATACTATATACCCCAATTGTCTATTCTGGCTAAAGTAGAAGATGCAACTGAAGAAATAATCTAGCTCATGGTTGTGGACATTACAGATACCACAGTGATCAACCCACTGCAGGAGGGAGTCATGGGCACTACATGTGCCACAGGCTTGTCAATGAGTAAAACAGCCTCAAGATTCCATAGATGGTTGGCTATTATGGCCCAAAGGCTAAAGCTAAGATGTCCAGTTCTTGCCCTGTAGCACCCAACTGCCTCTAGAGACATCTAGAATGCAACAGGTCTCAATTGTTTCTGTCACCCATATTTAGAGCCCCTGCTTTGTGAAATTTTTTGTGATGATTTTATATAAATGATAACAGATATTTGAGTCTCTACACACTATGAGAAGCATGACATCAGAAGTTTGGGAGCAGAAAGGAAGTGCCTTTGCCATGCTGTTGCTAAGCTGCTGGCACAGAGGTAGATGCCTGAGTCCTCTTGATCTGTGGATTGGATCTTCAGTGTGGAATAAGAGCCCTCAAACCTCTCTGCAGAGGACTGGTCACTAGGCATTCCAGACTTGTCAGATATAAACTCACCCTGGAAATTCTCCAGAAACTCTAGCCCTTGCTTTGGTTTCTGTTGGTACCAATAAAGTCTAGTACGATCAGAAATTGGGTCACACTTAAGAACTGTATGTTGTCCCCTCGTTGTAACTGTACATAGTAGACTGAGGGACTTCAGCATTAGTGAGGTCTGTGAAAACATAAGTCGTGAACAGAATAAGGAAAATGGTTGTAGTAACAGTTCATTAAACACAGAGGGGGGG
>NW_021604710.1:91549-103084 GCF_004785775.1 Grammomys surdaster | reverse complement strand
TTCTAATGACTCACTTGCCCCGAGGAGATAAAAAATCACCCAACAGAAGAGCCTAATGCCCATGGCAGAGTCAGTACAGGATGAAGGTTCAGTGAATGTCTATCCTACTGAGTAAAAGCAGAGGAAGATTGGGGTGACCCATCTCCTCACATGGAAGTTTCCACTGTGACTTCACTTCCAACATAAGGAACACACAATTTGCATTATCAGTATTTAGATGACTGACTTATATATTTATACATTTCTTTTAACAAGAACTAATAAATGGGTCTTAATTTTCAGCCTCAATGCTGTATAAAAAGAGATTTCATATTCTTTTAAAAGGAAAGAAGACAGGAATTTATAGGTTTATAATATATATAATCTTTAGATACAACTCTCCTCTTTACTCTATTCCAAGGTTTAAGGAATAGCCTGGATGCTCGAACTACATTATAGGTTTACACACATTTGGATTAAAGAACAGGCTGTATGTTAATAGGAAATTCATATGCCAACTGACAGGTTGGATTGAACACACAAATGCATCCAGACTTGTTTAGTAAGTAAATGCTCCTTTACAAATTCATCAATTCTCATGTATTCTGAACCGCAGACTAAGTAACTGGGAAGTATAAAAAACATTCAGATCCTAAGGTATGAAAGAGATGAAAGACACATCAAAGACATATGCTACACTGGCCAAAGAAAAGCAACAGAACAAAAATACTCCATTAATTAATACCAATTTGATTGGAAGAGAATTAGTGTTCTTACCCTGAAGTCATCTGCTCTCATTTGAATAGATTAACCAATCACATTCATCATGACGTAATCCTGCCTGGTGAGACTCCAACATCATGGGAGCTCATGAGAAAAAGACAGAAGCAAGAGATAAAACCATGAATGAGTAGGAGGGATATTTCTGCCACAGTTATGGAAGAAACACCTAGAACAGAAACATCCTAGTTATACTCACAGTTCACTTGAGAAGAGAGGAAAATTCAGAAAAGGAAGCTGGACACCAAAGGAGACTTGAGACAGGTGTGAGTCCAGCCTCAGTCCAGGAGAACCTGCTGTGTGCTAAGTGACGTTAAATCAACTTACCTAAGCTGTAAGCATTTTCAAATTATGCTTGATAATGAAACCTTTGTATACAATTTAGAAAACATTACAATAATGACCACTGTACTTGGAACGTCACTGAAGTAAAACAGTGAGGTGGTGACATAAATACAGAGGTGTCTACAGACCAAAAGAATGTTTCACTTCTGTATTCTGTTTCTAGTTATCTTTCCATATGTCAAGCACCAGAGGTCAGCTGAACATAGAGGTTGCAACAGATAGTTTGAAGTGACTGTCTATATGTTTCTTATTCTTATTCAAGACCCTAGGAGTTCAAGTTTAGGATTTCTATCAGGAATGTATGGGCACACTTTGACCCCTCTCCCTTGGAACTCCATCCTGTGCTCTGAATCAGAAAGCCAAAACTCTACCTGCTAGCTGACTCACTACAAATTCTACCTTTCCATATAGCTCTTTCTCAGATCAGAAGATCTGTGATCACATCTGTGATAAATGCCATTTGCTCATGATGCTTAACAGGTTCCATATCATCACTGTGGTGGAAATTTAGTAGATGTATTAGTATCATAAGTGGTTTCAAAGATGGAAGACTCTAAGAATAATGGCATTCTGGCACTAGGTCTCTGATCTATCTTAATTTCTTGTAGAAAAAATCACCTGGAAGAATTCTTGGGATGCAGTTACTAAATGAAGCCTTGAACTTGCTCTGGCCATTGGGGCAAGAACCCATAGCACCACACTCCAGTACTCACCATAGCCCAAGGAGATATGCGTGCTCAGTGTTAGACTATAGATCTGGCAGGGCAAAGTGGGCTCCAAGATATTGGTTCATTAATCTAGTGAATAGCTGTTCAATCATGTCTTTCCTATGACATGAGCTGAACTGTAGAGTGAGAATGAAGTAAGTTTGTGTGAAGGAGAACACAGAGTCAACACAGATTCAAATTACAAGCCATTTTTCATCAAGGAATACTTAGACTCAAGAAAAAATCTACACAAGTCAGAATTAAAGAAGCATCAGAGAAAAGAAAGCAATGGTAGAGACATCTGAGTCCAAAGTCTGGATAAAACCTGGCTGAGCTTACCAAAAAAGATGCCCCTCAGAAGAGACTCGAGTTGTACACTGCCCAGAATAGTCACAGCTCTAAGGTTCCAGAGTTGAAAACTCTAATGTGCCACTGAGTTCCAGGGGTGGGTGCCCCTTCTCTATATGTATCCTTATGTGCAGAGAGGAGGCAGCCATACAGCTCTGTGGTATAACTGCTGGCACAGAATTACACAGATGTCTGGGAGAGAGAGGCCAATTCCACAGTGAAGGTGAAGTCCTGTGTGCTTCATCTGGAGACATTGTACCCCTCAGAGACTTCTCCTTTGTGGATGATGCCAGTATCATATGAATAGTAGATTACCCTCAGTCCTAAGCATGGATGTTGTTGATACCAGAACATGGAGTCACATTTCATATCCTAAGTACATCTTATTTTCACATGTTGTCCTGCCTTTAAGAGCAATGATTTGGGAGTCTGAATGAAACCAACACTCATTGGACCTGTAGAAAAAGAAAACATTTGAATGCTTCCACACTGATGGAAATGTTTTGTTTCAGTACCTTAGAATGCATCTTATTGTCACATGTTGTCCTGCCTTTAAGAGCAATGATTTGGGAGTCTGAATGAAACCAACACTCGTTGGACCTATAGAAAAAGAGAACATTTCAATGCTTCCACAATGATGGAAAGGTTTTGTTTCAGTACCTTAGAATGCCACATCAAGACCTTCACAGAACTCATGTGCCTGCAGGAAACAAAATGCTGCACTGCACAGTAAATAGGTTCATGGCCTAGATTCAACAAAGGAGAGAGCCCACTGAATCTGTGTAGCAGAAAGAAAATGAGCTCTGAAGCAAATAACTAAGTCCTCAGTCTTCCTACTTGGGCACAAGAGGACACATTCCTTCCCTCAGAGAATCATCATCAAAATATGTGTCCATGCAATGACTAAATAGAAGCCAATTGTCCAAATTGACTTGAATACCTCTTGACTATTTTGGAAAGTAGCCTGTGAGTCTATGCATATTATATTCCCATTGAAGTGTGATTTCTCATTAATACATGGGTCTAGAATTATAGTAAACAGTCTTGTGGTTTTCTGGTGGCTTTTGATACATGTATCTCACATTATCTTTTTCTGTTTGCTTAACTAACCACAATCCTACTAACATACTTTCCCCCATGTAATGAATCTCTCTGATGCTCAGTTTTTAAACCTGATGGGGAAACCCACCAGCCTTTATGAAATCATTTGCTATCTCTTGTCAATTTATAAGAAATAGAATATCTGCCAACTGTAGCCAGGGAACATTTATAAATAAAGGTAATGAATTGCTTCCCATTCTCCAGGTAGGACCATATCAGAGAATCATACCATGCTGGTGACTAGCCTCTCATGACTGCGATGAACACTCAGTATAACAGATCACCTCTTGGCAAAAATCTGTTGGCCTACCATATATTCTCTCGAAATAACATTTTTTTTGGAAATGACTGTTAGAGTATCATTATAAAATAATATGAATGAAAATAATAAGAAAAAATTGATAGAGTCAGTAACAAAGATGGATATGAAGGCATGGGAAAGACCTGGGTGAGATGGCAGAATCCTACTTGGTGTCAAGTGATAGGTTTTTATTTGAGGCACAATCCATAGGTAATGTTTCCTTGATTAGGATATTGTCGTAAGTAACTTAATATAGAAGATTTCAAATACATATATTTTTGTGCAAAAAGCTCATGATTCTAGACTTTACAATTTTATTTAATAGATATTAGGGTCTTAATGATGTTTGGCACAAGGTCCCAAAAATAAGTCCTATTGCTAGTCCATAGGGGTCTTGGTTTGAGGTTCTGTTCATTTCCTCTGAGAAGGGCTCTGAGCATCAGCACATATCTGGCATCACTCAGCATCTATGAGCTGAAGACAGAAGGATGCAGACATGGAAGGAGGAGACTTCACGTAATGCTGAAGTTACAATCAAGCTGTGGATCCCACATTTGTGCTCAGATCTCCTCTGGCCGAGAAAATAACACCTGAGCCTGATGCCTAGAGCAGATCTAGAGGAGAAAGACGAGTTTTTCTAGGTCACAAATGTGCAATTACCGTAAAGGCTAAGTCATCCCTTCCCAATACAGTCCCATAAATGGCATCATGCGTTTTACTTGGCACCAGTACATACACATGCTAATTGGAGACCTAGCCACATGTCTACAAACAACTCCATTGGGAATGACTAAGGTTTATTGGTGTGTACTTGTGGGTGAGAAAATGAGTGAGGGAAAAAGAATGAGTGAATGTTCTAAAGCTCATTCTACCAGCAAAAGAGAATACTTTGTCTCATTGTCTGTCTTCAGAGTAGTGTTTGAGTGTGGATCAGGTATCCAACAGGATTTCAAATACTCCTGAAGCTACTAGAGTGTCCAGGAATGCCTAATCATCCTAAATATTTACCAATGCCCAAAACAGAAAAGTATTTTAATAGGTTTAGATGTAAGATTTGTGCTTAAAAATGTCCAAGCCAAATTAATCTATAAAATACAAAAAAGTAAATTATCAGGTATGGAGAAAGGCATTACAAAGAATGAATTTTCTAAATTACATAAATGTCTTATATCTTAGTAGGGTGGATATAAGATGACTATATATACGCACATACATTGCTCAAAAATCACTGATCTGTTAGTAGGTAATATCTGTTATGTTTCATTTATATGTCAATGAAGTTGTTAAATGTCTGACTAGAGATACATGCTAAATTCTCTAGTTCATGTGACGATTTGTCAAGCATATGTGTTTTCAATTCTGTTGTTTCCAGTTCTTCACCTATAAAATGACAAGGAGACAGATGTCCACATCTGCCTTTGCACACAGATAATGATGAAGGAGGCTTTCTATGATTAAAAAATGGACTCACACATCTGGATTCATGTCGTGTACTATGTATTGTATGCTTATTGAGGTGTTATGCATTTGTGAAGATGGTTTGATGACTAATTTCATATATCAACTTGGCTAGGTCATGGGTACTCACGAGACTGACAGACATTCTAGATGAGTCTGTTTGAATGTTTTTTAATAATGACATTTAAATCAGTAGATCTTATCATTAAATTAAACTAGTAATTCAGTCAGTATAGCAAATCAAATAGCCCTTCAGAATATGACTTACCAGCTCCTGCTGATCAGTGTGTGACTAAAACAAAAAAAGTCACTCTCTCAGGTGAGGTCAGCTGTCTGGACAGCTTACAGACATTTAACAGGAACAACAGGTCTCTCCTGTCAAACGAGCTCACCCAGATTTAGAGACTTTCATAATTGCATTAGCTAGTTCATTAAAATTCTAGTGATAGATTATGGTAGGTGATAGACAGACAGTCAGACAGGTAGATAGATGATAGACAAATAAGGTTGACTAATCCTGATGGTTCTGTTTCCTTGGATACTTCTGATCAGTGTGTCTGGATACTGTTGATTATATTTACAGATGAAAAATATCAGTTGATCAAATTAAGAACGAGGCCTATCTTGATAAACTTGTGTTGGGAAGGGAAAAAAAATTAGATCTAATTACCTCCATAGTTATCTCACAGGTACGCCAGTTTCTGTCACTGATTTTACTAGAACTACCAGATATGAGAGGGATGGAAAGGGTAGCATTCTGATTTGAAGACAGGTATCTTTTTCATGAAGTAAACATTGTAACACACAGTTATCAATACGGGACTTAGACCAAAAATTTAACTGCATTTTAGAAATCTATCTGATGTGGTCAAATTATTACACTTACAGGCCAAATTTTTTATTTATAAAGAAAGTACAATAATATGGCTTCCCCCTTAACATTTTCTCTGAAAAATGAGTTTATCAACCAGAATTTTATAAATAGAAATATTTTTATAAAGTCAATCATCGGCAAGTGATGATGCCTTTGCTACTTGTTTCTGAGTTGGTTTACACATCTTGACTGAACTGTGTGTGGCTGGACACTGACATGCACAGTGCATGTAGCTCTGTCACAGACCTTGCAACAATAGAGTGTCGTCCATAGAAGTCATAAGTTATACATTAGTACTTCAGATAACAAACATTATTCATATATATATATATATATATATATATATATATATATGCTAGCTTCCACCTCAGACACATGCATAGGTAAATTGATATTTACCTTGCACAAATTCTGTGACCACTAAACAGACCACAGATATATGCAGTCACAAGTGTCTAAAAAAGGCCTGCCATTCATCAGGGCCTGAACAAGTTCACTGTCAGCCTCTTCATCCTGGTCCCCACTTGAGCAGGATGATGGATGCTTTTTGTACAGAATGCTGATGATGAGGCTGTGCTGTGCTTTGCTGCTAGCTCAGAAGAGTAGTGCTTTGGCTCCGAGGAGCTCAGATTCAATTCAGAATGCTAGTCACCAAATTGTTGTGCTGTGAATTGAATGAGAGACATTTACTCTTTTTTTTCTCTTCTTGTAGTATTGGACTGATGTCTCAGGACCAGGGTCTTCTGATACCACAGCACAGAGAGGTGTCCAGAGAGAAGGAAACATCTCATAGTTGCTAGCTGTACTTTGACTTTGATGTTTCAGGTTTGCATGACTCTGGAATTTACAGGGCCTACGGAGTCAGAGTCAGAAGGCAGAGCCTGCTAGAGCCTTCATTGGCTAGCTTAAAAAAAAAAATGCAGGGCAATAACTTGCAAACTGTTCCCAGGAGACAAAAGGCCACACAGCAGAGCAGCTTTCAGCCCATGACAGTTTTGCCTTGCTCAAGGTTCAAGCTTTCTGGGGAAACTATTTGGAGATTTGGAGCTGTAGTCTCCTGATAGGTTCTGATATCACTCTCTCTGCAAGACACCCTGGTACAGTATAAACCATGGCAAGACATTTTCTATCAGAGAAGAAGAACCTCCCACAAACTGAAGATAATTAGGTCAGCTTCATTCTCCTATATTCATGCCGTACCACATTTCCTTCCACGTTAATTTCACCTCTGCTTGTTATGGCTCCTGGCTTGACCTTAGTTCCCTACTCTTGCCATCCCTATGCCTTTATCATCCATCGCCCAAAAGGAAGCAGCAAACTCACTCTTTAGTGCCTTCTAGCAACCTGATTCTCTCCCTGTTGTGAGAGGTCTATGATTGACTAGGTCTCTGGTCTGACCAGGCAGCC
Source organism: Grammomys surdaster (assembly GCF_004785775.1). Classification (NCBI taxonomy): domain Eukaryota; kingdom Metazoa; phylum Chordata; class Mammalia; order Rodentia; family Muridae; genus Grammomys; species Grammomys surdaster. Next base: position 95,784 of record NW_021604710.1, on the reverse strand, counting down.
AAGCATTCTTTTAAGCCTGCTTTTATTGTCACTGGAGGGCTCCCAGCCACACTAGCATCACAGCATCTCCAAGTAGGTGAGACACATCAGTTCTTGAAGTTCTACCTTCTAAGGTAGTGTGCTCATGACAGAATCAGAAACAGCAGCCAAGCCTTCATCCTGTCTCACACACATTCTTCTCCTTTCCCTGCCTGCCTGACTTAGTTAGGGTTGATTTGCAAGTCCATCATCATCCTGTGGACAACAAAAAAAATATTTGAACTGACATTATGATGCAAAATAAAACAAAATTTGTTCCTTGTGGCCCTTTTGGAATTAATAGCTAAATGAAGAGTTAAACTAGGATAATACAGACAATAAAAATAATGAGTGGATCCCTAGGATATGCACCTGAAAACATGCTATTCTACAGCTATTCCTCATTAATCAGACCTTGGCATTTTTGCTCCTTACATGTAAATCATTACCAGAATTTAGATAGCATATTTCATAAAGAGAATCATTAAAATTTGTATATTCATTTGCAAACTTACACATTCACAAACTATCCAACTCCATACACAGCAATTATGACAGATTTTACAGGATCTAAGTTTACTCTGAGCTTTCACTAGTGACCCAGGGATGCTTACAAAACATAAACACACCAGAGAGGAACTGCTCCCAGGTGGGTAAATCTCCACAAGAAAGAGCTCACGCACACAGACTCTCACTCACAGGCACAATGCCTTCTAATTGGCAAGGGGTGAGATTTTTACTACTCAGCACAGCTAAGTCTGCTTTCGGTTTTATGTAAATTTCTGAGAAACTTTGATGATGTTTCCAGCTGCATCAACTCCCTAAAGATGAGATGGTGAGAAATGTGGCAGTGGTGACAGTTTTCTTTGCTGAGGGAATATGCTGCTGCCTGAGAATTGCGATAACATCATTGTCTTTGTTCCAAAAGCACGCTGGCCAAATTGCCCTTTTCTTCATACAGCCGGGGGATTTCATGATGCCTGACTCTGACTGAGAAATCATAATGGCTCAGAGTACTACAAAAGGCCCATGGAAACTTGAGATGACCCACAGCACTTCTTCATTCTATTATAGATAAGGGAGCATCTTCAAGGAGACCAGTAGTGATTGATAGTAGGCTAGGGTTCCCTGGAAACAGGTGTTAAGTTTTGTTTCATAAACATATTGTCAGGAGCAGCCTTGCTCATACACTGAAGGCCTAAAACCAGCAATAGGCCTAAGTCAGCCTGCTAGCACAAAGTCTTGGATCTCTCTGGAAAAACACTGAAACAGATAGCTATAAGTTATTGTAAACAGGCAGCTTTGGTGGAAACTTACCAGCTTGGATAAGAACAAATAGTCATGGATCTTGTGGATAGTCATAGACCATGGGTAGCCTTGGTGGATAGTACCAACTTAGACAAGGACAAGTGAATCATAGGCAGAGTCATAGTGACCTGTCCCCTGAACCTTCACCCAACTGATACCCTGTTCTGGAAGATATCTGTATTCCCCCTGAACACCTATGGTCCTGCATCATCCCTGTCCCCACATCCTGCCTTTTTGTGTATATAACCCCTGTGTGAAAAAGTAAAATGGCAGTTTGTTTAGCTTATAGACAAGCCGTCATTCTTTGTTTCTGCCTGTTTCCCCATTCTGTCTTTCAGGTGATCTCCCCAGACCCCTGTTTAATGCCATGCTAGATGGGGCAGTAGATTACATACATTGCTTTATTTTGAAAGCAAGGGCAAGAAAGCAAGACTATTTGGTGCCATGGAAAAGCACAGTAGGTGGAAGCCAGGTCTTGCCACTGTACAGCATTTGTTCAGTCTGGGAAGCACACAGTTCTTCAATCACAAATGCAATGTATGATGAGCAGTAAAGGCCTCTAGAAGAAGATGTGAAAACAGAATCTGTCAATGGGTTTCAGAACATTAACCCAGGGGAGCAGAATTTGTGTTTGGGAAGTTAGAGAATCTGTCCATTTGGGAGCAGGTATAATATGGCCTCCTCTGCATTTCTTCTGAGACAGAAGTCTGCAAAGATGATGTCATGGTAAGTGCCAGGCTTCTCATATGTGACAAACAATCACCAGAGATGTCCCCAAGTGAGATTGTCTTTCACAACTTCCCTGTTAGAACACCACTTGCTACTTGGTGAGGATAGACTGCACTGCTCTAGGCTGGGCTGCTTTGGGTCATATATCCCTGCACACTTCCTCTGCATCTCCTGGAAGGCAGTTGTTTATCTCGCTATCTCTATCCTATCACGGTCTCTCCCTCTCCCTAACCGGTCTCTATATGCATGCCACGCTAGACCTGCAACACATTTTTCATCCTCATTTGCAAGTTCAGAGATCCTTTAGTTGCATAACTGAACTTGGCAGCTCATTGCTGGGCATTTATTATTTGACTTTCTAGTGGATAAAATAATGAAACAGTGCTGTTAATTCTACATAATGCAGGCAGGCAGCTATGAACTCTTCACCAGAAACATTGACAGATCTTTGGTGTAACCTAATCTTGTCTGTTAGTTTTTACTAACAGACATTTTTAGTAGTGTATTATATAAAAAAGAAATTAGATACTCTTAAACGATCTATTTTTTAAATTTTCTGAGGATAAATGCAAACAATCTATAGATACTTTACTGAGAATTATCAAAGATGAGCTATCACTTATTGATAAGCCAGTTACTCAGAAACAGTGGCCTGACAGGATGTTACTCATAGGAGGAAAATTCTACCCTAATTTTTCATGGTGATAAGCCAAATAAAGCTCTCCCAAACACAGCCTATATTAACGAAATTTTAAAATCGTATACATACAAAGCTCATTAAAACCTTTCATAACAGAAGATGATGCACCTGATAGAGATTTCAGTGGTATAAAATGACAGTTTCTATTCAAAATCATAAAAGCATAAGCCATTGGTTTAAAGCTCATTGAGAAAAAGTAAAGCTCTCTGCCTTAAAGGGAATACCTAGAAATGTTTTGTTTCAATTAGATCAAACTTCTAAATGACCAGTCAAGCTTAAACTGTAAAATGCAACAATGTAATAGCTTGGAAATGCATTAGCCACCAGGAAGAAATAACAATTATATTTCAGATGGAAGGGGGCCCAGATAGTAACATAAAAATGTCTGAAATATAAATGCCTGACTCATTCTAAACCTGCAAAGTGGCTTCGTCTTCCAGCTGTTTTTATCCAGGGAAGTTAATGAGGCAAGAAGGAAATATAAAGACCAGAGATGAAAGTCTAACTGTGAGAGTCTTCTGGGAGGACCTTTTTGGAAGCCACATTGTGAGTAAGAAGAGAGGTGAGCCTCAGCCTGTAGTGAGAAAACCGGGTAGCAAAATTGTGTAAGTTCTGTTTCATTTGACTTGACACTTGCATTGAAGTAATCTAGCTGAAATTTTAATACGGGAATCAATTGTAGGTTTACTAATAACAGTTCCTTCAGCTGAGAAGACAGCAAGAAGATTGCAGTCATGTATATGAGCCAGATTGTTAAGACTTCTCTTGACACTGAATTCGTTCTGCCTTGCTGAAGGATTCTTGGACTTAGAACATAGAGAAACACATGTCTGTTGCTTATGAATTGTTTGATCTTTGACATTTTGTTATATTCCAAATGGAACAGGCAGTAGCCAGGTGGTTAGTTTATGTCTCCAGTGTGCAAATTACTCAAGTAGGTGAACCAAGAATATTTAAACAAATTTTGTAAATATACCTTATGCAAATATACAGGGAGGTAAAAGAGTCTAGTACATAGGACCATGTAGAGTTAAATTATTAGAAGTCACAGCAATAGCACATCAAATATATTTGCATTCCACATTTCCAGCTATCCTGATGTAGAAGAAAATGTTATCCGTGTGTAAGTTTGAAAATACTCAAAGAATATTTTTCCTAATAGGAACTACAGAAATGCATCCTATCTTTATATTTCCTTTTGCATTTATCCAGTAGATTTTAGCTAGTAAGTTTATAATCTGAATAGTGCCTACAGATTTTTTCAAGATGTATGTGGAAGTTCTATGTAGCCCATCAAATTCAAAAATGATAAAATTCAAACTGAGGGGTTCTGTTCATTGCCAGAGGCAATTCTCCTGCTTGTCTAGCCAGTCCCATTATCTTGCCAGAGAGGTGACTTTGCTTGTCTTCCTCAAAATTTCACTGGAGTGATGGCTGATGCAGGAGAGACAGAACAAATGACTGAGCACACTGATCTCTC
>NW_021604710.1:78545-91449 GCF_004785775.1 Grammomys surdaster | reverse complement strand
CTCTCTCTCTCTCCCTCCCTCTCCCTCCCTCCCTCCCTCTCCCTCTTAGAGAGAGAGAGATGGAGAGGGAGAGGGAGGGAGAGGGAGGGAGAGAGAGAGAGAGAGTGTGTGTGTGTGTGATAGTTAACCAATTGTGTAGCTTTTTCCTCTGAGTAGAAATATTCATTCCCACCTGCAGGGAAAAGGGAGGCTCATGCTGCTCTGGAAGCTAAAGATATTTATAAAATACAGGAAACTCTGAAAGTTTGAAGATTCCCAAGGCCCTGTCCCGGTTTAAGGAATTACTGATGATCAGAGAGAAGAAACTCTTTGGGTTGGCAGAGCCATCCAGCTATACAGCTTTGTATTTGTTGAGTATTCTTGGCCCGGACACTGGCGCTATTATAAGGTGTGACTTTGTGGGAAGAAGTGTGTTTCTGAAGGAGAAGGCTTTGAGACCCTCTTCCTAGTTGTGTTAGGAGTCAATTTTCTCCTGTTTGTCTTCACAAAAAAAAAAATGTAGAACTCAGCTCCTCCAGGGCTGGGTCTGCCTGGACACTGCTATCTTTTCTGTCATCATTTTCTGATGATAATGGATTGAACCTCTGAACCTGTAAGCCACCCTAATTAAATGTTGCCCTTTTATAAGAGTTGTTTTGGTCATGGTGTCTATTCACAGTAATGGAAACCCTAGGCTTTTATGTGTGGTCATCCACTCTATAGTAGGCTTTTAGATGGTGCCATTGTCTTTGTATCAGTAATGCTCCTGCAACTCTTCACATATGCTTCTGTAAGAAGCATTGATTCATCAAGTACACCATGAGTGGGGCATTTCCTTGGTCTGTTATCTCTGCTATCTCTGGGCTAGTAGACAATTGTTCAAATCCCTTCATGAAAATTCACACCACATCAATCCCCTCTGGACTGGAACTCATCTTTAGTGATTGATACTGTCTTTCTAAATGATTGGTCAACTATTTTTTTTTAATTTTTACAATGAGATTTTCACATAAATTACATAACATTATGAAACTATAATAATAAAATATCTTTTAGTTGTTGTGATAAAGAGATACATAGAATTCACCATTGAAACTATTTTCCTGGTAGATAATTTTAACCACTTTTAAGTATACAGTCCAGGTGCATTAAAAACATCCAGACTGTTGTACATCTATCATAATCATTCATCTTTCCCATGTCTTCATGTTCCCAAAGGGAAACTTTATACTCATTGAACATAAACTGCCCATTCTCTCTGCTACGATTAATCAAGATGTTAGCTTTCTATTTGGAGTCACAGTCATACAATGTTTGTCTTTTTTATTTTTCCTGGCTACCTTCATATGACACAGTATCTTCAAGATTCACCTGTACCCCGTCTGTATCTTAAGCTTATTTTTCTCAGGGTAGATAATATTCTAGTGTGTGTGTGTGTGTGTGTGTGTGTGTGCATGTATTGTAAGAACCCGACCCTCGGTCAGTGGTACTTTGAGACACCCTCAAGTGAGACACTGAAATGGAGAGTGATGCAAAAGCAAGAGGTTTATTTTCCAGGGCGTTGGGGTCAATCTTCAATTAGTCCCTAAAGGCGAGTGCCTAGAAGGTGACCCCAAGTGGCTATTACAAGCAGTTTTTATACTTTTTAGGGGTACAGGTTTCTTCAGCAAGGTTACAGTTCAAACTTATTGGCTAAGCATATTGACCTTTAAATCTATTGGCTAGCAAGCATGACATCTTTTGAACTCTACCTGGGACTTTCCAGAGGATCGGGTGACTATCAGTCAGTACAATCTGAGAATTTTTTACTCAAGAAAGTTCCTGGGTGGGTGGAGAATGGAACTTGGCCTAGCCTTGTCCCCAGGCAGGAAGGGGAAACTGTGAGGATATGGAACTGGAAAAAGCCCTTAGGGTTCCTCAATAGTGTGTAAATTTGTGTGTGTGTGTGTGTGTGTGTGTGTGTGCGTGTGTGTAATGATTTATCCATGTTCCTGTGGACCAACACTGCTCCTACCTTTCAGTTGTCTTGTTGAAGCACACTGTTGTCCTAGTATCTCTTCTAGACTAGCACTCACTCCTTTGCATACGTATATCCAAAAGTTGAGCTGATGGACTAGACAATAATTTTATGCTTAGGGTTTTGAGGAACTTCCATATTCTTTCCCCGCCGTGAGTGGTTGAACTCTTTTAATCACCCACCAGCATATACACACAAAAATATAATTTCTCTAGACACTTGCCAACACTCCTTGTAGAGTTTCTTTTTTCTAAATAGCCATATTAAGCATAATGTTTGAATTTTTAAATTTTTCTGTTTTAAACTGAAAGTAGGTTATTTTCTTATACAATATACCCTGACCACAGTTTTCCCTCCATCCACTCCTCCCAACTCCTCCCCACCTATCCTCTCCCCAGATCTCCCTTCCCTCCATCTTTATTACAGAATGTGAATATATGGTGGGATTCTATTTTCTTTTGCTACTAATTTTTATTTTTTATTGAATTAGAGAAATCATTATTCTCCACAATTAAAGGAAGTTACTTTTAATTGTAAAATCTTGTGACTAAATAACTATTCTACTCAAAGCTCAAATAAGTTTTCTATTTTTTACATACTATTTACGTAAGGCCAGACTTATTTTGCATAACAATCTAGCCATTTACTCCTTTTAATTATGAATCAGCATTCTGTGACCCAGTCCCTTGAATCTTAGGAGACTCAAGCACACATTTTCTGTTACCATTGCAAAAGAATTCAGAGATCTGAATTCTTATATAGTACAATACCTCTATGAAGTACAGATAATAAGATGACCGGGTAGGACTCTGCCCTGAAATTACTATTTCTACCACACCTGGACCTGGACTCTCTGTGTCCTAGGCTGACCTTGAATTCAGGAATCTTAAAAAAGAAAACTTCAAGATTTAGCTGCACTAGTGCCTGCAGTCGTGGATCAGATGATATAAAATGTTTTTTTAAAAACAGGTTCTTTATGAATTTAAGATCCCCAACCCTGATGCCCCACAGCCCTCTGGAGATCAGCTCTACGTAGGATAAAATTTCTGTGGCCAAACTTTGACAAAATTCTTACTTAAAATGAACTTGTACAGTGTACAGTCACAGGGACTTACAGATAGTTATTAAGAATAATGTCTCATGGATGGGAAAAAAAATATGAATTCATCAAAGCTCTTTAAATAAGCTGTTCTAAGGGTCCAATAAAGACCTGAATTAGCCAGAAAAATACTGCTTTTCCTTAAATTTTTGAAATATGAGTAATTCTCTTGGAGAATTTTTATAAACCTGTAGAAGTTTCTTGAAAAGTAAATGGTTATTTGCTTCCTTCAAACAAGGGTACCAATTAGAAGCTGTAACACAAATTATGAAGACTTGTTATTGATTTCTGTAACTTGACTCACTGAGTGCTTGAGTTATGATTCCCAACTATCTTTTTAATTGCTTGTTATTCAGCCAGTTATTGAAAATATTTATCAAATGAAGAGGAAAATTATATAGTATAAGCAAGGGTTGTCTTCAGTGGGTCTTGTGTAGTATGGACTAATTTCATTTTTTCACATTTGAGTTTCTGTGTGTCCATAGCATACCCAGGGGAAGATATTCATCTGGAAATTCAGTAAGAAGTTTTAGAGGTTGAGATAAATCCAAATGGGAAATAAACAATTGGAAAAGCACTGAAACTGATAGCAGAAGCCTGAGGCTGGTAGCAGTAGGTGAAACGTCATTCCAATACAATAGTAAAAATGAAATGATAAGATGAATTGAATCAGAATCCTCAATGGATAGTCTCCTTTACAAATAACTAAAGCTAGAGAAGAGAGATTTATAGAAGACAGGGTTCATACATCAGAAATGAATTGTTGTTCTTTCTGTTTCTCATGCTCAGTAAGGAGCATTTCTAACTGCAACATCCTAGCGCTGTCATGCAATTGGGGAGAGCTCACCCAGGATCACTTGGGACACTTTGATCTTTAGGCATCTTATGCAAATAACACTAATCACACCTTATTTGGTTTTATTTATTTATAATTACACAAATTATGTCTTCATAATATTATGTTTCTCTGTTCTAACATTTCTAACAGTATAGCAATAAATCTAACAGAAAAATATGACTAGAAATTGTACTCCAGAATTGGTTCTTTGAGAACCAATATTTTAAAATGTTGTTTTTGTCTTATATTTTCAGTTTTGTCAGATATGTATATGTTGTATGATGAGCATATTTCTTTTCATATTTTCTTATCCTCTCTTTCTCATCCCCCCTCTTGTATTATTCTTTTGTTTCCCTAGATAGCTTCAATTCTACTTTTACTTCATATACACATACATCATTTTATATAATTACTGATAAAATCTAAGAACTACAAATAAGAAAATATTCAATTCTTGTCTTCCTACAATGTCTCTAATCCATCAAATTTTTACCTGATATAATTATCTCCAGTTGCACCTATTGTCTTGTAAATGACAACTCTGTTCTTCTTTGTGGCTAAAAAAAATATATTCATTTTGTGTGTACAACACATTTCTAAATATTTAATTAATTTGTGGGAAGTGGCACATTACATGCTGCTTCATGCCTGTGGACATCAGAGAATGACTTGTAGGAGTCAGGTTTTCCTTCCATCATGGAGGTCCCAGGGAAAGAAGTCTTATCTTCAAGCTTATCAGCAAACACTTTTACCTGATGAGACAGCTTACTATCTATCCTCTATATCACAAATTCTTTATCCATTCTCCTGTTGATGGACAATTAGATTGGTTCTACAATGTATCTGTTGTTAACACTGCTGCCATAAATATTGAAACCCAAGTACCTTTGTGATATGTTGACTTAAGAATCATTGAATAAATACTTAGGACTGGCCATGGCTAGGTCTTATGGCAGCACTATTTGTTTTTGTCTGTTTTGTTTTTTAATCTCCATACATTTCCATATACTTTCATAGAAATTTTTGTATGTAAAGAAGATTCTTATACCACAACATAAAATAAAAATTCTGCAAGAATTACTTTCTCCAACTGCCTTTTGGAATATATATAATCCTAGAGGCCAAACATTTGCTTTTAGCTCTAATCAAGTATGGCCATCATGGTGAAGAATGACTATGTCTATTCACTAAGTAAGAAGTCAACTTCATAAAAAAAAGGTATAATATAAAAAGATACAACCAGCTTTGTGTAATATAGCTATAAAATAAGACTTACAAGTTAAATGAAATGGCAAAAAGTAAAATATATCCAGTATCTACCCACTCTATGTGTAGATATATTTGGGCAGATGTGTACCATAGAGAAACTTCCAAAATATATTCATCACTAAGGTCCCCTACATATTTATAGAGACACTGAGTGGTGAATGCCAAGGACCACCTTCAGCTTGGAGAGGGATTCGGAGGAAGGGGTGCCTGGAAACAGTAAAAAGAAATAACTCGAAGTCAAATTGTGGGTAGAAGCTGGAGGCTTATGCTCAGCTTGAGAGAGCTTTCCAGACTGCTTTCTCTCTGGTCTGCTTTCTCTCAAGATCTCCAGACAGTTCTGTTCAGCTTGAGACTGTTCTCCAAACAGTTTTCTCTTGTCATTCTACAAAATTCTCTGGGTAGCTCATCTCTTTGCAGATCAGAAGCCCAGTCTTTTATTTTACATATCAATCTAGTCATTTACTCCTTTTGTTTATGAATCAGCATTCTGTGACCCAGCAGCCCCTTGATTCTTAGGAGACAGCAAGCATATATTTTCTTTTAACATTTCAAAAGAATTCAGAAATCTGCCTGCCTCTGTTACGCACAGATAATAAACAAACTGGGTGGGACTCTATCCTGAAATTACCATTTCCACCACACCTGGGCTTGGATTTGCTGTGTCCCAGGCTGAACTTGAACTCAGGAGTCTGCCTGCCTTTGTATCTCCCTGCTTTGTATCTTTCTGACAAGCTGGCTCATTAACATGATTGCCTTTTTCTTTAGATTCATGAAGCCTCTCATAATTCATAATGCAGCATTATTTTTGAGAAACAACATAGTTTTGAACCCATGTTCTTAGAGTTCTTTTCTACTGCCTTAAGGGATGATCTGAAGTGCCCATCATTTACCATTTCGCTGAGACATTAGCCACACCTTTGCCTCAAGGACTCATGTTGTCTCTGATTATTGAGTCATTAACATTAACAGGGAGGACATTCCTTAGAGGAATGTGAAAATCTGTACATTATACAAACAAGCTTCATGCCCACAGCAGCCATTGACACTTGTGGAAATCCACACCTGCTGGCCCTGTTCCAGGGGCAGGACCCAAGTCACTATCCCAACCAAGGCCAGGCTAGACATGCCAGTTAAACATTTAATACTTGCTTATTGTAGAATGTATACAGACACGAGCATCTCAAGGTCTGAGGGAGGATTACAGCCTAACATGGAAGTCCACCTTGCTCAAGCAGGAAACTTCCTTCACTTGGAAAATTCTAATTTAGGAGTCTAACTTAATGGACAATATGTGCTTTGCTTTAAGTTGCAAAGCTACTTTATTTGATAAGCATAAAAGCAGAATATTTTCCTTCAGGTAAAGCCAATTAGCTAACCCGGTAACCACTGCAGTCAACAGATGATTCCACAGTGAACTACTGGTGACAAAGGTCCTGTTAAATCCCCTTCACTGACGAGTAGTAACTATTCCTCTTAAGATCATGTGTGTACAGTGAATTTATGTGCTTACATGAAGTTCAGCAGATTATCTATATCCATACCACAATCTGGGTAATGTTTATGAAAGAACTGTTGTGGGGCATTGATTAGAGAAGACTGCTAAGATACAGACTTAAGCCAATACAAAGTTTTTATTAGCTGGCAGGTGACTAGACTGGGTGTGGTGGTTTGAATAGGGTTGGCCCCCATAGATTCATATGTTTGAATGCTTGGCACTCTTAGGAGATGTGTCCTTATTAGAGATGTATTTGAGGAAAGCTCAAAGCTGGGGCTTTGGTTTCTAACAAATTGGAAGAGAAGTCCGTAATGACACAGTCTGTGCTGCACTCGGAGATTCCATGATGATCTCATAAGAATAGGAACCAGAGAGTCATCATGAGCACAGTATGCTCCAGGGTAGCCCTATGAGTATCCTTAAGTATTCAGTGTGCATTATACCATGTACTGTACCATCTGAGGAGGATAGGCATCTCCTTGCTCCCTACCAAGATTCCTGCCCCAGAATCAAATGACCAAAAGCCCCACAAAGATGTGACCAATGGTCATGTAGGCCAGAACAAAGTTCTTCATGCTAATGAAATACCTAAAAGCCCTGAGGGTTTAGCCAATAAGCTTCTCTTCCTGGACATTCCTTCCTGTAAAAATCATTTAATCTTAGGTCCACCCTGAGGAGGTAATATACACTCATTTTCCACAATGAACAGTCAATAAACAGTTTGGAACCAAACACAGTCTCTCTCATCAAGAACCACCTTGGGGAGCATAGATAAAGCCTTTGCCTACAAAGCTCTGTGCCACCTGCACACTCTGTAATCCCAGACGTGGAGCCATTGCTGAGCTAAGCTGGAATTCCCATCTCAATGGCCCCTGGCTCATTGTCCTCAGTATGCTCGCTCCCTTTGTCATGGTTTCCAGGAGCTACTGGACACATGGGAGTCAGGGAAACCCAGCTTCAGCCTCATCATATGCCTTTTCTCACCGGTGTGAAGGCCCCTAAGTTGTTCTCCAAACCCCTGAGCAGTGCCTTGGCACTTACCACAAGCCCAGCTCAGTCTTTGACTCCTCAAGATTTAGTGCTGCTATGATCTGGTGGCAACAGTACTGGAGAAGAGGTTTGGGATATCAGGACCTAAAGTATGTGGAATAGGATGCCTCTCTCAACAAAATGTCTCACTTTCTAGCCCTGTACTGAATCTAACTCTGTAGCAGGGGTTTTTTGTAAATTATCAGTTTAAATAATTCACTTTCTAGTTGGTTTATTTTCTCTCACAATTATAAACGTCATTTAAGAACTGATACCCACAAGTATTTATCTTTACATCAGTTGACAGCAGAGTCATGTACAAGTAAGGGAACACTCCTTCTAAGTAAGAGCATGGCATATGGAGATGCAGCATGGCTTGAGTTGAAAGGTAGTGTTATAGTTTGCAACATCTGTTTTGGTTTCTACATGAAATCTTCAATGTAGCCCTCAGTTGCCCCACAGTTTCCTGAACTTGTAGGTTTGTGTACAGAGAGCCAATGGGTCTGCAGGGCTGTGTCTTGGCTGCTGGCACAGAAATATACAGCTGAGTCTTCTGGCTTCAGGGAAGATACGTGTAGTAGCAGCTTGGAGCTGTCTGGGCATTCAGGTAAGAAATGACTGGGCACGGTCTCGTTGTGAACCAATTGTTTAACACTGTAGGAAAACATGAGCTCTGGGGGCTTCTTAGTGCTCTGCTTGTACCAGTACATAGCATTATGTCCCAGATCTTGTTCACATTCCAAAGTCTTATTTGCTCTTCCCATGACTAGATATCTTGGTGTCTGAGTAATTTTAGTGTTCATGGGTGCTGGAAGGAGAGAAGGACAAAATTCAAACACAGAACAGGAAAAAGGTGGTAGCTTCAGCAAAAAGAAAGTTGGAGCTTGTTGAATCTGAGACTCACCTATTTCCACAAGACATAGGGAAACATAGAGGAGAAGCCTGCAGCTCATGGTGAATCAGGCTCCAAATGGGTATTGGTAGCTATGAAACCCCAGATGAGAATTAGCTCTATTCTTCATGGCCCTGATTGGTGGTTTCATCTGTGAAGTCACTAACTCTCTTGGCTTCTCTAGTAACAAGAGATGTTTCTTTTTCTTCTTTAACTGTCAACTGAATTCACTAGGCTAGGAAGGATAAAAATAAGTGTTTAAAAAATGCCAAAATGTTTAACCTTCTTGCATAGTTCTAGAAGTTATTCCCATTCTTGTAGCTATACTCTCAGCTTGAAGATCTCCCCCACCACCTCCTCTAACATAGTCCATTTCTTTTTCGAAAGCTCTCCTTCCTCCCCTTCTCAGTTTCAAGAAATAGCACCTTCAAAGTGTTACTTCATGCCCCAGATTGATGACTCAGCTTTGTGGACACTGCTTGATGATTAGATGATTTTGAATGCCTGAACATCATTTGAAGTATGTAACTGTAGTGTCATTTAGCAGCCAGACACTGGTCAGTACACTAAAGGGAACATACAATGGATAAGACAGCCTGTGCGCATGTTGTTTAAGGAATGGAGCTTGCTTGCCTAGGAATAGACGAAAGACAATATACATAAGATGCTGAAAGAAACATCATTTGATGTTAGACCAAGAGAAATCAATTAGAAACTGATGTCAGCGTTTTTCTGAGATGTTTACAACCTAGTCTTCCAATGTTTATGTTGTTTACAATTAAAGTGTTTAGAATGTTTGCGATCTAAACTCCTGGATAAGGAGTTTAGATGCCTGAGATTCCTTTCTTTCCCATTCTCCAGTGGCTCACCTTCCCTATGCCCACCTTCAGATATATCAATAGACTACAGCTCCACCCTGTGGCCAAAGTAACCCATTTATACACATTTAAGTCTTACTGATTTCTGCTATGCGGAGATTGGGAGTGTCAGTATTCTTACACAGCACAGAGTAAAATGGATATTAACTATGCAGCTCATATAGAGTTTATGGATGAAATTAGTCTATTCCATCTTTAGCAACCAATGATAAAGAGCAGGGAACAAAATTCCAGTTGACCCACAGATTAGCAGGACAATTAAGAATATTCATAAGTAACAACTATAAAATAAAATTCTAATATATTTAAGGATGTCATTTGTATTGTAGCATCTCAATCATTTCCTATGTATAATACAATTTCTCATCTATACAACCAGAGAAGCTGGGATGAAATATCCCCAGTTCTGTCCATTTTTGAAATGTTAGAAATGGGACCAGCCTCATCATGATATTCCATGCTCTTCCAGTCGAGACTAACTGGGGAGGCCAACCATGGTCACTTCTATTCGTTTGAATAAAACATGTATGCATTTTACCACTTAGTCATCAGATATTATCTTTATTCCAACTTATTTTTATGAAAGTGTTGAGTTTTTGTTTTTAGTCAAGGAAATGTAAGGATACAAATAAACACGTCAAAATGATCCATGATCCCTAAATAAATTGGAGCGTTCACTTACTGTTGCACTTATATTGAAAAATTACCATAATGCCCTGTGCTTGAAGTTAAAAAAATTCCAATACAGATACAACTAGAGGCACAGAGAAATGCAAAGTAGACCCAAGAGTCTGAATAAAGAAATTTGTGTGTGTGTGGGAGAACACTATTCAATTTGTGTGTGCAGAGGATGAGCTATCTGAAGGCAGAGTGAAGAATGATCTAGAAGGCTAGAGAGCTGAGAAGAGTTTTCAGCAGACACGTAGGGATGGAAGACTCTGGCATTCAGACCCCAGTTCATGGGAGAGACATTGATAAATAAGTACCCTTAGATTTCTACGGAAAGTCTGTTTACTGGTAGTAATAACTACATGCTAGGGCTGCCTAATAATGAGAACAATGCTGAACTTGACCCTTCAAAATGCATTCAAACACTAGGATAAAACTGTACTTCTATAAGAAGGTAAGTAACTCAGAGCACCCACACTGCATCACTAACAGCGGGGCACATTAACTGCTTTATGTCTTGTCTTTCAGAACATCTATGTGAGTTTTACCCACCTAGACCATACCTCTATTATACTGTACCAAAATACAAATTTGATCATATGTTGAGGGAACCCTGCAGGTGGTGGCAGCAGGCAGAAAAGCTACCTGCAAAGAAGTGAAAATAAAAACTTGATTCAGATTCACTTTGCCAAACTGGATCAAACTTCAGGAAGTCTGATGCCAGTTGGTTTATTATTAATAAATATAACACAGTATAATCTGGAAAAAAGTGCACAGGAAGTATAATGACAATGAAACTCAACTCAGGGTACATGCCATTTCTTTCAGAAAGATGGGTTCTAGAGACAGGCTACCTGTATTAGCTTAAGAGCCTAAGGAAGCTTGGTCTCGGTCAACTTCTGGTCCTGGTTATGGAAGCATGGGGAAGCCTCTGGCTATGCAGATAATGTAATGGTCATTTAGACTATTAGGTTCTCTGGTCCTGATTGGGAGTGATTGGGGGAGCCCCTTGGTCATATAGGTAACGTCAAGGTCATTTAGATTAGTAGCTACCTCCAGTCCTAGTTGTAGAAGTTTGATATAACCTAGCCTAGCAGACAATGCAGATCATCAGGCTGTTAATTGCCTCCAATTACCAGATTTCTCAATAGAAGAACAGGTTTTATGTCTATTCCTTTGAGAGGACAATTGTGTGTGCTTAACATTCCCGTTTGATCTGGAGATCTGTGGGTGCAAGGACTGTTTGTGAAGTCCTCCCAACAGTATTATGTCACATCAGTAGGCTCAACAATTAACAATTAATGTGCATGGACATTTATAGCTAAAGTCCTTCTGTCTCACAAGCTATCCTCCAGCATTCACTGCTGTCTGTTTTTGAAGAAGGTTGAAAGATAACAGAATAGTGATAAAATTGTATTCTTTGATGAGAATAGGTCCTGACTGTACAAGCCTGACTCAATCGATTTCTCCTTCATCTTTTCTTTTTCAGTGTTCCTCTGGCCATGGACATTCATGCTTCTCTAGATACCCTTTTCTTAAAACAAAACTCAGTGATAATCTAAATTTTCTGTGAAGGCATAGAATCAGTTACTTTGCCTGTCTTTTAAAACAATATTCCTTGATATTTGTAGAAACCCTCTGCCTTCAATCCTTATATTATAGGCAACACACACACAGCCTAAACTAACAAGCAGTGTCTTCTCTCAGCAGTTAGAATCTCCAAGGTCTTCCATTGTTAGAAAAAGCTTAGCTACTTTGGGTGACTATGATGTGAACTGCCATTCTGTCTAATCTGTAAAATTCTGTGAGACTCATCTGTGCATAAAACACAGAACTTGTTCACCTCATGTATTATCATAGGAGGCTGCACTTCAGACTGAAATACTACTGATGCTTCAAAAGCACTGGGGGCATGGAGCCTCAGGTGTGGGTTAGCACTTGGCTTGGACTGCTTCCTGGCTGTCTGGGTTTGTGCACAGGGAAACAGTGACTGTGTACAACTGTGTCTTAGCTGCTGGCACAGAGATACACAGCAGAGTCATCCAACATTACAGACTTGATGTGAAGATTCAAATGAGCTTTATCTGAAGACTGAGGTGAGAATCGACTTGGAACCGTTTCATTTATAATGGGTTGTTTATTATTGTAGCTAAACATAATCTTCAGCAATCGCTTAGAGTCTTGCTTGTACCAGTACATAGTGTCGTGCCCCAGATTTTGATCACACTTGAAAAACACTTCATTTCCCACCTGTGTGACATGATACTTTGGAGTCTGGAAAACAGCTGTCTCCAAAGGACCTATGAAAAAAAAATAAGAATTCAGTAAAATTTTAGAGTAGGCATGCACAAGTGACTCAAACAGGATCATATCTCCTTGCCTAGGAATTCAACTACTCACCTACTCCCAAGAGACAGAAGGCTACACAGCTTAGAAGCCTACAGTCCATGACTGGGTCAAGGCAGGCCAGATAAGTCCTACCTTAGAGTTCTACTGCAGCTATCAGACCAGGTTGTAGGTTCTACTGTAGTTGACATGTGATTTCTCTGTCTACCACCAGAGCCAGAAAGGTATTTGATTCAAATACACACACACACACACACACACACACACACACACACACACACACACGAGAAGGGGGGCAAGAGGGAGAGAGGAAAGAAGGGAGAGAGAGAGAGAGAGAGAGAGACACTACTGACAGAGAGAGAGAGAGAAACAGAGTGAAACAAAAGACATAGA
>NW_021604710.1:31902-78445 GCF_004785775.1 Grammomys surdaster | reverse complement strand
ACAGTTTGAAAACTCCTTTAAAAAAATTAATGGCTAAAGTCCAGAGGGCTAGAAGTGCTTGCCACTGAGGACTCAAAGTACCTATGTCCATTAAGTTACTTACTGCTTCTCCATTTTTCAAAATACTAGAAGTATGGCTGTACCCTTAATGATTCTTAGGATTGTGATATTGACTTAACTATAGAGAAAAGTCATTGAAAATTTTTTTGGTTCTTTCTTATCACATGTTATAATGTGATTATAACATTGTTATGTTTTTATAGTGTAATGTGAAGTGTTTATTATGAGAGCAACCAGGATGATAAAGTGCAATTCTCAATGTTCACTTTACCTGTTTGTGTCTGCTTATACAGAAATTCTTCATTTAGGGTACTGATCACTTGTACTGATAGTGCTAGTGGAGAAAAAACAAAGTGTGGCTGGCAGATGCGAAATGCTACTTAAGCATAGCTAGTATGTCTAGAATGTCTTTGTGCATAGGTTGAAATTTGTGTGTGTGTGTGTGTGTGTGTGTGAGAGAGAGAGAGAGAGACTAGAAGGACAGAGAGAGACATAGAAACAGAGTGAAACAAAAGACATAGACAGAGAGACAGAAAAATTTTGGTAATATTACCAACAGTAAATTCAGATTGTACATGTGTGTTTTCCTGAACACAGA
This sequence comes from Grammomys surdaster, assembly GCF_004785775.1. Taxonomy (NCBI): domain Eukaryota; kingdom Metazoa; phylum Chordata; class Mammalia; order Rodentia; family Muridae; genus Grammomys; species Grammomys surdaster. Next base: position 77,787 of record NW_021604710.1, on the reverse strand, counting down.
AAGCACATAAGGATATATCAGTGAAGGCAATAAGAATAACTATACGTCTTCCTGGAAATACAGATGTGATTTATTTGTTTCAGTCATTAAATACCAACATAGTGCAAAGCAAGAAGGAAACAATCTCATTCATAGGATATTAATATTCTGAAAGTAATAAAATGAATTGAACACAGGTATGGGGCCTTAACTCTTATAATCCCAGCACTCAGAAGGCTGAGACAGGAAAATTGCTGAGTTCAAGGCTACCCTGGGCCATAAAGGGAGTATCAAGCCAGCCAGAGTTCAAGAGCAAGATCCTATCTCACAAAAACAAATTTAGAAAATATATAGATTACATGTGGATTAAGGGTATAAAGCTCATATTATGTGGAAATCAGAAATTAATTTTTAAGCACTTTATACAGCACCCCGTTTTTTCATCTGCAAACGATGGGCTAACGTCAATAATCTTAAAATTCTGTGAGCATTCATTACTGCCTTTAGCACATACTATTTCATTGCCTCCCAAAGCTTACATGCGAAGTGATTCAAAGGAGACAGTAAGAGAGTCAAAAAGAGAAGGAGATAAAAAGGGAAAGGAAGGAAGACAATGAGGAGGAAAGTAAGGGAGGAGGGGGGAAAAGAGAGGGAGAAAATTTGGTGGAGAAACCAAGGAAGAGGAAGAGAGAAAGGAAGGAAGGCAGGTAATAAGAAAAAAACTAGGAAACAAGGAAGAGATGGGTGGGGGAGACATTGTGAGGGACAGGTGACAATGGTAATCATGACCATGCAAAACAGTGAGAATGCTTGAAGTCAATTTAAAGTAATTATCTACCCTGCTATTTTCTGCCACTATTCTTGACACAATCAGGTGAGCTGTGCCTAGAAATGATGCTGAAATGACCCTGATCCAAGGAAACTTTCTTTACAGGAAGCAATGTTAGTTCCAAATACTGTTATATATTTTGAAAGAATTTTTAAAAAGATATTATGATTTTTGCCTGAAGCATAGGCAGAAACAAATATTGATGTAGAGTTTTCTTCCTGGTAGCTATAGCCACGCTGGAGAGAGGGTGGCTTGAACAGGGAAGCCAGAGCTGACTGCCATCCCTAGCAAGGGCGAGAATTCAGTGAGGAAAGCAAAGGGGGTTGAAAATGAAGCAATTTTAGCCTGGCTGTCACCTAAAAATAGAAATGTCTAGAAGCAGTAGAGCTGAGGCAGAGGCTGGAGAAGAACCAGAGCAAGCAGGAAATGGACTGACTGGCAGCCAGGTCCTTATTTGTCACTGAGTCTGAATTTGTCTTTCTTTAAACTCCTTCTATCTGGCCAGGCTGAAGAGTGTGTCTTAGTGGGAGAAGCGTACATGTTCATCTGTCTTATATATGAAGTCACCCACCGTGGACCAAAACTCCCACTGTTACTTCTGCCTTGAGTGACTTTAATCAGAAGAGATTCCCTGAGAAATCAGGGGACAGTGCTCTTCTAGATCAGAGTGAAGAGAGTCTCACAGCCGGACCTGTTACCTGCTGTGTTATCCTGTTACCTGTTAGTGTGGCACAGGAACCCATGGAGACGTCATTGTCATAGGTGTTCCATCTCTCTGTGCTCAGACTGTTTCTCACAACTCCTACAGAATAAGGAACAAGGCAGCCTGATTCTTCTCTACCCGGAGCGGGGCAGATTACAGTGGCACTGTCCCGGAAGAGAATGATCAATTTTCTCACTGGCAAAACAAATAAACAAACAAACAAAAAAACCAAAAACCCATAAAAGTCAGCACACACACTAACTAATGTTATCTTGTGCCAGAAGGTTTATAGACCAGTTTACCAAATAAAAATTTAGAGTAAGGCGAAGGAGACATTGCATTACAGGCCTTTTCCCATTTGTCTTTACAAATTATCAGTTGTTTTGCCTATGTAACTAATGAATTCTCATCCAACCTCTTACAACAGCTATGTTATTGATACTATTGTACCGATCCCTCAGTATTTAATCTAGCTTCTTGAAAAGAACAATTGACAAAGTTAATTTGTAATAATATGAATAATATGATATACAAGCCTTTTGGTTAACTTTAAAAACTGGCTATATCTTACCTTATTTTCCTTATAGGGAGGAAGTTGCAGATATTTTAATCGTGTGCTCAAGAGAAAAATCCAAGAGATCCCGGATTTCTATGCACTAACTTATAGGTCCTTGCTATTAGATTTTAATTTTGATGTTAGATGTGTGTGCGTTTGCCTTTTCTGATATTCGTAATTCTCAGAGGATTTTGAAAGCAGCTCATGGCAGAGAGAGTTAGATTTCAGCTTAGAAAATTGAGTTGGCAGTCTTCAGTGTATTTCTTTGTTTTGTTCCAAGATGAGCTACATAATTAACCTTTGCCGAAAAGAGGATTGTTTTTCCAGTTAAATTATTTGGCTAGACTCTCACTTTGTTCAGTATGGTGGAATAGATATGGCAGCACGAGTAGCTATCCCAGAACTTACGTCTGCTGCCTAGCAACTGCGCACAGAAAATGTAATATTATGACGTTCTTGGATTTCCACAAAGCAAGGGAAATTTCAAATTTGTTAAAAATGAGATAGAGTCTTGAGTAAAAACACATTTTCTTAGACCTATTTTCTGGGTGACTGTCAATCCACCCTGCTTTTTTTTAATCGTTGAGTATCTCGATAGCATCACAAATGTCTGCATCAGAGAGCAGGCTTGTTTTCAGGGTATTTGTAGATAGATCTAGAAGTTGAAAATAGAGTCCAAATGGCACTGTGCTCCTGATAGCTTCTGATGCTGTTGCTATTTTAATACAACATATGCCCAGAGGAGGTGTTTCCTATTATTATGTAAATTTATTTCTGCAAGAATAGAGAGAGAGGATCACACAGCAGATGAACAGCCACAAGAATTGTTAGTCTAATTCTTTGATGGTATAAACAGAAATTCTTTGAGGGAAACAGAAATGAGATCCTTGGTCTCTTTTGTCCTAATTAGTAGATTTTGTCACTGGCTGTACGTTCAAAGTCCTAAGGAATCTCCAGTCTGCAGCATTCATTGCTGGGCATAGGAGCTCACAACATACAAGACTGGACCAGACTAGAATTGACTGTGCTGGAACAGAAGTGCAGCTTTCAGAGCTTCATATACTGCTTTCAAGGATGTATTCTCTACCTGCACTTACCTGTGGGTTCCCAGTTCTTGTACCCCCAACTACTTTCTAATTCCATACAGGATCAGATAAAAGAAGTCAGTGAGGCCATTTGCTGGAACTTCAGTGCAGAAAGAGGTCTGGGTTTAGCCATTCACCTGACACCACTGGTTCACAGCCTCTGCAGACCACGCTTTTCCATGCTATAAATAAGCCAAAATTTCTCTTACTCCTCTCTCAAACAGTGAAGTCTCTCAGGCTTTCCTTAGAAGTCCGAATCTCAGAGCCACAGCGCCCCCTGGTGGCCAGTCAAATGAAAAGCATTCTTACTTTTTTCCTACTTGATTTTTTGTTTTCTCAAATATATTCCACCTCAAGGTTAAGGTTATGGGACAGAATCAACATCAGTGTGACCTGCCCAAAAGGAGTGAAGACATTCAAAAAAGACACTGTATATCCATCTCCCTTTGGCTTTCGTGATATTGAAACAATCTTCAAGATATTAAGTCTTCAAGACATACAGGGCCAACCAGAAGGGAAGCTTTTCTCCCAGAAAGAGATTTGCAAGTTATCAGACTATACTTTTCAGAAGAATGGAGCTGAAACAGTGATGGACAGGACCACACCTCGATGGGTGGAGACTGTTTAGATATGCATACCTCTGGCCCCTATGTTTAAAACTGAAGCTAAACTGCTTATTGGAAGCCTAAGTCACTGGATTTATTTTTTATTTATATTTTTGACCTTCTTCCCAATGTGAGCACAATGAATAAATTCCCCCTTTCTGCTTTTTACGATTCAAACAAAATGCAAAAGAAAGCAAAGGGGATAGGCACTCCACAGGAAGACCACTAGAGTCAACTAACTTGGACCTTTGGGGCTCTCTCTCAGTGACTGAACCACCAATCAAAGAACATACACGGGCTGGACCTAGACCTCCCCACACATGTGTAGCAGATGTGCAGCTTACTCTTCATGAGAGTCGTGAACAACTGGAAAGGGGTCTATGGAAAAAGCTGTTGCCTGTATATGAGATATGTTCTTCAAGCTGGGCTGTTTATCTGGCCTCAGTAGGAGAGGATGCACCTAGTCTTAAACAAACTTGAAGTGCCAGGATCTGGTGGGGATACCCAGAGGGTGCCCCACCCACTCAGAGGAGAAGAGGAGGGGGAAGTATTAGGAGTGGGGGTGACCAGGAAGAGAGCAATGAGGGTGAAGTAGAGTGAATAAGTAAAAATAAAAAAGAAATAATATAAATAAATAATAATTAATTAGAAAAGAAAAAAAAGAAAAGAAAAAAAGCACACCAAGCAAAATTGTTTTAGAGTTCAGCATTTCTATTGTGTATTAGGGCTGGTGGGTGATAGAGGTCTTAGAAACAGGGACGCACATCGGAGGGAAATTGTCATTGGTCCAAGGCTCTCCTATCTCAGAGTGATTTCTTAACAGGCATCATGTGAGGAAGGGGTGCCCAATGAACAAGTGAGAAGGCAGGAAGAGGATGATCCTGGGACTGCCTAAGGCCATGAAGAAAAAAAGGGGCCTCTCTGGGTGCTGCTAGAAGAGAGGTGCCATTGTCTCTGAACACCCTTGGCTTCAGAAGCACATTTCACAGGAAAAGAGAAAGAGCCATTGTCCACAGAGGACACAAGCCTCACTGAAGTTCCCACTCCCACTCAGCTAGAGAGGTCACACAAAGCATATAGTCTGAGGCCCATGCGATGCAGTAAGCTATGAGATCCACAGGCATTCTTGACAAGTTTCCAAACGGAGGAGTTCTAAGCCCAGCAGCTGAAACTGAAATGTAACTAGTGGATAGTTGTTCTCTTGATGTTCATCATTTGAGGGAAAACATCAGACTCCGCAAATGATGTTTGAGTTCTCAGCTAGACATTGTGTCTTCAACATTTTGGGGGACGGGAAGAAACTTTTAGTAAGGGTATCTTGATGCTCTGAACTAATGGTTGGGTTCCAAATTTTATGAAGCATGTGGGGAACTGTCATTCAAATGTTCTGGACCAGATGCCAACTGGGGTCCTGTTGATAAATAAAGACTTAACAAATACTAACATGTAACGGTATTCCTTAAAACTCTAAGGAGTAACCATTCCCTCAGTGAAAAATAAGGGATGATATCCTCCAGGTCACTAAAGCCAAAGATCTTCAAAAGAGTGTGTATACTGGGGCTTACAATAGGAACATTGTTGCTAGAGCAAGTTGCAGGATGCTTAATTACTTCTTTTCTTAAGGATGCTTCCACCTGTTATGCCCAGGTCTCGGGACCTCCAAGAGATCTCAAAGAATTGCTATGTCCGCTGTAGAGATACATAAGAGCCCTTTATTTCAAACCCAGGTTTGGAGAGCAAGTTGCACAAAGCAAAGTTGTGCCCCCTGTCAGGGAGTATAGGGAATATATACAAGCAGGTTACACGGAGGAGGGAAGCGGCAGCTAAGGGAAGCTTTAATGTTTTTATGAACCAGTCTCAGCTGCCTGGGACCTCTTAATTGGCATGATTTCTCTCTAAGGATGTATGTTTTTTGCTTTTCCCAAGGCCATAAGCCACCTATGTTAGGGAGTGTTTGGCCATCCATCAGAGAGGGTGCCAGCTTCAGGCGACATGGAGGCTGCTGGGCTGTTTTTGTTTATCTGTATTCAAACTGATATCTTGGTTTCCAGGATGTGGGTGTTATTAGAGTACGGATTTGTGGTCTTTGACATCTGCCTGCGGTGTCTTTTCAGGAGGGGTCAGGTGGCAGGAAGGGGGATTTCTATGTGTGAGGGGCTGAGGGGGAAGGGGGAAGTACTGTGGCTGTGATGAGCACCAGCCTGCTAGGCTTCTGGGGAAGTGCCTACGCCTGCACTGGCCATTTGGCCATTTCGCTTAGCCCCTCCACACCCTAAATCCAACATGCTCATACCCTGGCCTTCAAAGTTGTATCAGATTACTACAATGTTCACCCCAAAGTAAACTGAAAAACAAGTTTGTTTATTGGAAATGATTTATGTTTGGAGGCATTTGTCTGCAAAGGGAGTAAGGACACAAAAGATCAAAAATTTAGAGAAAAATATAACCCTTGAAGATATTTTCTCTTAATCCTATTTGCCAGTTTAGCAGAATCTGCTAAGAGGACAAGGTGGAGGAAAGATAGAGAGAGTGGGGTACTTTGAAAAGCTACCAGTAGCTCTTGGATGTGTAGAATAACACTTCAGTTCAGTGCTACTGATCAAAAGGACCCTGGGACAGCTCCAGACCCAGGGCTTGCAGAGAGTGCAGAGGACTGCTGAAAAGGAGCACAGGGGAATTTGAAGAGAATGAAAATGTTTTAAAGCTAGATCATGATGACACTGACACAGCTATATGGATCTGAAGAGCTCAGGGAATTGCGCATGTGAATAAACATTATGTATGTTGTCCTGTCTAGCAGAGCATTAAACAGGGGTCCTGGGAGATCACCTGAAAGAGAAAGTGGGGAACTGGCAGACTCAAGGAAGGAAGATCTGTCTATAGTCTGATCAGATCGTCATCTTTACTTTTACACACACAGGTTATATACACAAAAAGGCAGGATGTGGACAAGGGGATGACGCAGGAATGTGGGTGTTCAGGGGGAATACAGATTGTTCAGGGGGAGTACAGATATCTTCCAGAACAGAGTGTTAGCTGGGTGAAGGTTCAGGGGACAGGACACTATGACTCCACCTATGATTCCGCCTATGATTCACTTGTCTTTATCTAAGTTGGTATTATCCACCAAGGTCACCTATCTACAAGGCCTATTAGTAGCCCTGCTTGGCAGCCTTCCACCAAAGCTGTTTGTTTACAATAGCTTCTAGGCATCTGTTTCAGTGTTTTTCCACAGAGACCCAAGACTTGGTGCTAGCAGGCATGAATGTCAGGCCTATTGCTGATTTTAGGCCTATGGCTGATTTTAGGCCTTCAGTGTATAAACAGGGTTGCTCCCGACAGTATGTTATATGAGTTTCCTGTCAATAAAGCTGCTAAATACTCAAACACTGTTTCAACCTTAAACCATTGCCCACTTTAGACCAGGACTTAACAGTGATCCCTGGGACTCCTCAAAGTTCAGCTTCAATTTAATTCTTTCATCAGCTTGATGAAGATGATGTGCCACTTGTACAACTTCCTAGCAGGTACAATCTCAGTCCTGTCGAGAGAAAGATGAAATCATTCAGAACCCTAAGTACTCTCTAATTGTTCTTGTAATCCAGGATTCATATGAAGATAATATCATCACAAAACAAGATATGACAACAGACAAAAAATGGCCCCCCAAATTTGGATATTACAGTTACTAGACACTGGTTTTTAAATAGTCAATGTTTGAACAAAGCAAATATAATGGAGAATTTTAGCAGACAACTTGGAACTATAGTCATGGTCTAAATAGAAATTCTGAACTGAGTTATACTGATTGTTTAATATATACATTCAGTATATTTGTTTATAAAGAGACTGTACAAAGCTTAAAGAATAGATAAGTTGGAAAGATAAGGTGAAACTACTCAATCAAAATTAGAGAGATAGAAAAAACTAGAAATGAAAGCATGTTAATTAGGTCATTGGTGTAGGTAGATGATTGGCCATAAATCTAAGATCTTCTAGAGAGACAGATTAATAGAAAACCTTTGACCCTCCTGTTCCACACTTTTGGACTCTGTCTGCATAAGTACCATCCAGGCCACTACTGTAACTCCTAACAGCAGCAGAATTCCTTGTGAACATAATGTCCATATCTAAGCACCATTCCTATGGAGCAAGTCTGTGTCTACATGAAATTGATCATCACAGATGTAGCTGACATTAAATGATACAGTTTATATTTTTATCAAATCTAAATAATCAGGCCTTTAAGGTAGTGGTCAGCTGCAATAATGACAAACATAGGAGGTTCATAGCAATAAACTTCAGAGCTGATGTAACCAGTGTTTCTTAACAAGTTGGTGTCCCTTGTCATCTACCTCTACCACCCATTCTAGATCTCCTCTAGCCTGGCTCTGCTTTTCTGTGGGTTGTTCTTGTACAGTAGGATGGTCCAATCTTTACTCCTTATGGCAGTAGACCTCAACATTCCTAATTCTGTGACAGTTCCTCATGTTGTAGTGAGTGACCTCCAACAGTAAAATTTTTTTTTGTTGCTACTTCATAACTGTAATCTTGTTACTATTATGAATCATAACATAAATATCTGTGTTTTCCAATGGTCTTAGGCAACCCGTGTGAAAGGACCATTCTGCTCCCAAAGCCGTTGCGATCCACGGGGTGAGAATTGCTGCCTTATGGCTTTGACACCTTTTGGTACATCTACTTCTTTTATTGTGATTGACTCACTCAACAAATCGCCACCTATCACCACAATTACAGAAACTTGATTGAATTCACTCAAATCCACATCAACCTTTTTCCTTGTTTCCAATAATGAGGAGCAAATTGGTGACCACATGGTATCTATTTTTAGAAACTCGATTTGTATAATTTCAATTTTTCATGCTTACATTCTAGCATCCCTGTAAAACTAAACAAACAAAAATCAACCGACAAACAAAACCAAAACAACAAACATAGTTTCATTTTAGAATTAACAGAATGCTTATTATGTATTGTGGTTGTAGTGTCAATTTCCGTCTCCTTCTTCTCATAAACCAAAATTTTTTATCCAACAGATCTGATAAATTCAAGGGTAGGAACTACGTTTGTGGCCCCTGAGTCAGTAGGAGTGAGGATCAACAGAGCACTGACCCTACTTCTACCTTATGAATTAACTTTATCTAAACAACTATCGATAAAAGAAATAAAAAGATTTCTAATACAATGCAATTAAAATGGAGAAAAAATAGACTACATGAGGCACTTAGTTACTTGATGAGAGAGTATTTGGTCAAGATTATTCACCAACCACATTCTGTGGTTTCTAGAGAAAATCTGTATGTTCGTGACCTCTGACCTTCCCTCTATGAAATATCCTATTTTAGCCATTTAACTTCAGGTATTTATCTGTTCAAAAAACAACTGCAATTAAAAAAATGTCATGTAGACTTCTTTCTCCTGGGGAATATATGGTGTTAGGAAAGAGTCAGACACATGAGAGTTTGTGTACAGGAAGATGGTGTTTTTGCAAGGCTGTGGCTGAGCTGCTAGCACAGAAGTACACAGCTGAGTCTTCCAGCATTGTGGGTTGGATTTTCAGAGTAAAATGTGAACCATCTGTCCTTTCAACTGAAAACTGATCCTTAAATAGTTTAGACTTTTCCATGACTTTACCATTGTAGAAAGAAACCATAAACTCCATCTGCTGTCCTAAGATCTGTTTATACCAATAGAAATATAGGTGACCAGAAACTGGGTCACAACTGAGGGTCACCATCTGTTTCACAGCTATTACTTGATGACTTGGGAACTGTAGGACTTTGGGTCCTGTGTGTCCTGTGGAAAAAGAAAGAACATTAATGGGAAACTTAAAGATTGTCTCAATATGAAATGAAAAGTCTAGAATTTCTAAGAACCTACCTGCTTCCAGGAGACTAAAAATTGTCCAACACAGGAGCCAGATATCCATAGTAGGGTCACAGCAAGAATGTAGTTTTACCTAGCTTGAGTGACTGCACATAAGAAAGAGAGGAGGGGCATGCTAAGTTCTCATGGTGTCATAGGCAAGGTCTGACAGGGTTATTGGTTAGTGGCAAGAGTTACCCTCTGCAGACTACTCTCTATGGGAGAAAAGAAACCCGAACAGCAAGCATACAACAAACATCCGAGGGTTCAGGATTCTGTTCTGCCTATGAGATAGATCTGATGGTGTGCACAAGACAGAGGGCCATTGCTAGGAGTAGTCAGAGGGAAGTCAGAGTTCAGCAAAGGATGTTGTAAGAATTAAGTCTTCCTGAGAAACGTCAGGAGATTTCCTCTTTGTTACTGTGGTGAGCAACAACTCAAAAGCATCAGACTCTACAACTAACAACAGAGTACAAAGAGTCAGCATGAAGATTAAGGGGTGGAACGAAAGAGTCAAGCACGAAAACCTTGTTAAAAACTTCAATGGGAAAGAAAAGCAAGAGTCAAGAACCTGACCATAAGCAAAGAGAGTAAATTAACCAATGGCAAAGATCAAATAAGGAAGGATTATCCTGGGATATAGGAACTTAAAGAGCCACTTGGTGAGAGCGGGGATTTCTCAGAAAAAGTGTGAGCATATTTGGAGCTGTAATGAGGACAGAGGTACAGGCTCTTCCTGAAAAGAGAAGTCCTATAAGAATACCTATTGGAAGAGGATTGGTAAGAACAATTAAGTGGTCCATAAAAGATTGCTCAGGACTACAAACCCTTGAAACAACTTAAACTCGAGCTTGTCAGTCCCATATTTAACTGTAGACAACGTTCTACTCAAGTCAAAGCTACTGCTTTGCAGACTCATAATTTGGCATCATGACATCAAAATTAGCAGGTGGCATTGTGGTCTGAGGTTTTCACTTCAGTACTGTGGACTACTGAACAAAGTCTCCAGACTCAGGTGGACCAGTTATTATCAGCAGTTTCCTGGATAGGAGGTTTATGTACAGGGAGGCAAGAGCTCTAAAGGGCTGTGTCTTGGCTACTGGCACAGAAGTATGTAGCCGCGTCGTCAGGCTGTAGGGCTGTGATCTGAAGGTCTAAGTAGGATTTCTGTGAATTGTGAGGTTGGAAACGACTTGGGACAGTCTGATTGTCAGCAAGGTTTTGATAGTTATAGGAAAACATGAGCTCTATGGACTTCTTAGCACTTTGCCTATACCAATACATAGCATTGTGGCCTAGATACTGTTCGCATATCAGGGTTCTTTCGCTCCCCGTGACTGCCACCAGATGTTTTGGTTTCTGGATAATTTTAGGGTCCACTGGACCTGTGGGAATAAGAAAACAAGTTTAATTGTAGATGGATGTTCTATGTAAAATACAAAGCTGTACGGACCAAGACTAGGACTCACCTGCCACCAGGAGAGAAAAGGCCAGGTAACTGAAGAGCGTGGAGCCCATGGCAGAAAGACAGCATGGAATCTGTTTTTCTCTTTAGATCCTGGCTATGTGGGTGCCTTTTGCTGACCCTGTAAAAAGGATTGCTTGGATGCTCCCTGTTGCGTAGATGGTTTCAGCTCACACTTCCTCTTAGCCCTTTATACTTGTCAGGGCGTAGGCTTCCAGACACACCATGCCTAGCTGCCTCCTGGGGCTCCTGAGACAGTTTCTTGTACCCGCAAGTGGTACTCTTTCTTCTTTCTACTTTGTATTACGTCTCCTCCCCTGACAGATTCACTTCCCTTGGATAGACACCCTTCCTGCTTCCTCTCATGGATTCAGATTAGGCATACCCAGGCTTTCTCTCCTTCATCCTAAGAAAGGCAGCCTCATTGTGCATCAGAGACTTTTCTGAAGCAACCTGTACATCATGTCAAGGCACAATAATTTAATGATAACTATAGAAGAAGCACCTCAGTGAGTGCTGAGAGAGGCAGAAGAGGAATATGCTATAACCCTGTCTCCCCCACCTCCTCCAATTCCCCACCCCCACCCCCGCACACACACACTGGGAACATACCACCTCCTAGATGACTAGCCTTACATATAGAAAGGAAACAAGGAGAGGAAGCTACAGGAGAACAGAGAAAGAACATCTAGCTCAAAGAGATCTAGCCCAGGGACACTCAGGAACAATACCCTATATGTTCTGGATATCCTAGTGTCTCTAAGCTCCATCCACACCATTTCCCAAACAGAAAAAGGAGCAAAGTCCTATGTTCTACTTCCTGCCCAACTCCCTTTCCATCTGCCCTTCTCACCTAACCCATTATCAGCCTCAAGAGTTAACATGAGGTCACAGCTCTCCCTAGAGGATAAACGAGCACATTACACTCCTCTCTGTTTTTTTTTTTCTTTTTAAAAATTGGGGTTTTTATTTACATTTCAGATGTTATCCCCTTAACCCATTCCCCCTCACCCAGGATCCCCCTATCCCATCCCCCTCCTCCTGTTTCTATGAGGATGTGCCTCCACCCACCCACTCCCACCTCCCCACCCTCGAGTTCCCCCACACTGGGGCATCCAGCCTTCATGGGACCAAGGATCTCCTCTCCCACCTGTGCCCAACAAGGCCATCCTTCCCTACATATAAAGCTGGAGCCATGGGTCCCTCCCTATGTGCTCCCAGGCTGGAGGTTTAGACCCTGGGAGCTCTGGTTGCTTGGTATTATTGCTCTCCCTATAGGGCTGTGAACCCTTTCAGCTCCTTCAGTCTTCTCTCTAACTCCTCCATTGGGAACCCATTGATCAGTTCAATGATTAGCTGTGAGCATCTGCCTCTGTATATGTCAGGCTCTGGAAGACTTCTAAGGAGACAGATATACTAGGCTCCTGTCAGCATGCACTTCCTGGCATTCACAACAGCATCTACCTTTGGTGACTGTACATGGGATGGATATCCAGGTGGAAAAATCTCCAGACGGTCCCTCCTTCAGTTTCTGTCCCACACTTTGTCTCCATATTTGCTCCTGCTGGAGAGATGGCTCAGTGGTTAAGAGCACTGATTGCTCTTCCAGAGGTCCTGAGTTCAATTTCCAGCAACCACATGGTAGCTCACAACCATCGGTAATGGGATCTGATTGATGCCCTCTTCTGGTGTTAAATACATATTTTTTTTTTTAAAAGAAACATACTCAGATAGTCACTGAAAAATGACATGGTGATCCTCTCTGATCTTATTTCCCCTCATGGTACCTGAGTGAGTTTGCGGTATACAGAAAGGTTAACCAGGGTGTTGAAGGTAGGGTGATTCATAGACTATGGAGGCATCTGAAGCCTTGAAGATGTATAGGCTGCAAACATCAGCTCTTGGTGAAACACCCAAGATAAATTAAAAAGTATCTACTAAACACATTCCCACTTGCCAGGCTCTGCTCAAACACCAGGAACAGAGGAGGAAAACAGACTATTTTGAAGTAGGCTACCTTAGTTCGTTTAAAAATCACTAGTGAATAATGTTATTCTTCTTGAATGCTGATGGTGGGGGGGAACAGTGCACACACACTTTGTGAAATTTTAAATGCAATTGCTTTTAGGCACCTAAATAATGTCATCTTCTGGTTTCCCTTGAAATGTGGATGCAGATAAAGGCTGAAATAATTATTTTCAACCCTCTGCCAAATATTCAGACTAGTCAGACCACCATCAGCCAAGATGTCTACTCTTCAGTAGCAGGAATGCCAGTGTTCTCCAACTCTATCACAATGCTTTACAGGGGTGGGTGGTTAATTCAGCTTCTTAGTAGCTGAATAGGTGAATGCAGTGATAAATAATAAAAGATCACATGTAAAGGGTAAGTCAAAATACCGCAAGTGCTTCCAGTGAGGTATTGTTGGCACTGATTTTATATATATAGCTTCTCTAGAACTAGCTCTGTAGGTCATGCTGGCCTTCATCTCACAGAGATCTCTCTGCTTCTACATCCCAAGTCCTAGAATTAAAGGCAGGTGACGCCAATACTTGGCAACATTTCTGTTCTTAATTCCTTCTTCTTGTCAGGATCCCCTTATTCTTTGGAGACTCCATTGCTTTATGATACACACACAAAAAAAATCCCCCCCTTTTTTTTATAAGAGTATGGATGTGTAGGAAACAGGGTGTGGGTTCTAGATATGCATTTGGGGTATATCACTGTTGCCAGGCATTAGAGTAATTAAAGTAAGGAGCATATGCAGTATACAGACAACTGCACACATTGATAGTGAAAAGCTGGGAGTTTACTAATATTTTCAGCTCATTCTAGTTCTGACCTTCTCCCTTTCCTTGTCTGCAGTTTTCTGAGGCAGTGCTGAGAAACCTAGCATCTGTTATCCCTAATAGGTGTACATATGTGTTCACCCTGTCTGCATGCACATGGTATGGTATTTTGGCTGTCTCAGTCTCACACCTGTTAACATCCTCCAAACCCTGCTCTTGTTCTGACTCCTCAAGCCCTAAAAACAGTATACAGAGGACTTCCTCATTTTGGCCCATCCCATGCAAGCCCTGTATTGCCCACATGACCTTCTCTGTTTGCTGTGGCTTCAACAGGGTTTGTGAGGCTACTTAATGTGTCTTATTTACACTAAACACCAGACTGAACTGAGAATATCCTCTTCACCTTATACCAGTGATTCTTAGCTTGTGAAGTGTTACTTTCCCTTTGTATTTTGGCTGTTCCATTTGTTTACATCATATATGCCTTACTAGAATTTTTTGAATGACATTAATTTAATTTAGTATAACCCATGGGCATTAGAGATGTTAAAAGAGACCATTTCTTCCCAGTAATGACTAGCACATTAACCAAGAAAGTAGTTAGAGAAGCTAAAGAAAAATCCAATGCCTTAATATAGGAAAAGAAACTTCAATGTCTGGTTCCTCTTGATCCTGCCAATGCAAAGTTCAATATATTTACTTGAGCTCAATCAGGCCTCAGTTTAATTGAGTCTTTCAAGGCCACTAAGCCATGTGCATGGGAAAGACAAATAACAAACACAGTCAAACTAAATATAAACTTGAGGCTTATGAGCAACCATGTGCTTAAATTCCCCATAGCTCATGCCTCTTGTTATATAAAATGACATAAAAGGAAAACTCACACAGTGTATAGCAAGATCAGTTCTTATTATAACTGAGAATTCACTGGTATCATTAAGCTCAGATATTTTGTACAAGGAGGAGAAAAGAATATATCATTATGGGGTCAGGGAACTTTTATTACCTTTATCAAGCATCCTAGACTATTTCAGAGAGCATCAGACATCAAAGACAACCTTGTGGAAATATTATATGCCTAAGAATAAGTAGATTATTCCTGGATATGTTTTTTAATTCAGATTTGTTCAATTACTGTACATAAATAATTATATAAATTATACACATTCATATGTAGAGATAATTACATCTTTATTAAGGATATCTTAAGAATATTAAGCATATATAACCTTATGGTAATCAAGTCTTAATATTCTGACTAGCTTCAGACATCAATATGATTTTCATTCACATCCAGCTAGCACAGGACCTACAAGCTTGCCATTTTCTGAACCATCTGCCTAATATCTTATTTCAAGAATGGTATGGTCATCATTATCAGTCTTCAACTTGAATTTAGATAGTATGAAAACTATCATTTCACTATAAAAGCGATCATTTATTTTAATACCAGTCATATAAAACACGGTCAGCACATGGAAGGTCAACATTATTGTTTAAGAAGAGATTAAGATAAAAGAAGTCTAGAGTGCTAGAAAGATGGTTCAGATATGGAAGTACATACTGTTCTTGCAGAGGACTCAAGTGAGGTGCCCAGATCACACAGCTTGTGGTTCAAAAATGCCTTTAACTCTGTCTCTAGGAGATGCAAAATTCTCTTTAGAGCTCTTTGGGCACTACTCTCAATCTTAAAAACACAAACTCAGGTACACAGATATTTACACATCATTAAAGATATAATATTTATTTTAAAGAGGAAAATGATCAACTTTCAAAATGTAACATTTAGCTACTGTATTAAGGGGTCTACATGCACACAGATGTAGAAATGTTACTAGAATGACTAAAAACTGGAGATCAGTATCCTCCTGTATGGCTGCTACCACTTTTTGATGACTGAAAAAAATGTTCATATAAGTCAAGCAGAACCATGTTCTGTTGTCTTGGATTTTGGGCAAAAGGAGGTAGTGAAAATTATATCTACCTTACCCTTACATTCCTCCCTGGAAGCCACCATTTTTCCCTCTCAGAAGGAGTGAATGTGATAAAGCCCAGGTAGGACCACCAGGGGAAGCATTGTTGAACAGAGCAGTACATGAGCCTATTATTGTAAGAAGTTCTGCACTGAGACATATCATTCCTATAGACCTAAATCTCAGATGATTCTGAGAGAGTTCTAAGGGAGATAAGGAATAGTCCAGCTTCTAGCAATATTATAAGAATCATCAGTAGTTCGTTGATGAGAGTCAGATGTCTCTCCTTCAGGGTACTCTTTCTTCTCTTACTTTTTAATATTTTCTGACTCTTGGGAATTAATAAATGGCAGCCTCCTACCTTGGAATACATCTAGTTAGTGAATATTGAGTGTCTTTATTGGCCCAACATTTTTTTTAAATTTTCTTCCTTCCTTCCTTCCTTCCTTCCTTCCTTCCTTTCTTCTCTCTCTCTCTCTCTCTCTCTCTCTCTCTCTCTCTCTCTCTCTCTTTCTCTCTCTCTCTCTCTCTCTCTTTATTAAATCAAATCATAATTTTTACTTATTCACACAGGGGTTATAAACACAAAAAGGCAGGACATGGGGATGGGGATGACACCAGAGCGTAGGTGTTCAGGGGGAGTACAGATATCTTTCAGAACAGGGTATTGGCTGGGTGAAGGTTCAGGGGACAGGTCACTATGACTCTGCCTATGATTCACTTGTCCTTATCTAAGTTGATACTATCCACCAAGGCTACCTATTTACAAGGTCTATGACTACTCAGGCTGGTAAATTTCCACAAAAGCTGCCTGTTTACAATAGCTTATAGCCATCTGTTTCAGTGTTTTTCCACAGAGACCCAAGACTCTGTGTTAACATGCATGTATGTCAGGCCTGTTGCTGATTTTAGGCCTAGGGCTGATTTTAGGCCTTCAGTGTATAAGCAGGGCTGCCCCTGACATCTCCTCCCTTCTCTAAGTATAGAAGGGACATGGTTATTCTAATCATTCAAAGGTGGAGATAGAGGCTTGACCTCCAATAGTTGAAGGGGACATTGTAATGTTGGCCCAACATTTAAGGCCATTTTTTACAATAGCCTTGGATACAAAACCCATTTGTTCTTTTGTTTCCTCCCCTTCATGTGAAATTCTTAAGTTATGTGATGGTAAGCCCAGGAAGTGGGCACTAATAGTGGCACTATTAGAATGTGTGGTCCTGTTGGAGTAGGTATGTCCCTGTGAGTATGTGCTTTAAGACCCTCATCCTAGCTGTCTGGAAGCCAGTATTCTGCTAGCAGCCTTCAGATGAAGATATAGAGCTTTCAGCTCCTGCTGCACCATGCCTGCTTAGATGCTGTCATGCCCCTGCCTTAATGATAATGTACTGAACCTCTGAACCTGTAAGCCAGCTCCAATTAAATGTTGTCCTTGTAAGAGTTGCCTTGGTTATGATTTCTGTTCACAGCAGTGAAACCCTAACTAACACAGAAGTTGGTATCAGGAGTGGGATATTCCTGTAACAGCCTGATGAGGTTTTTGTGATGACTGTGGAAGGACTTTGGAACTTTGGGCTAGAAGAGCCATTGGGCTGTTAAGAGCTCTGTGGAATGTTCTGTAGGGGCTTGGAAGATAATGTTGGGAACAGTGCAAACAACGTAGGCCTGGCTTGTGAAATTTCAGAGGGAAGATTAAAGACTCTTATCAGGGCCATTGCTATTTTGATTGTAAAGATTCTGTGGTTTTGGTTAGCTGGAGCTGAAGAATCAGCTGTGATTAATAAGATACCAAAACCACTAAAGTGAATCCTTTGCATTACTGGAACAATTGATGCTGATTATCTGGAGCTAAGAAACTAGCAGTGATTAAAAAGAAAGCAGCATCACTAAGGTGATATCTTCTGAGAAGTGTTTCCTGAGAGCACAGAGAAGCTGTATTCCAGAAACAGACCTTGTGTTGACAGCCAGACTCCATAATAAGAGTCACCCAGGTAGTAACTAGTATTGAAACACAAAGGGGTAGCAGCTGAGAAGACAGGAGAGGCCACTGATGAAGTTGTAGCCTCACTGGCAGTTGAATGTCCAGAACTGAAGGGGTCATGCAGAGAAGTTGAGGCTTAGCACCAGGAAAAGAGTATATGAAAAGAGTGCTATTTGTGACAATGCAATCCAGTTGCAGCAGAAGACAGCAGTATTTTGGAGATGCCAGTACCCTGAGATGACCACCAAGAATAGCAGCAGTGGAGTACAGGCTGCTGAAGCCTAGAAGACACAAGGTGTGTGCTACAAAGGGAAGAGCTGGAGAAGTGACCCAAGCCCTTGGAGGAGCCCAGAAGATCGTGAATGGATCCCAGACATTGGATAGTTAGAGTTTGATTTTGCTTGTGACTATGTCCTGGTATTTATCCCTCTTAAAGTAAGAAAGTATTTTAGTGGAAGCCACAGTTAAGAGACTTTGAATTGTAGAAATACTTTGAATTTCAAAAGAGACTCAATAGCTTAAAGGGATTGAAAATATAATATGTAAGAATTTGTAAAGATTGTGGGACTTTTATAGTTATTTAGATCTTGGGGATGAATAAGAAAGTAAGTGTTGCGGCTTGATAATATGTTTTTTTGGCAAGTTGACAAGGGGTCAGTTGTACTGGCTGATTTTGTATATCAGCTTGACATAAGTTGGAGTTATCACAGAAAAAGTTGCCTCCCTTGAGGAAACACCTCCAAGAGATCCAGCTGTAAGACATTTTCTCAATTAGTAATCAAGGATGGGAGGGCACATTTTGGGTGGTGCCATCTTTGGGCTGGTAGTCCTAGGTTCTATAAGAAAGCAAGCTGAGCAAGCCAGGGAAAGCAACCCAGTAAGTAACATTCTTCCATGACTTCTGTATCAGCTCCTGCTTCCTGACCTGCATGAGTTCCAGTCCTGACTTCCTTTGGTGATGAACAGAAGTGTGCAAGTGTAAGATAAATAAATCCTTTCCTTCCCAACTTGCTTCATGGTCATGATGTTTGTGCAAGAATAGAAGCCCTGACTAATACAAGTTGGAACAATTTTTCTTGGAGAGGACATTTGAAAATTTGGCATTGGTTGTCACAAATACAACAAAGATGTAGTGCTCTTTCAATATTAAGATTCTAGTAAACACAGGAGTTCCCCATCACAAAGATTTAAGAGGCTCCAAATGTCAATAGTGTCAAAGATGAGACTCTCTTTTTCACTAATACATTACGTTGTCACATTGACCTAAGTATTAGACATAGATAAATTAAAAGACGAAGTTGTAATGGCTTATGGTTTAAAATGTTCTTTTCATTGTGTGAAGAAATACCTGACAGAGAGGAGCCATTATGTGATTGCAAGCCAGGAAGCCAAAGAGGAGAACCCAGGCACTGCACTGTCTCTCTCCATTCTTCATGTCTGTCAGCTTGGGCCTCCAACCCAGCAATGGAACCAACTGTATTCAAGTAGGATTTTCCCTATCAGTTAACCATCTCTGGAAATGACCTCATACACAGTGCCAGGATCTTAACCCTTCAAATTCTTAGATAATTCTAAATCCCATCATGTTGATAATGAAGATTAGCCCTCCCAACTAAATTGTCTGAGTAACAGCAAAATTTTAAAACAAGTCCTCAAGAATGATATCCTAAACAGAAATAACATACTAGTACATGAGTTGAGATTTTTGGATAGGTAGAGAATCTGGCTATTGTCTTTAGCTAGAAAGTTATTTTGTATGAGGAATCCCCCTAATCAGGCATGGTAGTGCACATCTCTCTTCACCCTGGGACTGTGAGTTTGAATCTAACCTGGAAAATTTAACAAAACTATCTCAAAATAGACATTTATAAAGGACTGAAGTGACAAGAAAGATGGCGCATGCTTTTCATCCCAGCACTCAGAAAATTAAGGCAGGCAGATGCCAGTAACATTAAGGATAGCTAGTCTGTATAAAGACCAGCTCTAGGCCAGTTCCAGGGTTATATAGTGAGACCCTGTCTCTAAGAAAGGTGGAAAGGGTCTTGTAGATTGGCTTAACTTAGTGGTAGAATATAAGCTTTCTGGTCTTAGTGTGAGTTAAGCCCTGGGTTTAACTCCAAATACTGCATGGGAAAAAAAGCTTGCCTGACTCTTGATAGTTGACTCGTCCATAAATTCTTATAATTTCTGTTTCAAAAATGCAATTATTGAAAACAAATCCACAAATTCCTTAATATTCACTTATCTTGGTACTTCATTAAATGTGGTTCCTCATGTTTAATATCTAATGATGCATAATTCTGCTAGAAGACTGACTTATAATTTATACATTTTGTTCCTGAAGTTTTCATCTGAAAATTGGGAATTAAAAAAAGTATATCAAATCAATCTTCTTAGGAGGGAGCACTAAATTAATATAAGCAAAGTATTTGAAACACAATATACCCCTCCTTTTTCTATGTTAAATATATTTTAAGATATCCAGTAAATTCACAAAAAAACAGATAATTCCAAACTATATGTTTATTTATAAACAAATATATATATATATATATATATATATATATATATATACACACACACACACACACACACACATATGTATATAAGTTTTTCTACAAATCCTTATGGTAAAATTTAGTTTACAAATAAAGCATTAGGAGATTGAAAATGAGTAATAAAATATAATAGCAAGGAAATGGAAGAAATCAATGATATGCTATGACATAGTGACGTCAACATTATGAATTTCTATAATTTTAAAAATACTTTTGGCTCATGTATCTATGAACTGAAGTCAATTGGAATCGTGGGCAGTGGAAGCAGAGAAAAGGGAACCATCATATCCTAGACATGGAACAAGCTCTATATGGACAGACACAAGTTTTCATCTTTAACTTTACCAGTTTTTTAAAATGTATATTTTTTTATTCTTTAATCCTTTTTTTTTACAATCCAGACTTCAACCCCCTCCTGCCTACCCCAACCACTCCCTATCCCATACTTCCTTCTCACCATCTCTAAAACAGATGACCTCACCCCCCTCCAAACTCCTACCCCACCGACCTCCCCATCCCCTGGGGCCTCAAGTCTCTAGGGTTAGGTGCATCTTCTCTCACTGAGGCCAGACCAGGCAGTCCTCTGCTGTACATGTGTAGGGAGCATCATATCAGCTGGTGTATGCTGCCTGGTTGGTGGCACAGTGTCTGAGAGATCTCAGGGGTCCAGGTGAGTTAAGTCTTCTGCTTTTCTCATGGAGCTGTCCTCCTCCTCACCTTCCTCCAGCTTTCCCCAATTCAACCACAGGGGTCCCAGGCTTTTTACCATTGGTTGGGAGCTAGTATCTGCATCTGACTCTTTCAGTTGCTTTTTGGATCTCTCAGAGGGCAGCCATGCTAGGCTCCTGTTTACAAACACACCTCAGCATCAGTAACAGTGTCAGGTCCCCAGGCCTCACTTTGAACTGGATCCCAATTTGACCATGTCACTGGATAGCCTTCCTCTCATGCTCTTCTCCATTTTTTGTCCCTGCAGTTCCTTCAGATAGGAACAATTCTGGGTCAGAGCTTTTGACTGTGGAATGGCAACCCCATCCCTCTTCTTGATGTCCTATTCTTGCATTGGAGGTGGACTCCACAAGTTCCCCTGCCCGCTGTACAGGACTTCATTCAAGTTCCCTCCCTTTGAGCCCTGAGAATCCCACCTCCCAGGTCTCTGGTACATTCTAGAGGGTCCCTCTACCTCCTACTTCCAGAGGTTGCCTATTTTCATTCTTTCTACTGGTCCCTAGGGCTTCAGCCTTGTTCCCTCTCCCAATGCCAGACCATGTCCCCTTCCCTGTTCCCATTCATGTCCTCTCTGTCACCCACCTCCCTCCCTCCATCTCCTCCACTGTGACTCTTTTTATTAAAGAAGTGTTTTCCTTTCCTTGAGAGAGAAGGTCTTTTACACTAGCAATGGAGTCCTAATGTAGATGTAGAGTGTTAGAAAGACCCTAGGAAAAGTTTTCCATTACAATCAACTACAAAATAAACATTGCCATGTGAAAGACCAGGGGTTCCAGTGACCCCTTTATAAAAAATTATCACATCAGGAATTTTAGAATACCTAAGATTTTTATTTGAGAACCTGAAAACTTGAAGCTCTGTCTTGTGACCTTATCAACTTGTTTTCCTACTATGGAGAACAGTTCCCACCAGGTGAGTTTGTTTCTTCCATTCCCACACCCTTCAGAAGAAAAGGGTTAGTGTTTGGATTTTGTCCTGCATTATCTTCCATCATCCATTGAATTGATTTCTAAATTTAGATTTCTGAGTTTCCAATGAAAAAGCTTTTCTGGCACTGACGGTCACACTCGTCAACAAGACATGGAGGTATAAATAGTTGTGGAGGAAAGCCTGCATCCTATTGACTGCTCTAGGCACAGTGAGCAATCATGAAGACCTTAATCTTCCTTGCCTTCCTTGGAGCTGCTGGTGAGTCCTTTTAATGAATAAGTCACTAAGTATTACTCAGGTTTGCTCTTTGGTTGGTGGTTCAATCTCTGGAAACCTCCAAGGGTCCAAGTACAAGGAAAGTATTTTGGACTAATCTCAAGGCTTAGTGCATACCAGGAAAATAGTCAACAATTGTAACGTATATATGATCCTCTATTTTACTTTTAATTTTCATCATGAGTCTTGCTAAATTGTTCGGGATACCATTGAACACATTCTATACCTCAGACAGGCCTTAAGCTTACCATCATTCTGCCTCAGCCACCAAAGCAGTGGGAATTACAGGTCTGAGACAAAATGCAAGGCTGCAACTAAAATTGTAGTGCTGAAATATAATACCAGAGTTTCCAGAACTCAGCAAGTATAAATTAGATATCTTAGCGAATAAAATATCTTAGCTCATAAAAAATGATGTAAGACCTTGGAACTCTAAGAAACCTTGATAACACTGGGCCCTACTACACAATGCAGGAGTACTTATTGCCAAAGTTGTTAGTTTAAATGGAAAGGTTAGGAAGGGGAATCCTATAATGATTGGTGAAATTGTTTATGAAAACTTAAGTGACAAGAAATATGAGAGATAAACAGAATTAAAAACATTAAATAAGCTTTTTCTAAAGTAGGAATACTTTCAGATTGTTCCTTAGGTTTTCCTTGTTTCCTTATGCAGATAGACATGTCATGCCAAGAACTTACCACCAGTCAAGATTAATGTAAAGCTATCCATTTGCATGGCTTCTCAGTTGGTTCTGTTCTAAACTGCCCCGTATGTCCTCAAGTAGTGACAATCAGACATCTCTGGTTGCCTTTCTTCTCAGTTGCTCTCCCCCTGGATGATGATGATGACAAGATTGTTGGAGGCTACACCTGCCAGAAGAATTCTCTTCCCTACCAGGTGTCCCTGAATGCTGGCTACCATTTTTGTGGTGGCTCCCTCATCAATTCCCAGTGGGTTGTTTCAGCTGCTCACTGCTACAAATCGTAAGTGACAAAATGTTCACATTTCCATTCACTAAATCCATTGTCCTTTAGCCTTATCAAAATAAAATTCGGAAATGTGCACAGGTATACAGGATAGTTAAAACAGTCAGACACGGGATTGTAAAGATGGATCAACGGTTCAGAGCATTTGCTGCTCTTCTAGAGGGCATGGGTTTGATTCTCAGCACCTACATCTAATGGTTCACAACTACCTGTAACTCCAGTGCCACGGGAAGCTTATACCTTCTTCTGGACTCCATTGGCACCTGCATTCACACATGAACATACCCATGGACAGTCATGTATGTGTATATGTAATTAAAAATAAATATTTACATAATCAGATATCAAGAACTTAATTCTATCTCAACAATAATATGATCTACTGAGAACAGTTTATATGGAGTGTTGTTACAGAATTCATTACTATCTTTCTAGGTGATAATACTAAAGATTCATGAGAGGAACCATAATTGTTTAAGGATGTCTTAGAATAGGTTCAGATTGTGAATCACTACATAGCTTTAACAGAGGGAAACAGGTATGTAAAGATAAAGCACTCAGTATTTTAAGTACATTATTAAAACAAGCATACATAATTCTATCCTATAACATCGCATTCCTTTTCAGCCAGGCATGGTGGCACACATCTTTAATCCCAGCACTGCTTTTCTGACTCTTGCTTCATCCCACTGTCTATTTATCTCAATATCTCAAATCCTTGTATATCTTGTATATCTAAAGTCCTGAAGAATTACAACCAGAGGAAAAATAGCGGATGTCAACCAATTTCTACCAATCTGCTCTTCATCTCCAACTATTTAGTAAAGGTGTTTCTTCCCATCTCATATCTTATATTTTAATATATAATAAACTGTGAGCCTGTACTAACTAGTAGGGAACCATTTTCATGAATTCTCTGACCTACAAGCAGGAAAGGAGTGCATACTGCTACCTAGGGTATAAAGTCACCTATGTGAATATTTGTGTTTATCTGCATGATTGGCAAATTGTGAAGATGGAAAGATTGGAGTTGCATATGTTTTAAACTGCTAATCCTTATATCCAGCCGAATTCAGGTGGGCCTGGGAGAACACAATATTCACGCCACTGAGGGTGGTGAGCAATTTATTGATGCAACTAAAGCCATCCGCCACCCCAACTTTAACGCAAACACCTTGAACAATGATATTATGTTGATTAAGCTGAAGTCAGCTGCCACCCTCAACTCTCGAGTGGCGACTGTCGCTCTGCCAAAATCTTGCCCATCATCTGGTACTAAGTGCCTTGTGTCTGGCTGGGGCAACACCCTGAGCTCTGGAAGTAAGTATTACTAGGACTTGAGTACCAAGTGTGAGAAGACTAGAGATGAAAAGCATGTTGTGGGCAAAGTGGTCCAAATTCTCATTCAAGAGAAGGTTCTCTAAGGATAGAGATATATTCATGCAGTGTTAAAAATGCATAAATTAAAGTGGAGAGAATACTTCTGCCCAGATCATATGGTAGACACAACAAAAAATGAACTTGTATAAAAACTCAAAAGCATTTAACTAAAATGGGGGAGGTAAGTGAACAGAGGCTCAAGATTTTGGTGTTCCTTTAAGTATATACTTGTTGAGAGATGTGGAAAGCAATGCTTGTACCTGATTTTTTAAAAATTGTTGTGAATTGAAGAAAATACTTAGCATACTTTCTCAAAAAATGTTCTCACAAATTATAAATCACTAGAGAATTTAAAGACAGAGTAGGTGTTAAGAAAAAGGCAGAAGGCTGGAAAAAAATGTTTCCAAGAACCCTGAATAATCTATTTTCATTCTTGTGCTTGACAGCCAACAACCCTTCACTGCTTCAGTGTCTTGATGCTCCTGTCCTCTCTGACAGTTCTTGTAAAAGTTCTTACCCAGGCCAGATCACTAGCAACATGTTCTGTCTGGGCTTCCTCGAGGGTGGAAAGGACTCCTGCCAGGTGAGTTCATTTGTGGTTGTTCTCCCTCTTACTCATTTTCCCTCTTCCCTTACTTCTGCTTCCTTGAAAAAAAAAGATGGAGAGAGATAACATTACCATCTCTGACACTATGAGTAAGGAATGAAGAGTAGATGTGGAATAAAATTTTAATTGTCTCTATTATATTGATGACTAGGACTAAATTTTCAGAAGATATACAGAAATTACCACAAACAGTTTATCTTACCATGTACCTCAAAAACTTTGTTGTAGACTTTACCTTCGAAAAAAGAGTAGCACTCCTGAAAAAGTATCCAGTCTCCCCAGTTCTCACACTTTCACGGGTTGATAGGTTGACTAAAGAAAACTGTAGGTCTATAGGAAGAAAGGTAAATAATATTGGCATTCAAGGAGACTGCAGCTTCAGGATACAGGTATAGAGAAGTTATTCCATGGAGAACCTACAAAAGTGGCCCAAGATAATCAAGTACCAATTTGAAGTCCATCCTCTATATTGACATATGTGAGAACTCTGATTATCTTATCTTTTCTTTGTTATTTAGGGTGACTCTGGTGGCCCGGTAGTCTGCAATGGACAACTCCAGGGTGTTGTTTCCTGGGGTGATGGCTGTGCTCAGAAAGGAAAACCTGGTGTCTACACCAAGGTGTGCAACTATGTGACCTGGATTCAGAACACTATTGCTGCCAACTAAACACCTTTATCTCTTCATAAGCCGTCTCTTTGTAGTCAAATCCACCTTCCCTCTATGGCCCAAACCACTATCACAATTAAAACATCTTGTTCTTACCACATATGTCTGTGGATTGTTCTTGCTTGATAACAACAAACTTTCTCTTGAAAATTGCCATCAGTGAGAAAATGTATAGAGTTTTACTATTTTATAAGAAGAATTTAAAAAGTTATTTAGTATTTCATTCAAACCTAATTTGGTAATGTATTAGTATAGCTGATACATTTTATTTGAATATCTGGCTATTATATATCCTTTAAAATGCCCCCAATCTACCCAATTAGGTGATAGATCTCGTGTTAATAATTTGTAATAGATTATGATACAAAAATGAAGGAATAAAAGCAACAGCTAAAAGTCAGGGAAATGGTTCATATTGGAATGGAGATGAAGTCCAAGCTGTCAATATTCCTAGTGCATTTCCGCTTTCATGACAGAATACTATTTTTTCCTGTTATTTTTCAGTCAATCCTAAACTCTCTTACATTGTACCTTTCCAAGCATTCACACATCCATATTGCTCTCTTGTTTTTTAATGAAATATTTGAATACCTAATACAGTGTTTGGAGATAATTTGGACCATCTTTTTTCTTTTCAGCAACACCTCAAATACCAATTTAAATGATGTACTAATTCAAGTATAAGCCCAAAATCAATGAAATAAACTAGCCTAAGATAAACACGTTAAACCAGAAGTCTGGAACCAGAGTTCCAGAGATATTACTGCTGTTCTTCAGTCCTACCAGAGAAGTCACAACACTGTGGTTTCTCATGAGCTCTCCCCAACAAACACTAATGCACAGATCTCGGATAGAAGTGTGTGAAGGAGAAGCTGCTATGATAATTCCTATGATTATATGATATGATCAGTAGAGAAAATATAGCAGCACCTAAACATAGACACCATCTATTCCTGGACCAATTTTGAAAAGAGAATGTATATCTTCAGTGATAAGACGGTATATGTATTCTATCTCAGTCACCTCAGGATGCTGTATTGAAAAGATTAGAAACAGAAAAAAACTCTACAGCATACACTTCAATCTCATATTCCTAGAGGCAACAGAAGTTCTGCAAAGGTATATTTTTCTTGGTTTTCTAATGTACTCTCATGTTGTGTATCATATCCTCCTTGTGTCCCAGAAGCTACCCCTGATGTCTTCTTACTTTGCAAATAAGCTAATCATCAACATAAAAGCACAAGTTCATTTAAAACTGGATTTCCTCCCAAGGCTCCATTCTGTTGTGTCATCTACCCTGGTGTTTAGAATTCAATATACAAATCTCAAGGGAACATAGCTGGGTTGTCCATAAGGAACATATCAGGAAAAGGGGAGAAGAAGAAGGTCTGTGGAGTCATTATTCATGTATCAAGGTTTGTATATCACGATTAATGTCATTTGACAAGAGATGCTGTGAGCTCTTAATAAGGCATTTCATTGTACCTTGGGTAAACACAAAATTTCTTAGCCTTGCATTCAAGACTTAAATATTTAATCACAGCAAACCTTTTCATTCCTGTTTCTGAAGTTCTTCATGAAAAATTTTGTTTTATTTTTTCAATTACCATTCAAAGAAACAAATTTCCTTATAGCGTCTCCCCATCTTCCCGCCCCAACCTTCCCCCTTAAACACTTCTACCCTCGATCTTCCTTTCTAATTAACACATAGTCTACCCTACCTTAAAGATGTTTTCTGATCCACTTTTCATTTGATTTATTGATTCTTTCATTTCCAGTGGGTGTTTTGTGGTTTGCTTGTTTTTTTGTTTTGTTTTGTTTTTTGCTTTTTGCTTGTTTTTGGTTCTTTTTCAGGGTCTTGAGTTCTTTGTAGAATATTTCCATCATGATTTTAAATTTTCCCTCTAAGTTTCTATCCTATGGCCACTAATCATTTTTAAAAGTAAAACTCTGAAAGATTCTTCTGACATTTCAACTACCTTATCAACTTTGTTTTCCAATATTGAAAGCTAGACAGTTTGTGACTGTCAATATTTAATGCCATCTCACACATTTTTCGTTGCTAAATTTTAGACATCCCTTAGAGTGTATGTGTCCTCCAGTTTGCATTTTCCTCCTTATCTCTAGTTTTTGCTTGTTTTATTTCATGTGAGTTGTCTGCACTCGGATTTGTGTTCAGGAAAAGCTGACTGTAGAAATTGCTGTAGTCAGATCGCAGTCCTAATGTCAGCCTCAGGAAAAGATAGTTGAACAGTTCACCAATGTCTCCTAAAAGGGAGCCTGGGCCACTAAAGTACAGTGTGGAGAAAAATATTGTTTATAGATTTTTGTTTTATTCTGATTATTGGTTCTGATTTTGGCCATGGTTAGAGTAATGCTCAGAGGTATTATTATTTAAATATGCAGTAAAATGGGAAATGGAATAAGAGATTGTGAGGAGAGTGTATGTGTTAGAAAGTTTTAAAAAATAGCAGATAAGATATTGTATATTAGGTTTTCTAAAAAGGATATACTTAAAAGCCTTTTTCAATAAGATGTAAGTTACAACATATCAAGTGATTAAGCATTTAAAATATAAATACATGGAGCTAGAGAGATGACTCAATTGCTAAGGGCACTGGCTGCTGTTCCAGAGGTCCTGAGTTTGATTCTCAGTAACCAAATGGTGATTCACAACCATCTGTAAGAGAATATGATTACCTCATCTGGGTGTGAGTGAAGACAGATCACTCATATACATATAAATAAATAAATGTTTTAAAAATACAAATACACACACATTATAAATAAATAAAAAAATGGTAGATGATAAATAAATTATATGTATAACAAAAAGGAAAATTAAAATTAAAATAGTACAAATGTAAATGGATAATAAATTAAAGACAGGGCATTGTGTTGACAGCTAATGCTACTTCCTATTTGAGGAGGTTTGGACCCTGTGATTACATTATTTCTATCTGCCAAATTATTACCTCAAATTTGATAACAACCTTCTTGGTTGATTCAAGTCCTTCATGTAAAATGGGGTAATATTTACAATGATTTAGGGACAACTTCTTGTAAACTGTATGTCATCTCTAGATATTTTAATAGCAAGTCTATAGATTTTTATGATTTTCTTCATTTAGCATTTCATGTTACTTGTTTTACTCAATACTCTAAAAATAACTTATGGATATTACTTCTCATATTTCAGGCATAGATCAATGAGTTATCAATAACCACAAATCATGGATACTCTATTGGATCTTAATCTTGTATTTCAAAAAAAAAATCTTTCCTTTTATCTCTATCCAATCTCAATTCATTTAACTAAATATAATTTACTGGACATTTACATCTTGGGTTTCCATACTCATTGAATGCTGTAAGACCATGGGGGGCTGAGTTTGTTTACAAGCATACAGACTTATCTCTCTTATCATTAGTCCTAAATGGTACACTTTTTCACTCACTCATCAAATGCTTATTAAGAGCCAATGATATTCTTTTGTTTTCTCATAAGCACACACAAAATAACAGTAAAAAAAAGAAACGGGAAAGCCCTGTGCTCAGGTATACACATTCTGACTGGTAAATAACAAAGGGAATAAAAGGAACTAGATGCTAACCAAATCAAATAGTGTATGAAGAAACTACGTCAATAAAGACATGGATGGCTGTGAAAGAATTTTGTTTTTGATGTAATCAGAGAAAGTATCTACCCAGAGACACTGCAGTTTAATACGAAAAGTGCAAGGAGAAAAGTTGGAGATTCCCTAAAATACATTTGGTATAAATAAACCTCTTGCTCAGGAGACAGTAAGATCTAGACAAGCATGAGAGCTAGGTAGAAATTTTGAGAAATATACAAAGATGGAATCGGGCAACAGTATAAGTGAAGTTTCTCACGGAATCCTGCCCTTGGAGTGAGAATAGCCAGAAGCCTGGTGCCATAAGAGGAATTGGCAGGAAGGGACACTCTTCCAAGGAAAGATCAAGTCTTTAGCTCTAACTCATCGGAGCTCAATCTTTTCATGCTTGCTCATTGAGAGGCTTCTGCTATTTACGTCTTTTCTGCAGTTGTAACACAGCACAAGTAAAAAGAACCTGAAATTTTTCCTTTTGCCTAGCACTGGACAAAACTGAAAATCAGTACATTTTTCTCCCAGCAATTCATCCCTCTTTGCTGTTCTGTGAAGAATCAAGCAATGGACTAGCATTTGTGGTTATAGAAAAGTAATCAGAGAATTGCCTGTTTCAGCATTTGATCTGCCAGATGCTCAAGAATATAGAAACTGTGGCTAAGCTTTGTAGTAAGGAATTAAGTCTATTTAATGATGATCCTAAAAATATAAAGGGAAGCTAGCTCATCAAAGTTCACCTGGAAAGGCCCAAGGAAGGAGGCATGTTATATAAATATAGTTAATGTCTTTGGCAATATTTTAAAATCTTTGTTAAGACTGAAATATTCTGCACAGGTTTAAACCATACACAGTCCCCACACTGAGAGGGGGTATAAAGAAAACTACCATTCTTAATCAAGAAGCTGTCTCCAAATGGCATTTGCTTGTAAAGAAAACAAAAACAAAACAAAACAAAAAAACCAACCTGGGTTCTCCAATGGAGTCTTGCTGGATGTATAAACCAGACAAGATTAGATTTCATGCCCAGCAGGAGGTAGATAACTGAACCTGAGTTCTTTTTATAGACCCCCTTTCCTTTGCTTTGTTTGTTTTTGGTTTTTGTTTATGTATTTTGTTTTTCCTTACTTGTCTTTTGCTTGTATATTATGATTTGCAATTTTAGGGTTTTATGGGTTTCGTTTCTTTATTTTGTGCATGTGTGTTTCTTATGCTTTTATTCTTTTTAAAATTCTTATTTGCTTGTTTGTTTGCCTATTTTTGTTTTGTTCTGTTATGTTTGTTTGCATTTTGTTTGTTTGTTTTTTTCCCAAAGACAAATAAAAGGCAACGAGTTGGGTGGTTGGAGAGTTGAAG
Organism: Grammomys surdaster; assembly: GCF_004785775.1. Classification (NCBI taxonomy): domain Eukaryota; kingdom Metazoa; phylum Chordata; class Mammalia; order Rodentia; family Muridae; genus Grammomys; species Grammomys surdaster. The sequence goes on along the minus strand of NW_021604710.1, from coordinate 46,822 downwards.
AGGATGTGGTAGAAGTTGGAGGAGGGAAAACTGTGAACAGAATATATTGCCTGAAAAAAATTTTCCATAAAGAGCAGAGATACTTTAACAAAAAGAAATTTAATTCATGACTAGTCAGTGACAATGTCAAAAACCTAAATTTCAATGGCTTATCTAGCTAATAATATCTTTTAGGCTAATTGAATTTTTAATGATATATTTCTTTAAGGGATATGCAAAAAATACCGTAAGTCCATCTAATGTCAGAAGATACAGGTTTCATTAATTTAAGAAGAGCTTGCTTTAGCACAAAAAGCATGTTTTACCTAACAATTTAAGAGAAACTCTTAATTATGTCAAAATTTAGATGTAGGAAGTCATACCAACTTACACATATTCACATATATGTAAATTCTTACATATCTAACATATCTTAATATGTGCTACAAAATAATATATATTTAATATAAGAGCCTTATTCTCATAATTTTAATACATACAAAATATGTAATCTTTGTCTCTGATCAAAATCCTACAGCTTAATATACAGGTAAAATACAACATAAACAACAAATATACTCTATTGTGTAAAACACAAAGTTAAATAATCATCAGTTAACTTTCCCATTATTCTAAGAACTTAGAAATTGAACCAACACAATTATCTAACGTGTACACAAGAGAGGTACCAAAAATCAGCCTAAAAATTCATCATCTTTTCTTGAATTTCTCACTCATAAGTTAGCAGAAGTTTTTTCCCCTTCTCCTGAAAATAATGACTATCTTCATGCTTGCAATGATCAAAAGAAACTGTTGAAAAGACAAACAACATTTTTTATATAACATAAAATTCTCTAAAGAAAAGGAACCAAATGAAAAATAACCAGAAGTTCAGACAAAAGTGCTAACATGATAAAAGCATACCTGAGTCCATTCCAGGTACATCTAAACCAGCAAGCACTATTTTCTTTTTCCTTCTATATTTCTACCCTGACGCATGCAGAGTTTAGAGGAAGATAATATTATTTCCTCCTCAAGTTATTAACCTGGTTCTTTCTCTGTTAGAATTTACTTATGTAAGAGATTGAAAGCCTGTATATAAATATTATATTCAAACTTACCTGATCTTGCATCAGATACCTCCAATCCTAAATATCTGCTAAGAAGCCATCTGTTATCAAATGTAGCAAAACCCTTTAAGCTAGAGTGAGACTTCTTCATTATGTAAATTTTTTCTGTTTGCTCTTCTGATTATCATTGCAAACATGAGGTTAACTGGTTACTCTTTTGTCTACATATGGATCAGAGAAATTATCAATGATGTAGTGGTCATAGTTACTAACATTATGAACATTTCCTGACATTATAATTTAAGGAAAGAAAAGGTTACTTGGATTCTAATTCAAGGTGATTAGATGTGAAATGACTTGGCTTCACAAAATTGAATGGCAGGAACTTGTGGCAGAGGAAATTTACCATTTGATCAGAGTCCAAACATAAAGAATGTGGAAATATTAGGATTAGATTTAACAACCAAAGTCATGGCTATGTTAGTCGCTTCCTCTAACTCAGCCCCATCTCTTAATGTAGCACACCAACTGAGGATCAACTCAATAAAAAACACTGTGGGGATGTATTTCAGAGTTGAGTCAAAATGTTCCAAAACCAACACCCCAAAGCTCATGACCACCATATAATACAAAATGTATTGTCCAAGAATACCCAAATCTTAAATATGCCAATATCATTGTGAAGCATAAAGGCAAAGACTCCATAAAGGAGAGTAAGGCACATCCTTGTCTTAGTTAGGGTTTCTATTGCTGTGAAGAGACATCATGACTATTGTAACTCTTATAAATGAAAACATTTAATTGGGATTGGCTTACAGTCTCAGATGTTTAGTCCATTATCGTCATTGATGGGAAGCATTGTAGTGTGCAGGTAGATGTGGTGCTTTAGAAGGAGCTGAGAGTTCTACATCTTGATCTGCAGGCAATAGGAAAATGACACATTTCCTCCAACAAAGCCATACCTACTCGAGCAAGGCCACACCTCCTAGTAGTGCCATTCCCTGTGAACATATGGAGGGAATTTCTTTCAAACTACCACATGTGTAATTTTAGTACACAGGAAGGGAGATAGAAGTAATATGATCAACAGTTCAAGGCTCTCCTCAGGAAAACACAGACATGAGGCCTTCATGGGCAACTTGACACAATCTCAAACAAACAAAGAAAATGATTTTCTGAGACTCAATGAAGCTTCATTGTTCCTGAAAAATTAACATCACATTGCAGATTGCCAAGAACCAATGCCTGAATTATATGAGAAATAAGAGAAATAAGAACAAAGGAGGAGGAAGCAGTGAAACGTAAAACCAACACTGAATATGGAATATAGGAAATCCAGCAACAGCAGGTCTAACTTCTATTGCACATGCTACCTTAATATGGATTAGTAAAAATACAACCTTGTCATCTTTAGCTCATATGAGCAAATGTCTCTTATGGTGTGGGGACATGTATAGCCTTCAAATTTTCTCACTACATAGGACGTGTTGCTGGCATCTCCAATGTTTTTCCTCTAGAATCTTGTAGTTTTCACAACACAGGTGGACAAGCCGTTCTCTTAAAGGATTTCTGTAGGTATTGGGGACATGTTTGTTTATTGAGACTCCCAGGTTTTTCTTTTAAACCAGGGTCTGTCTCACTTGCATTCTGGATGTTTGCAAAACCACCATCAAGTGAGTGACATCAAAATTTGCCAAGAATTTTAGCTATGTCTAGGCTCAAGTAGATAATCTACAATTTCTGAGAATCTAGGTAGTTAAATATGATAAGAAAAGGCTCACTACTATCTAAAATTTTCCAGGTGGATATGAGTTAGCCATATGCCTAGAAATACACTTTACCCAAAGAACATTATGATAAATTTATACTTCCTGTCCTTGAATTTTGATGGGTGACATATGGTCGATTCCCAAGACATACTACAAATATTTTCTTATTGTCTCATATAAATCACATGGCTTTTTGTTTTGCCACGTCTAACATTTACTGGAGCCTTGACTTTCAAATTTTATACAAGCTTTCACAACAAAACTGAAAATATACAATTCTTTCCACTTTGATATTCTCTCTTGACTTTAGTAGGAAAAGTGGCGAAAAGGGCATAATATTCATGTCAAAGGTTCAATTCTGGACTACCTCCATATTTTTTATATTATTTAGATTATTTCTTGTGCATCCAGATAAACACAAAGTGTCAGGACATACCCCATTGTCAAATGTGCTTCGGGGAATAAAGCAAGAATGGCCTTTCTTCCTTCTACAGATAAATGGCTCATAACAATTTATAAGCCCAGCCTTTACTGTCCTTATTTCTATTGACAAAAAATGGACTTCTGAGCTCTGAAGTGATTTGTCTATTAATTAATCTCATAAAATTCTGCAGTCACTATTTGTATCTTCTCCATAATTTTCCTGATGAGGTTTAATAACCACAGAAGCAGGTTTATCAAAATAATGAGCAAATCTCTCCAGAGTCAATTTTTGGGGTTAAAATTTTCTTATATATGAATGAAAATGGAGACATAACAACAGGCACTGAAAAAAATCCAAAAAATCATTAGGTCATACTTCAAATGCCTGTACTCCGTAAAACTGGAAAATCTAAATAAAATGAGCAATTTTCTGGACATATTCCACTTACCAAATTTAAATCAAGATCAGGTAAACAGCCCAGTAACCCATAAAGAAATAGAAGGAGTCGTTAAAAGTCTCCCAACTAAAAATCCAACATCTTTTCATGTTAAAAGTCTAGGAGAGATCAGGAATTCATGGCACATACCTAAACATAATAAGAGCAATATAGAGCAATCCAATAGCCAATATCAAATTAAATGGAAAAAAAAACTTGGAGCAATCCCACTAAACACAGGGACAAGACAAGGCTGCTCGGTCTTTCCCTGTCTATTCAATATAGTTCTTGAAGTTCTAGGTAGAGCAATAAGATGACAAAACGAGATCAAGAGGACAGAAATTGGAAAGGAAGATGTAAATATATCACTATACTAATGATAGTATAAATAAGTGACCTTCCCCCGCCAAATTCTCGGAGAGAACTCCTACAGCTGATAAGCAACATCAGCAAAGCAGTCGGATATAAAATTACCTCAAACAAATCAGTAGCCTTAATTATACAAATGATAAATGATCTGAGAAAGAAATTAGGAAACAGCACCATTCACAATAGTTACAAATAATATAAAACATCTTGGTATAACTGTAACCAAGCAAGTGAAAGGCCTGTATGATAAAAACTTGAAGTTCCTAAAGAAAGAAATCAAAGACCTCAGAAGATGGAAAGATCTCCCATGGTCATGGATTGGCAGGATAAATGTAGTGAAAATGGCTATCTTAACAAAATCAATCTTCATTTTCAAGGGAAGAGGCTTTAATATCACTCAGAAAGGAAAGTAAAATAGTCATAGGAGGTAGATGGAAGGAGGGAACTAAGTGGGAGAGGGAATGGAACAGGGAGCAGGGCATCAGATGTAGGGAGAGCTGCAAGATCCGGCTGGGAGAGTGAATAGAAACTGGTAGCAGGAAGGGGTGGGTGAGGCATCTCTAGGACTTGTCAAGAACTTGGGAAGCAGGAGTCTCCATGGAGTCTATAAGAGTGACTCCAGATGAGACTCCTAGCAATGTGGGGTATTGAGCCTGGAGCAGCTACCTCCAGGCAGGATTCCCAATGGAGGGATAAGGATACCAACCCACTCATAACATCTTTTTTTTTTTTTTTTTAGTTTTTTATTGGATGTTTTATTTACACTTCATATGTTGTCCCCTTACCCCATACCCCACCCACCCAGGAACCCCCTATCCCCTTATCCCTCCTCCTTCTTATCTGTGGATGTAACCCCTACCTACCCCCCCACTCTCACTTCCCCACCCTCAAAATTCCCACCCCCTAGGGCATCTAGCCTTCATGAGGTCAAGGATCTCATCTTCCACCTATGCCCAGCAGGGCCCTCCACTCTTACATACTCAGCTGAAGCCCTGGATCCCTCCCTAAGTGCTCCCAGGCTGGTGGTTTAGACCCTGGGAGCTGTGTTTGGTTGATATTGTTGCTCTCCTCATGGTGCCGCAAACCCTTTCAGCTCCTTCAATCTTCACTCTAACTCCTCCATTGAGAACTGGAAGTCCTAGCCAGAGCAATTAGACAACAAAAAGAAGTCAAAGGGATACAAATAGGAAAGGAAGAAGTCAAAACCTCACTATTTGCAGATGATATGATAGTATACTTAAGAGACCCCCAAACTTCCACCAGAGAACTCCTAAACCTGATAAACAACTTCAGCAAAGTGGCTGGTTATAAAATCAACTCAAACAAATCAGTAGCCTTCCTCTACATGAAAGATAAACAGACTGAAAAAGAAATTAGGGAAATGACACCCTTCACAATAGTTGCAAATAATATGAAATACCTTGGTGTGAATCTAACCAAGCAAGTGAAAGACCTGTACGACAAGAACTTCAAGTCCCTGAAGAAAGAAGGGACTCTTGTGATGTGTTATTTGACTCTCTCTCTCTCTCTCTCTCTCTCTCTCTCTCTCTCTCTCTCTCTCTCTCTCTCATAATTCTCGTGGCTAAAATCCCTGTACATTTTTCACATCAAATGAGAAAAGCCTATGAGGAAAAAATCATGTAAAAACATGCTTTCTCATTGTGATAGCAATAGATTTACCATTGTGATATCAATGGATATACTCAAATGTAAAATGCATATAGAAGATGATGTGTGAATAGGACATCAAGTCAAAATCCTTTGACACTGGTTTATGGGTTTTGACCACTCAGTAAGGACAGTAAGAAGAACAAGAAAAGAACAAGAAGTACCTTAGCTCTCAACTTTTCCTGGCTTTATATGCCAACTAAGGAAACCCAAGATTTACAGAGAAAAGATGGAAAAAGGTATAATTACGTACAATTAGATAAGCAGGGCGTCTGCAGTCTACATTGCTCCTCAGAGTGTCAGTACCTTCTACCCTGGCTCCATGACAACAGGAAATGATGGAATCCATTTTCTCACCTCAACATAAACATGTTATAACCGTATATTTTTTTTCTCACCAGGGTGACTCTGGTGGCCCTGTTACCTGCAGTGGAGAGATCCAGGGAATCCAGAGCATCGTTTCCTGGGGTTCAGTATGTGCAATGAGAGGGAAGCCTTGCATCTACACCAAAGTCTGCAAATACCTAAGCTTGATTGAAGAGACCATGTCTGTCAAGTGACTCCTTTTACCTTCCATAAACCAGGCTGTCTTGATCCATCTCTCTTTTTTTCCCTATGATTGAAATAAGCTTCAATTTTAAAAAGTCATTTTATTCACTTTCATATTGGTGCAAGACTGGTTCTTAGTTGATATTTGGGATGTTCTATGAATAACTGAGAACATGGTCAGAGAGGAACAATTGTATTGGGCCATTATAAATATTTCATCATTCATCCTTCTTTACAAAAGCTTACTGATCTCCTTCTGTGGTGTGTTAGTTACAGAGGACACAATGGTAAATGTGAGTAAAATTATCATTGTAATTTTGAAAAATAATTATTAATGTTTTACTAGTAGATGGGCTACATTTTGTATAAAACATGTCTACCATACACAGATGTTCAGACTGGATTCATGGTTGGTTGTACACTCATAACTTGTGGCAGAACACATGAAAGTGTATTATTTCTCACCAGTTTATACAAATACTACCTTGTAAAGCAGTAATTCAACACTAATAATATGATTCCTGGATTTTTTTTCATTTAATCGAGTGCATCAGAGAATCTTTATGGATCTTAGAGACTGAAAATTCTCAATGAAGATTTTAAAAAGAATTTTTATTGTTTTAAGTTACTAATGCCTGTCTCTGTGGAGATTTATGCACATGAGGAAAGTCCATGCATAGACTAGAGATGTTTGATGCACTTGTATTTCAGTTAGTTACTGGATTGTGTGACCTGCCTAAAATGGGTGCTGGGAAAAAGTTCTAGTCCTCCACAAGAATAGCAAATGTTCTAAACATCTGTGCCATGTCTCTGGACCTTGAAGAATTATTTGTAAATATGGCTTTTGTTACTTCCAATGTTTTCTCCTCTATGTCACCGTCTCCAATTAGACACATAATCAGAAGATTGTATATAAGCACAAGCTATGAGAAAAAACTATATAATATAAGTTTTCTGAATGTAGATGATATCTATTGTCATATTCTAGTGGGTATAGAAAAGTCATTTGCTTTTCTGTGAACCCAAAATAGGAGACAAACCCATGTTTCCTTAACTGCTTTCCACTATCCACTGTTTGCTCATGGATAATCAAACTGAAAACTTGTTATAGAAGATCCTTCAGCTGATTTATGGGATTTTAAAATGACCAATGGCAATCTAAGACATAATGAGCTTCAATCAGAGTACAGCAGAATAAATGAAAATCTTGAAAAGAAAAAAAATCTATCCTTACAAATCTGAAAAGGAAGCATATTGTCATAGGAAGCTCAGAATGTCTCAGCAATAATTCAATAAACACCAACTTCAAAGTATGAATCAATTCTGCACAGCTCTCTAGTTCACTATATGAACAGTTCTGTGTGGTCAAAAGTCAGGGTAAAACTGCCCCCTCCCAAGTCACAAAGCAAGCATAACTGCAGATGAAGCTCCCAGAAATTCGTAAAATGTTACATACATCCAAAGCACAACGGCATACAATAGAAATTACCAAAGGGAAGAATGGAGTAAAAAGGAAACAGTGAATCAGAGCAATGATATAACTTTGAAGAATAAACATTGAATCATGAGGCTTTTTGTGTCTGGAGCACATGTTAGCATCACCTAAACTTCAACAGACTTAGACAGCAGGCACCACCATGAGGCCTTGCCACACACAGTCCATATTCTCCCCAATTCTCTCTCTCTCTCTCCCAACCCAGGAAGACATAAATGAATGCTACCAGCCTTTCTCAGGAGATGCCCCATTTTCCTGGCACCTCTGAGTCAGTAATTCTTCACTGTAACTTGATCTTTATACTACATCATCAAGCAAAGCCTGCTAAGTTTGCTGAATGGAAAGTGATCTTCCTACACATTGGATAAAAGACCAGACTTTTCCTAATAATCAAGATGCAAATTCCCATGACTCTGTAACACTTGGATCCTTCGTGCCACTAATGCTACTACTGCATAGACAAGTTCTTCATTCACTTTACATATGCACTTTTGCTGCAGTAATTGAAATCATAAATACTTCCCAAGAATTCATTTTCTAGAAAAGCAACAGGAGGCTCCGTATATACTTTTTATCTCAAGGAATTTCTTTCAAATTAGTATATTTCTAGAGACTTTGGTAGATGTACTTTTCCACTTCAGACACCTTCTTTATGCCTCACTGCATCCTAGTGATGAGCTTCATTGTGAGGATGGTAATCTCGTTAAACTATAGCTGATGGTACACACTTACCCTGTCCATAATCTTACAGAGGTTTTTTGTTGCATCTGTCTTACACTATTCTACACTGCCTTTACCTCACAGTTCTCACTAAAACATTGTGTAAGCAGTAAACAATCACTAGGCCACACAGCATTTTTCACCTAAATTCCCTCTCAAGAGTCTTCCCACAAGCACTCAAATTATAGAAGTAAATGAAAGAATTCTTTGTTCCCTGAAATACAAGTATTGTCATTTGCTGGTAAAAAATAAAAGCAAGCTTATACAGATGATAATATTCATATATAATATATACTTGAATTTGAGGAGCAGAGATAGAGAGAATGACCAACCATTGACTGGACCAAATTTGTGAACCAATCCCTGACATTATTAATGATACTCTGTTATGCTTGCAGACAGCATAGCATAACTAGCATAACTGTCCTCTGAGAGGCTGCACCCAAAACAGCTGACCAAAACAGATGCAGAGACCCCAAGCCAAACATTAGATGGCGCTTGAGGAGTCTTGTGGAAGAATTGAGAGAAAGATTGAGGGACCCTAAAGGGATAGGACCTTCACAGGAAGACCAATGGAGTCAACTTATCTGGAACCTTGAGGCTCTCAGAGACTGAAACACCAATCAAAGATCATACACAGGCTGAAATTAAGTCTCTCTGGTCATATATAGCAGATGTCTATCTTGGTCTTCATGAACACTTGGAGTGGGGGATATCTCAAAAGTTGTTGCCTATATGTGAGATATGTTCTTCTAACTGGGCTGAGTTGTCTGTCCTCAGTGGGAAAGGATGCATCTAGCTTCCCAGAAACTTGATGTGTTAGGGTGTTGTGATACCAAGAGGAGGCCTCCCCCTTCACAAACAATAAGGGAAGAGGGAAATAGGGAAGAAGGAACTGGCAAGAGAAAAGGCTGTGACTGAGATGTAAAGAGAGTAAATAAATTAAGAAAATCTTTTAATCCTAAATATCTCTTATCAAGTGCAGCACAACTATCTGTCATATAGTAAAATAGAAGAATTCCATTTGGTGGAGTCATGGTACAGTACTTAAAGCATTGTCCAAAGAGTTTGTGTATGAATTAGATAAATCATAAGTCATATGCTAGACAGATGTTGTAATTCTATGAGCATGATATTACAACTTCAAGTTACCTGGGCTCTTGTTTTGAGAGGACTGAGATTAACATTACTTGTCTTTATACACTTGGGGAAATCTTGGTGACAGAAGGTAATGCCAGAGGAAACTCCCCACCACCACATAGTGAACTGAGAAAATAATGAATGAGGAGATACTAACACTAGATATAAAATACAAGGTGAAGACCCAGTTAGCCACAATATCCAGCACAGCTCTACCTCCCAGAATAGCACCACATATTGAGTATCAACGGTTTAAACATGAGACCATAGGGTACATTTCATATTTGAACCAAAAACTGCCAAAACTGACATGCAATAGCTCATGACCATCTCATAATTCAAAACATATTTTGCCCATTTCCAAGAAGCCCCAAATGTCTTATCCATGGAAACATCCATCTGAAGTATAAATGCAAAGCCTCTGTGGTGCATACCAGTAAGCTTAGTACTTTGGAGAATAGATGGAGGAAGGAGGATCAGCAGTTCAAGGTTAGCCTCAGAAACACTGACATGAGGCCTTTCTGTGCCACTGGCTATTCAGTCTCAAAGAAAGAAAAAACAGTGTCTGCTGAGACTCAAGGAAGCTTCTTCATTGTGAGTTCATACAGACTTATATCATGTTACATAATTCCAGCAACAAATACACAATCCACTATTACATAAAAAAAATGATGAGACCAAAGCAAGGAGGAAGTAGAACAAAGTAAGACCAACACTTAATGGTGAAATAGTACTGTAGCAGACACATGCCCAGTTTCTATGGCTTGTGCTACCTTCATATGAATCAGTAGAACTAGCCATCTTTAGCCTACAAGAAACCAGATCTGTCTGGTTCTATGTACACACAGCCTTCAAATTTCTCTCTATACATTCTGTGTTCCTGGCATTTCTGAGGGTTTGTTTTTTGTCTTCATAGTTTTTGTTTTTCTGCATGTTGACCATCTCATGTTTTTCTTTTAAGTCTGGGTGTATGCTCCCCATTATATTGCTTCATTTGTGTTCTGCATGTTTGAAAAGCCACCATTAAGTGATTAACAACAAATTTTGCTCCCACCTTCAGCCATGTCTAGGCTAAAATGGATGATGTCTGTAAGTTCTGAGATCTGAAAAATTGAATATGATGAAAATCCACTAATTGCTGTAATCCCTTAGATGGCTGTGACTGAACCACATTTGTAGAAGCACTATTTACCCATGGGACACTTAAGGAAGTTTATCACTTCCTGTCCTTGAACTTTTGATGGGTAACATATGGCTAATTCCCAAGACATAGGACAGACATATTTTTGTTGTCTCATGTAAATCATGTTGCTTCTTTTTGTTAAATATAACATTTGCTGGAAGCTTATCTTTCTAAATCCACATTTTACAGTCTTTTTCAACAAAACTGCAAATACCCAATATTTTGCTTTGAAATTCTTTCTTGACTTCAATTGTAAATATGACAAAAATAGGCATAATATTAATGTCAAGAACTTAGTTCTGTATTAGCTTTATATTTTGCATCTTGTAGAGATGATTCCTTGACCATTCAGTTAGAAGCAAAGTGTACAGACTTGCACCATTGTAGAAATGTATTCTGCAGGAAAAATGCTGCAAGACATTTAATCTTTGTACAGATGGAAGGTTTCTTAAACTTTATATACGTAGCCTTCACTTCACCTTTTTCCTATTGACAAAATGGACCTCTGAGCTCTCAAATGAGTTGTCCATTAACCGAGTTTATACCATCCTGGGTTTTCTATTCCTTTCTTCTCTAAATTTTCCAGATTCTTCTTGCTAAAGTTTAATAACCACAGGGGCTGGTTTATCAGAATAATGAATAGTCCTCTCTGGAGCTGAATTTGGGATTAAAATTTGCTTATGTGTAAAAAAAGATTCCTGGAAGAGCAAATTTTAAAAGTAAGTTTTATTTTAGCATTCATGTTATAATTTATCCCAAACTTGGTTGACATGATGCCCTGGACATGAACCTAGTTGTAATAGTATGATGGCCATTGACCACCTCATAGAAGGTAAGACTTAAGAAAGATCAAAGGATTTGGAGCTTTAAATGCATGGATCTAATCAGCCACTGTCTCCTAATATACTTTCCCAAATACCCACCTTTTCTCACAATAATTATAACACTTAGAGAGCAAGTTGCTTTATACATGACTATGCCCATGATATTTTACACTCAAACAAAAGACAAACCTCTAGAAATATTATGATGGATAAGGGAGGCTAAACAAAGAAATGAACATTCTCCAAGGAAACAAACACTTCAGGTCCTGTGGCTAGTATTCAATAGAAACAATACATAGGTAAAAGTGGTGGGAGCAATGCCAAGATTTCTCTGAATCTCCAAAGGACTAAGGTTGATTATCTCACATGGGTATTCAAAAATGATCCGAATGAGGTCCAAATGGCTTCTGAAACCCAAAATAGTAAATATAAAGATTTTTCATATTGAACCTTAATGTGATTTTTCCCATGAAAGGCCATGTAAGGCCATTTGAAATTAAACACAATTTTCTTCAACCACTACAACATGTGTGGGCAATCAAGACAAAATGCATACAAGGAAAGAAATCTCCAAGGTGAATGGAAATTGTAGCAGGAAGGTACACCATGCATCAGTTGATTTTTCTCTTGTCTAGGTGGAAAATAAAAAGACTGTGTCACCTGAGAAGCAATAATTGTTGGCTCATTACTTGTTAAAGCGTTCAAATGAGTACTGGGTCCAGAGCAAGGACATCAAATTCCATGAAGAACTGTGTGTAGGAGGAAACCAGTCTTTCAAACAAGACTTCTGAACACATGACAGCTACTCAGCCTTGTACACTTGGAAAGACAGGGGAACTTAGGACTTTGATCATCATGGAAGGAGGAGGAAGAAGAAAACATTACTACATTCACCAAGATCTTTGTCACTAAGGAATATGTCTACCTTCAAATTCTGTTACAAAAACAATTAATAGACTTATTCCCCGTATGATTGGTGACTAAGGTATAATTCTTGTAAGAACATCAGGTTGTCTGGGTTCTGAATCAAGAACAAATCTATATTAGGGAGCATTCTCTAAAAATTTGGTACAAAATGAAAACTTAGAGAACTAAACAATTGTACTAGGATCATGGTAAAGACTTCATCATTCATCTATCTTTATAAAAACCTACAGATCTCCTTCTGTGCTGTGTGAGTTACTGAGAGACAATGGTGAATGCAAGTATAATCATCACTGACATTTTGCTTTATTAGCAAGTAGGATACATTTTGGTGAAGATATGTCTCCCGTACTCACATGTTCAGACTGGCTTCGTGATAGATTGTACACCCATAACTTATGGTAGGACACATGAAACTTCGGGTATTATCACTCATAAAACTCTACAAGTGTTTCCTTGTACAGCAGTAATTAAAGTAATTCAGCTTGGGCAGTCCTGATTCCTGATTTTTTTTCCTTTCTTTTGTTTGCCTTTAGTACTCAGAACCTGGAATTTTCATAGGGATGAGTGACTGAAAACTCTCAATGAAATATATTTTAGGGATTACTTTGTTTTTAATTCCTTATATGTGCATTCCTGGGTGGAGGTTTTTGCATATGAGAAAGGTCCATGCAACAACTAGAGATGTTTGATATACTGGTATTACAGTTACTGTGTTTGGTGAGCACCTTGACATGGGTTCTGTGAACCAAGTTCTGATCTTTTGTAAGGATATCATGTGCACTATACATATGAGCCATGACTCTGGCCCTTGAAGAAATTTTTTAAGCACAAATCTTACATTTCTTTTTTTCCAGTATTTTGATTTCTGTTTCACTTCCCCTAACTAGTCCCATAATCAACACAGGATTATATAAAAATTTGAGCTATATTTTTAAAAAGCTATATTGTGTAAGTTTTCAGAATATAGTTGCACTCAACTGTTGTCATATTCTGCTGCCCAAATAACAGTCATTTGCTTTTTTTCTCAGCCAAAAGTGTGAGACAAAACCATGATTCTCAGCTGCTTCAACCACACACCATTCGGTTATAGATAAGCCAACTAAACATTTGTTATAGAAGATCCTACAAATTCTTTCTCATATTGTCAGCAATGACCTTTGACTTCTAAGTTTATAATGGGATTGTCTCAAGCATAGTGAAGTAAATGGAAGAGTTTTGAAAATGAAAAAAATCCTCAGAGATAAGGAAAAAAACTGTTATTGTATTAGGAAGCTCAGGATGTCATGACAATAATTCAGTAGACTCCAACATAAAAATATGAATTATTTCCTCATAGTTCTCCAGTATTTACTATCTTAACAATTGCTCTTTCAAGGTCTCTAAATAGTTGTGTTGGAGTTTTTTATTTTAATTACATTGAATCTGTAGATTGCTTTTGGAAAAATGGATATTTTTGCCTTGTTAATCCTATCAATCCAAAAAAAGGTTAAAAGTCCTGTCTTTCACTATCTTCAATTTCTTTCTTCAAAGACATGAAGCTCTTGCCATAAAGTTCTTTGACTTCATCAGTTAGTGTTACAGCAAGATATTTTATATTTGTGTGGGCTATTGTGATGTGTGCTCTTTCCTTAATTTCATTCTCAGTCTACTTACTAATTGTATAAAAGAAGGCTACTGATTTTTTTAAAGTTAATTTTGTATTCATCCACTTTGGTAAAGTGTTTATTAGGTTTTGGAGTTCTCTGTTAGAATTTTGGCATCACATATGTATACTATCCTACCATCTGCAAATAGTGATAATTTTTAATTTGTATCCTTTTGATATCCTTTAGTTGTCTTATTGTTATAGCTAGAATTTCAATTGATATGTTGAGTAGACATGGAGAGAGTGGACAGCCTTGTCCTGTGTCTGATTATAGTAGAATTGCTTAACAATTCTGAGGTTACATTTGATGTTTTCTATAGGCTTGTTGTATATTGCCTTTATTTATTTGTTCTAGGCATGTTCATATCTTGTATCCGTGTTTGATCTCTTCAAGAGATTTTTTTCATGAATGAGTGTTGGATATTGTCAAAGGTTTTTTTTGACATTGAATAAGGTGATCATGTGACTTTTTTCTTTCAGTTTACACACACACACACACACACACACACACACACACACACACAAAGGATTACATTTAAACTTTTGTATGTTGAATCATCCCTGCATCCTCCCTATGAGGTCTGCATGATCATGGTGGATGATATTTTTAGACATGTTCTTGGATTCAGTTTTCAAGTATTTAATTGAGTATATTTACATCATTGTTCATGAAAGAAATGGGACTGTAGTTTTCTTTCATTGTTGAGTCTGTGTGGTTCAGA
>NW_021604710.1:23517-31892 GCF_004785775.1 Grammomys surdaster | reverse complement strand
TTCTTTTTCTCTCAACAGGCAAATACCCAGCGCTCCTTCAATGTCTGGAAGCCCCTGTCCTCTCTGATAGTTCTTGCAAAAAATCCTACCCAGGTCAGATCACTAGCAACATGTTCTGCCTGGGATTCCTGGAGGGTGGAAAGGACTCCTGTGATGTAAGTGTTCTTTGTCTTTTTCTACAAAGATCTCTCTCTCTATCCCTCTCCTTCCCTCCCTCTCTCTCTATCTCCCTCCCTCCCTCCTCTCTCTCTCTATCTCCCTTCCTCCCTCCTTCCCTTCCTCCCTCCCTCCCTCTCTTCCTCCCCCCTCATACTTATAGATAAGCTCAAAGTTGAACGATGTACAGAAGATGGTATCCAAACAGTACATGAAGGAAAATGTCTGAGAATGTAGTTTATAGCACGAGAACACTCTTGAAAGACAGCAAAAAGAACAGCAAGTAAAACTGTCAGCCTTCACCTATTCCTGACATTTACTGATTAAGGAAACATGGGCTTATAGAGACAGTATTAAAAATAATGGAAAAATTGCAATTAATTCTGCAGGATGTCTGCATTGCTTCAGTGTTAGTACCTGCTATCCTGGCTCCATGAAAACAGAAAAATATCTTGGAGTCCATACTCTCACCTCAACAAAACTGTATTGTAATCGTATGTTCTTTCTGACCAGGGTGATTCTGGTGGTCCTGTGGTCTGCAATGGAGAGGTTCAGGGTATTGTCTCCTGGGGTTCAATCTGTGCAATTAGAGGAAAACCTGGTGTTTACACCAAAGTCTGCAACTACCTGAGCTGGATTCAGGAGACCATGGCCAACAACTGATTTCCCTTGCCTTCCATAAGTCACCTGTTCTTTATCCATTTCTCTTTCTTCCTATGCCAGAAATTAGGTTAAAATAAAAACATTTCTCCTGCTCTGTATCTGAAAACATTTTGTTTTTGTATTCTATTATTTAAAATTCTTTTAATATTCATTGATAAATGAGACCACAGAATGTTTAAAATTCTAAATAATTCATCATTCAAAATTCATAAGAATTTTCTAATATTTTTCTATGATCTGTGACATACGGTAGATGCAATAGAAAATTGCTCACAATAGCATTATACTTTTACATATAATTAATATTTTATTAATAAGTAGGATACATTTAATTTTACGATATAGCCACCATATACACATGTTATGTTCATATTATAAGTCCCTTATGGTACATTGCATATTTATAAGTGAAATAGACAGCATGAAATTGCTATCTATTGATAGCATATCTATTTATATGAAACTGCTATCTATTTTACAATCAGCAAGTTATCCAATCACTCTTTGAAAAACTAAAATTTAGCGGGAATATTCCTGAAACTTGGTGTCTTACCTGCCCTGAAACACAGTGCTATGTCTCTCTTATTTTTTTTAAATTAATTGCTAATCTTTTAAAGCCTATGAATCTTTATGGTGTTTAGTGACTGAAAACTCCAAATGAAGTATTTCAAGATGTATGTTTTTAATTAAAACTATGTGGAGGTGTATACAATGAAGCAAGGTGCCTGTAGATGAAAGAGCTGTTAGAGAGATTCGTTCTGCAGGTACAAGGTTTTGAGAGCTGCCAAACATGACTTCTAGGAACCATATTCCATTCCTCTACAATAATATTATATACTCTTTACCTCTGAGCCATCTGTAAGTGTCTTGAGAAATTATATTTAAATACATATTTTTTCCTAAGTTTTGGCCACTCAGTTACCTCTCCTCACTTACACCCCAAATCAAGACAAGATTGTATGTAAATTAAAGCTACATGCAAACAAATATGAATCATTTAAGCTTTCACAATGTAGGTCCACACATAATCTCATATCTCCCTGATTATAGAGCTGCCATCTGTGTTTTAGCACAGCCTGCAGAGTGAGAAACAACCAAAATTCCTCACCTGCTTTCCACCCATCATCATTTGACCATGGATCACCAAACAAAATATCTGTTGTAGATGGTCCTACAAATGCTCTCTGTGATTATCCAGAATCATCAAGGATAATTAAGTACACAATGGGCCTGAGTCAATCCTCAGTGGAATAAATGGACGAGAGGAATAGTTTATTAGCAAAAAGTATATGAAAAGTGATAATGAAAAGAAGCATCTTGTATTAGACAGCTTAGAATGCCATGACTAAAAAGAAATGCAGACCCCAACTTCAAAACACAAGTACTCTTCTTATTAGTCTTCACTATCATAAAATTTTCATTGGGGTGGGAGAGTTCCAATAGATCAAAAGCACTAGTCCAAAACTTCCCTCTGATGCACTAAGCAAGCTCAGCTGCCTCTGATTCTCCTGGAAGAGTTCACAAAGAATTACATGCTTCCAAGATACAGTGGTCCAAAAAAAATATTTCCATGACAAAAAAAAGGAATGGAACAGGAAGGAGAGAATGGACCAAAGCATAAATACTTGACTCTGAAGAATAAGATTTAAATCTTGAGACATTTTGTGAAATTTCTAGAGCACATGGTGTTATCATCTGAGCTCCAGGACTTAGACAACCCAACCCTGTGGCCATGCCACACACAGTCCGTATTCCCTCTGTCCCAGGAAGATGTAACTCCATGCTCCCACCTTTTCTGGACAAGTGAGCCATATCTCTGGCATCTCTGAGACTTTATGTTTTCACTACAACCTGGGCTTCAACCACAGCTTCATCCAGAGCCTACTCACATGTTCCCTTAATGAAGTCTGATTCTACACCTTGGCTGAAATGCCAGGCTTTTCCAAATGATAGATGACAACTTCCATAACTCTCTAACACTTAGATCCTTCATGCCTGCAAAGCCAGTGCCTCTTAGACAAACAGTTCTTCCAGTGTTAGAAGAAACAGTGTCCTTTGGTCTATGTCTGCTGTAGTTTCTGGGCAATTTAAATAATAAAAACACATGTTTAACAGAATTCTTCTCACCTTTTTGCTGCCAAATCTCACTGTAAACATTATTTAAACTGTGATTAATCACCATGGCACACAGCCTTTACTACCTAAATTTCCTCTCAAGAGTCTCCCCACAACACTAAATTATCAGGGAAAATATTATTCTTCATTCTTTGAGACATTAGCCTAATCATTCATCTGTTAGAAAGTAATTATGGAAGAAATTTAAAAGGCATATGTAAAATTATATTCATCATTACCTAATCCGGCATTATAAACTTCTAATCCTAAATATCTGCAAAGTAGTAGTCAGTAATTGAATGTAGTACTAGAATTAGCCGCATGGTTCTCAGAGTTTGCAGACTGGATCCATGTGAGCCTAGACATAACTTCAGTTGTTGGCAAAATTTGATTTCATTCATTTGATGATAGTTTTTCCTTCATGCAGAAGGCAAGAGGTGAAGTGTGTAGGGTGGTGCTTCCACACAGATTTCAAAGGAAAACCTGGAAGGCTAGATAAGCATATGAACTACTATACCAAGCAAAACTCTCAATCACTATAGATGGAGAAAGCAACTCCAGATGACACTCCTAGCAATGTAGGGTATTGAGCCTGGAGTAGCTACCTCCAAGCAGGATTCACAATGGAGGGATAAGGATACCAATCTACTTATAACATCTTTATCCCTAAGTTTGTCCTCCCTAGTAGTGAAAGGATAAAGATGTAACAGAGACTCAGGTAATGGCCAACCAAATACTGGCCCAGGTTGAGATTTATTCCTTGGGCAAGAACCAATCCCTGACACTATTAACAATATTCGGTTGTGCTTGCAGACAAGAGCCTAGCACAACTCTCCTCTGAGAGGCTCCACCCAGCAGCTGACCAAAACAGATACAGAGACTCACAGCCAAACATTCGATGGAGTTCAGGGAGTCTTGGAGAAGAGTTAGAGGAAGGACTGAGGGAATGGAAATTCCACAAGAAGACCAATAGTATCAACTAGCACGAGCCCCTGAGGGCTCCCAGTGACTGAACCACTCAGAAAGAAGGTTCACAAGGACTGTACCTAGGCTCCCCTGCACATATGTTACAGATGTGTACCTTGGTATTCAGGCAGGTCTCAGAACAACCAGAGCTGTCGCTGTCCCTGACTCTGTTGCCTTCCTGTGAATCCTGTTCCCTTAACTGGTTTGCCATGTCAGGACTCAGTGGGAAAGAATGAGTCTAGGCTTGCAATGACTTGATGTGACAGCATGGGTTTGTACCCAGAGGTTCTTACTCTTCTCATAGTGTAGGGAAGATGGTGGGGAGAGGGGTTGTGTGAGGAGCAGACTCTTGATGGAAAAAAGTTCTTATATGTATAAACTAAAAAACCAGCTCCTGGAAGAGGAAAAAATAAGAAGGCAGGTTTATTTTGCAGTTAATGTCAGGGGATTTAGACCATTTTTGCTTGTGGAATGTGATGTCTTGGTTAACATTGGTTGCAATCACCTGATGCCCTGGACGTCAGCATAGTGGCCAAACAATGAGGAGGTCACAGTCTACCTTCTAGAAATGTTTGATATACTTGTATTACAGTTAAAGTGTTCTGTGATCTCCTTGACATGAGTTCTGTGAACCAAGTTCGGATCTTTTGCAACAATAGCATGTGCTCTATACTAGCCCCATAATCAACACAGGATTATATAAATATTTGAGCTATATTTTTAAAAAGCTATATTTTGTAAGTTTTCATTATATACTTGTACTCTACTGTTGTCATATTCTGCTGACCACATAACAGTCATTTGCTTTTTTCTCAGCCAAAAGTGTGAGACAAAACCATGATTCTCAGCTGCTTTCCACCACACACCATTCGGCCATATATAAGCCAACTAAACATTTGTTATAGAAGATCCTACAAATTATTTCTCGTATTGTCTGCAATGACCTATGGCTACTAAGTTTATACTGGGATTGTCTAAAGCATAGTGTAGTAAATGGAAGAGTTTTAAAAATGAAAACAATCTTCAGAGATGAGGAAAGAAACTGTTATTGTATTAGGAACCTCAGGATGCCATGACAATAATTCAGTAGACTCCAACTTAAAAATACAAATTATTTCCTCATGGTTCTCCAGTATTTACTATCTTAACAATTGCTCTTTCGAGGTCTCTAAATAGTTGTGTTGGAGTTTATTATTGTAATTGCATTGAATCTGTAGATTGCTTTTGGTAAAATGGCCCTTTTTGCCTTGTTCATCCTCTTAGTCCATGATCATGGGAGACAGTCCTGTCTTTTACTATCTTCAATTTCTTTTTTCAGAGACTTGAAGCTCTTGCCATACAGTTCTTTCACTTCATCAGTTAGTGTTACAGAAAGATATTTTATATTTTTGTGGCTATTGTGATGTGTGCTGTTTCCTTAATTTCATTCTCAGCCCACTTATTAATTGTATAAAGGAAGGCTACTGATTTTTTAAAGTTAATTTTGTATTCATCCACTTTGGTAAAGGTGTTTATTAGGCATTGGAGTTCTCTGGTAAGATTTTGGCATCATATGTGTATACTATCCTATCATCTGCAAATAGTGATAATTTTTAATTTGTATCCTTTTTATCTCCATTAGTTGTTTTATTGTTATGGCTAGAATTTCAATTAATATGTTGAGTAGACATGGAGAGAGTGGACAGCCTTGTCCTGTCCCTGATTATAGTTGTAATGCTTTATGATTCTAAGGTTATATTTGATGTTTTCTATAGAGTTGTTTTATTTCGCCTTTATTTATTTATTTTTTTAGGTATGTACATACCTTGTATCCGTGTTTGATCTCTCCAAGACTTTTTTCATGAATGGGTATTGGATACTGTCAAAGGCTATTTTGACATTGAATAAGATGGTCATGTGACTTTTTTCTTTCAATTTACACACACACACACACACACAGAGAGAGAGAGAGAGAGAGAGAGAGAGAGAGAGAGAGAGAGACAGACAGACAGACAGACAGACAGACAGACACACTGGATTACATTTAAACTTTTGTATGTTGAATCATCCCTGCATCCTCCCTATGAGGTCTGCATGATCATGGTGGATGATATTTTTAGACATGTTCCTGGATTCAGTTTTCAAGTATTTAATTGAGTATATTTACATCATTGTCTATGAATAAAATGGGACTGTAGTTATCGTTCGTTTTTGAGTCTGTGTGGTTCAGATATCAGGATTACTGTGGCCTCATAGAATGAGTTTGGCAATGTTCCTTGGGTTTCTATTTTGTGGAATAGTTTGAAGACTATTGGTGTTAACTAGTCATTGAAAGATGGTAGACTTCTGCACTAAAACCATCTGTCGCCGGGCGGTGGTGGCGCACACCTTTAATACCAGCACTTGGGATGCAGAGGCAGGTGGGTTTCTGAGTTCGAGGCCATCCTGGTCTACCGAGTGAGTTCCAGGACAGTCCGGGCTATACAGAGTAACCCTGTCTCGAAAAAACCAAAAACAAAAACAAAAACAAAAAACATCTGTCCCTGGGCATTTTTGGATGAGAGAATTGTGATGACTGCTTCTATTTTTGTGGGGATTTTAGGACTATTTACCTGATCTTGATTTAACGTTGATAACTAGAGTCTGTCAAGAGAAGCAACCATTTTGTTTAGTTTTTCCAATTTTATGGAGTACAGGATTTTGAGGTAGTATTTTTTGGATTTCTGCACAGTCTGTTGCTACATTCATCATTCATTTCTGATTTTGTTTATATGGATACTGTCCCTCTGCCTTTTAATTAATTTGGCTAATATTTGTCTATTTTGGTGGATTTCTCAAAGAACCAGCTCTTGCTTTTGTGATTCTTTATATTGTTCTCTCTGTTTTTAGTTGATTGATTTCAGCTGTGTGTTTGACTATTACCTGCCTTCACATCCTCTTGCCTTGTATTTGCTTCTTTTAGTTCTAGAACTTTCAGATGTGCTGTTAAGTTGCTAGTATAAGATCTCTTCTATTTCTTTATGAAATCACACAGTGCTATGAACTTTCATCTTAGCACTGATTTATTTGTGTCCTATAAGTTTGAGTATTTACGCCTTCATTTTCATTGAATCCTAGAAAGTCTTTAACTTCTTTATTGCTTCCCTGAACCAGTGGTCATTGAGTTCAGAGTTTTCAGTTTCCATGATATTACAGTCTTTCTATCATTTCTGTTGCTGATGTCTAGCTTAAATCTATAGTGATCTAATAAGAAGAAAGAAGTGATTTCAATCTCTTTGTATCTCTTGAAGCTTGCTTTATGTCTGATTATATGGCCAATTTTGCAGAAAGTTCCTTTAGGTGCTAAAAAGAAGTTTAGTCTTTTGTGTTTGGGTAAACAGTAAATATATATATACACACACATATATGTATATGTGTGTGTGTGTGTGTTTCCCTTCTTTTGATTTTACTGGTGTGAATTTATGTGATTTTTGAATGTATCTTGGGTTAGAGTTTTTATTGTCAAATCTTATGTAAGGGTGGATTATTGGAAAGATTTTGTATACATTTGTCTTTTCATGGAATATCTTGTTTTCTCCATCTATGATGATTGACAATTTTGTTAGGTATAGTAGTATGAACTGACATCTGTGGTCTCTTAGGGTCTAAAATACATCTGCCCAGGCTCTTCTGGCTTTTAAAGTCTATTTTGAGAAGTCAGGTATAATTCTGAAAGGTCTGCCTTTGTCTGTTACTTGGCCTTTTTCCATTGAATCTTTTAATATTCTTTCATTTTCCTGTACATTTAGTGTTTTAAATATTATGATGTAGGAGGATTTTCTTGTCTGGACCAATCTGTTTGCTGTTCTGTAAGCTTCTTATACTTTTAAAGGCATCTCTTTCTTTTGGTTAGGGAAATTTCTTCTATGATTTTGTTAATATTTTCTGAGCCTTTGAGTTTGGAATCTTTTCCATCTCTGTTCCTATTATTTTTAGATTTGATATTTTCATATGCCCCAAATTTCCTTGCTGTACGTGTTAGAAACTTTTTGCTTCAGCATTTTGTTTGAAAAATGTATCAATTTCTTCTATTGTATCTTCTATACCTGAGATTTTTAGCTTCCAACACTTGTGTCTGTAGTTCCTGTTCACTTTCCAAGATTTTCTATCTCCAGGATTGCCTCAGTTGAGATTTCTTTATTGGTTCTATTTTGATTTTTAGGTCTTAAAGAGTTTTAGTCATTTCGTTTACCTGTTTGGTTGTCCTTTCCTATAGTCTTTAATTTTTGTTCATTTCTTCTTTAAGGGATTCTGTCAATTTGACAGTGTTTTTCTGTACCTCTTTAAAGGCCTCTATCATCTTTGTAAGATTATATTCAAGGCCATTTTCTTTCAATTCAGGTGTGTTAGGATTTCCTGTACTTGTTGTAGTAGGACAGGTGCATTTCTGGTGGTACCATGTTGCTCTGGCTTTTGTCAGTTGTGTTCTTACAATAGCCTTTAGCCATCTGTTTTTT
>NW_021604710.1:0-23507 GCF_004785775.1 Grammomys surdaster | reverse complement strand
TGAGCTCATACCTGCTGGATATGACTACTAAATATAAACTACTAGAACAGTAGACTCTAAGCAATGAGAATTTCCCCAGGAATCTCATACTGGGAAAAGGAAAAGTGTCAGCCCTGGGAGGCAAACTGTCTTGATAAAAGAAATACCATACAGTTCTTACAACTTTTCATACCACTTTAGATGATGAAACTGAAACCCAGACAATGGTCTATTGATGGGAAACATAGCTATAACACTGGACCCGTTCTGATGTGCACTATTTCGGCCCTTTAAATGAATTTCATTCGTAACTCAGGAAACTAAGATGAATTGAGCTTTCTGTGAATCTCTTTGTCCCTCTTCTCAATGCATTGATTAATCTCCTTTTCTATTCTCTCTACTTTTAGCATGGTTCTTTTTTTGGCTTGTTGAGCATAGGTTGCTTACTGGACATAGGACACATACTATGATCCTCATATTTAATAATGCTGAAGGCACCATCAAAACAGCCATTTCTGTAGAAAAAAATTGATTCATCATAACTGCATTCTGACTGAAAACTTATTTAAAGCTACATTGGAGTATGAGTAAAAACATCATATCTCTTTTAGGTATATACTTAAAAACCATCTATGGACTGTGATCTTCATGCTTATATTTCTTATAACAAAATCTGATTCACTAATATCAACATTCAACTATTCTTATATAAACACATATGTTGTCACATAAAATACATGAAGTAAGTAACAGTAATTTCACATCCACTGTGTGCTTTTACCCAGTATAGCAATAAATTTATCAAGTAAAACTAATATATACAAACATGTGCTTAAGATGAACTCAAAATAATAAGCTTGCCTAAACAGGACAAATACAAGATGCTTTTGTTCTTGGAAACCTGGTGTAATCCATTATATTGAACCCAGGCAAGTATTACTTCTTGTGATAATTACCATTTTTATGATTATAAACATTTAAAGGAGGTTGGTATATTGCTTTCAATTTATGATGTTATGTGTTACACATCAACTTGACAGGACCTATGATTAACTTGGAAATAACTCTCTGTGCATGTCTATAAAATATTCTTTAACTCTTGTGAATTGAAGTAGTAAAAACTCATTTTATCTCTAAGCAGCACCATTTTATTGGTTGGAATCTAGAATGTATAAGAACTGAGTTACTGCTTTGTCGTCATTTCTCTATATTTCCTGACTCTGGATGCAATGTGCCCATCAACTTCATGATTCTAGTACCATACCTTCCTTACCACAATGGACAATATTTTCAAACTACAAACCAAAATAAGTCTCCCCCTTTTTAAGTTCCTTTGGTAAGTTATTGTGTCAAAGCAATGGGGAAAAAAAGTAATTGATAGACACTTTTTGAAAGTAAAATTGAAAACATCAACAATCTGGCATATTTCCCTGGTAGAAAAACATAATCTACATTCTTTTATCTCAACCTGTGGAGTGAGACACAACCACATTTCCTTGCTCAGTTTCCACCATTTGATCAGGGTTAAGCACATTAAACATTGGCTATAGAAGATCCTGCATATGTTTCCTATGATGAACTAGAATGACCAAGTGAAATTAGAACATAAAGGGCTTGGGTCAAAGCACACTGAAATGAATAGAGGAGTTTTGACAAGGAAAAAATTATATTTTCTCAATAAGGAAAAGAATCATATTGCCTTAGGAGTTCAGGTTATTATGATTTCTGAAAAAAATCACAAGTTCAATACACAAGTACATTTCCCATTAGTCTTCACTATTATAACAGATCCAAGGATTCAAAACTACAAATCCAAAAGGCCCCTCTGAGACATAAAGCAGTGTCCTTTGATTGTTCTCCTCTGTTCTTTAATGCTATGGAAACATATTGCCACCAGCTGGAGTCGTTCCTTCCATTCCCATAACCTGTAGAGAATAGTGGAAGAAATTGTGATGTGGAAACTTGGTGCTGAATCATCTTCCACCTATCACAGAACAGAATTCTAAATTTGGTTTTGTGTGTGTTCAATGAAATCACCTCTTTTTTTATACTCTTGAAACAAAAGCTCAAGGTATAAATACCAGTAAAGGAAATGCTTTCATCCATGTGCCCACTTCAGACACATTGAAAAACTATGAAGATCACTGTCATCTTCTTTGCTTTTCTGGGAGCTGCTGGTGAGTCTTTCAAAGAACATTTCATCAGATGTACATCATACATGCAAGTTTATGTTTTGTGAGTGGGAAAACAGTAACAGAACTGAGTAAATATTCCATGTGCAAGGAGCTAAAAGTGGTCAGTCACCACTATTTACTACATTTATGTATTGCACAGGTTAGTTGAGGAAAAGTAAAAGGAGTACAAATGACCCAAATGGGCATCCTGACATTTCTGTGAAGAAGTGGTATATAAATAGAATTATTTTCTGCTTCAGGAAGAGGGTGGAAATATTAATTTCTAATTATGTGGAAGATCAAACTCTGCTTATTTACATGAAATTATCACAATTAGAAGAGGTAGGGTATTACCCATATATGAAAACATTAGGTTCTATTTCACAAACTCTTTACTAATAAAATCAGTCCTATATCATTGTTGTTCAATACTGAACAAGAGAAAAAGTGACACTTGGGGGTGGGGTAATACAACTAAATTTAACACTAAATTTTCCCAATAGAATGGGTTATGATTTTTAAAGTCTCTTATGTTTGTAAAATTGAACCATTATTTTTTAATTAATTTATTTTTTAATCAAATCGTAATTTTTACTTATTCACACAGGGGTTATAAACACAAAAAGGCAGGACATGCAGAAGTGGATGACACTGCAGTCTGTGTGTTCAGGGGGAGTACAGATATCTTCCAGGACAGGGTATCAACTGGTTGAAGGTTCAGGGGACAGATCACTATGACTCTGCCTATGATTCACTTGTCCTTAACTAACTTGGTACTTTCCGCCAAGTCTACCTATTTACAAGGTCTATGACTACTAAGGCTAGTAAATTTCCACAAAAGCTGCCTGTTTAAAATAGCTTATAGCTATCTATTTCAGTGTTTTTCCATAAAGGCCCAAGACTTGGTGTTAGTATACATGTATGATAGGCCTGTTGCTGATTTTAGGCCTATGGCTGATTTTAAGCCTTCAGTGTATAAGCAGGGCTGCCCCTGACATCTCCTCCCTTCTCTAAGTATAGAAGGGCTGTGGCAATTCTAATCTTGCAAAGGCAGGGATTGAGGCCTGAGCTACAGTAATTGAAGGGGTCCTTGTAATGACCCCATCCCCCTGTCATTGTCCAGTGTGACATAAGAGCCATACTCATCCTGATGTCTTTTTCCTGGAGAGGGGATACTTTTGACATCATCTCCTATGCAGTCAGGCTTGTCCCTCAGGGAACCCAGAGAGATATTTTTAACTTTTATTTACATTCCCTTGCAGTGCTTAGCCTCGTAGCCTAAGCAAGAATTCAAATCTCCAGTCAGAGGGAGTTCTGGGTGGCCCCTCACTGGTTGGTCTAGGTGCAAAAGTCTCTTCTTTTAGGTTGGGTGGAGATGGGTTTTGTGAACATCCCGGATAGAGTAACAACCTCATCTTGAGTCTTGTGGTCCTTCATAGCTAACTTATGATAATGTATCTGAATAGGTTTTGCTACCAAATTATCTATCTGCTGCTTCACAAAGTCAGTCAGACTATTTAAGGCCCAGGGACCAAAAGAAATAAGCAAAAATAACCTCAAGATGGGTGGAAGTAGGATTGACAACCATGGAGAAGTTGAAAATCAATTCTTGTACTAGCTCTCGTCTTTCTCTCTCTGTCTTTTCCCTGTCTTTTCTCAGGGCCTTCTCTGACCTATTTCATGCTCTCTTTAACCCTCCCTGTCTTGTCTATGTAAAGGCAACCTTCTTCTTTAAGGGCTGTACACAGTCAAGAGCTGTACACAGTCTTTTCTATTGTAAAAGTATAAATCAAGTCCAATAAAGTCCTTTGAAATTTTTGGAGGTCTGTTCAAACAGCTAACAAGGGATTCCTTCAGATTAGTGATGTCAGTCTCTAGCTGTTTGATGTCCTTTTCAATAGCCCATCGAAAGTCTGAGTAGTATAAGTTCGGAGGCCAGCATTTGGATCAGAACTTCTAACAGCAGACATCATGGGTGAGATTCATTTTTACCTGGAAAGGAAAAAGAAGGGAATTCTCAGGCAGAATTCTCTTCCCTGGATGTCAATTGTTATGAATCTTACTTATAGTTGGGCCTGGCTTTGTGGGAGTATCTATTTATTTCATTAATCTTTTTGGCAGCCATTTTGCTGTGTTTTCTGTGGTATCAAACAGGCATATCAATCCTCGGCCCTATAAGAGAACTGGGTCTGGGCCATTCTCTTTAAGAGTAAGAGGGTCCTTCCACATAGCTGTGGCATAGTTTTATTGGTCTTAGTGATGCCAGAAGCAGTAAGCAGGAGATTTGCCATGAGCTTTCAGTTTTAGAGAGTTAAAAGTGAACAAGGCATGATGGAGAGTATTTCGGGAGACTTCCTCTGGTGGGGTACCATTTCCCTCTTTGTTTTTAAAGCCAATTTGTCAGATGAATCATTATTTTTAAATATTGGAGTATCCAGCTCATTGAGATTTATTATTGTCTTTAGAATTATATTAAGTGAGACAGATAGTTATGATCCATATAAATTATATACATATATTGAATTTAGTAATAATAAAAATATTAAGACAAACACTTGATGAATCAGTTTATGAAAATGTTAATACATTAACATATGTCTAGTGTATAACTGAAATAGCAAGAAAAGGTTGGGGAAGAACAACTTAGAATTGTGATTAAATAATTTATACATATTGTATCCAAGTAAATTAATTCAATAAATCATTTGTATGTGTTAGGTATTAAAAAAAATTAAAGACAAATTTAAAAGTACTTTAAATGTGCTGAAAAAAAATGTTCCTTTGAATAAAGGCTTGCCTCTAAGCCTTTGGGTACAGGAAAAATACTGTGACCATATAGTCAACAGATAAAACCAACACTTAAAAAGTAGATTTGACCCTCCACAGAAGCACTATGTTACACATAATCACACACACACACACAAAATAAATAATTTTTACTTTTAGATTTGATTCACAGTAATATTAAGAGAGTATATGCTAAAATTAGAAAATTATACCTTTCAAAACACTACAAGTTTATTTTACAAAACAGAAGGATATGTGTCTTCTCTGGTTTGTCAATAGAAACTTTATTTGGAAGACTAATTTTGAAACAAGTCTTCTTGTGCTAAATATACAAAACTCTTCCCCAGTTGCTCTCCCTGCTAATGATGATGACGACAAGATTGTTGGAGGCTACACATGTCCGAAGCATTCGGTTCCTTACCAGGTGTCTTTGCATGATGGCACTGGACATCAGTGTGGTGGCTCCCTGATCAGTGAACAGTGGGTACTGTCTGCTGCTCACTGCTACAAAAGGTAATGAAAAATACTCAAATTCCTATGCTCTAAGGCCATTCTGTACTCTGGTACCACCTAAAGGGCATGGTCCTTTGTGACTCTGTACTGGCAGGGCACACACAATGGAATCCTCTATCCTGAACATTGGTTGTAGGGCACAATACACCTTAACTGCATAGCCCTTATAGTACTGGATGCTTTCAGAAGATGACTCCTCTTTTTATGTCAAAACTTTCAGCTTGGTAAAGAAAAACATTTATAGGGAGACTTAGAAATCCTTTATTTTCTAATTCAGGAATCTCCAAGTTCGCCTTGGTGAACACAATATTCATGTCCTTGAGGGTGGTGAGCAATTCATTGATGCAGAAAAGATCATTCGACATCCAAAATATAACAAGGACACTCTGGACAATGACATCATGCTGATCAAGCTGAAGTCACCTGCCATCCTTAACTCCCAAGTATCCACAGTCTCTCTGCCCACATCCTGTGCATCCACAGATGCTGAATGCCTTGTGTCTGGATGGGGAAGTACCGTGAGCATTGGTGGTAAGTGTCAATGGAACTTAAGTTCAATATGTACACATATGAGAGGCAAAAGGTATGTTGGTTGTCAACATGGAAAATTGTCATTGTGAGAGAAACTTATAGAAGTTTTCAACATAGGCAGGCTTGGAACTTATAATTTGTAGGCCATAACACTTCTTCACTGTAACCATAAGGAAATAAACAATAAATATGAGCTATTAGCAAGATGCTAAAGTATTTACCTGGCAGGAGCAGTTATATGAGGGAATGAAAACTCAAGTGATAAATAGAAGAGAAGCTCAGGATTTGTTGTTTCCTGAGGAATCTATCTCATGGAGGAAATACTATCCTCGTATTTGAGATAAAAAACAACGTTTTAGTAATAAAAGAATAGCTTGTTAGAAACTATTAGAAAAATGTTCTTAAGGAAAAGAACTTTTAAATTATAGTATTTGACAACTAGAATTAGAAATTTCACAGAAGATATTGAGTCATCTTGGCTTCTTTTTCTCTCAACAGTCAAATACCCAGCACTTCTTCAGTGTATGGAAGCCCCTGTCCTCTCTGACAGTTCTTGCAAAAAATCCTACCCAGGTCAGATCACCAGCAACATGTTCTGCCTGGGATTCCTCGAAGGTGGAAAGGGCTCCTGTCATGTGAGTATTTTTTGACTCTTTCTACAAAGCTTTCTCTCTCTCTCTCTCTCTCTCTCTCTCTCTCTCTCTCTCTCTCTCTCACTTTCTCTCTCTACTTCACTTTATCAGTATCCACCTCCTTGTTTGAGAACCATGTACATTTATCTGGAAGAATTCTCTTGCGATGAGATAAGGCCTATGAGTAAAAACAGGTTTTATCAAAGGTTTTATCATCATAATATTTATGGATAAGCTGAATGTTGAACTATGTATAGAAGATGTTATCCAAACTCTACATGAAAGTTAACTGCTGAGAAGCTGGATTATAGCATGTGATCACTCTTGAAAGACAGCAAAAACAACAGCAAAAGACCTTCCAGCCTTCACTTTTTCCTGACCTTTACAATTAAGAAAATATGGGCTTATAGTAACAGTATTAAAACTAATGGAAAAATTACAATTAACTTAGTGGGAGTATGCATTGCTTCAGTGTCAGTACCTGCTATCCTGGCTACATGAAAACAGAAAAACATCTTTTGACTCCATTTTTTCACCTCAACATAAGCATATTTAATCATATTTTCTTTCTATCCAGGGTGATTCTGGTGGTCCTGCTGTCTGCAATGGAGAGGTCCAGGGTATTGTCTCCTGGGGTTCAATCTGTGCAATGAGAGGGAAGCCTGGTGTTTACACCAAAGTCTGCAACTACCTGAGCTGGATTCAGGAGACCATGGCCAACAACTGATTTCCCTTGCTTTCCATAAATCACCTGTTCCTTATCCATTTCTCTTTCTTTCTATGCTAGAAATGAGGTTAAAATAAAGACATTTTTCGTGCTGTACATCTGACAAAATTTGGCTCCTATATTCTATTATTTAACATTCTTTATAAATTGGTTGATAAATGAGACCATAATTAGAGTGTTTAAAATTCTAAATAATTCATCATTCATCTAACAATAAGAATTTTCTCATATTTTTCTATGGACTGTGATGTATGCTAGATAGAGTAGTAAAGTGATTACAGTATTATGGTTTTACAGAATAATTATAATGTTTTATACATAGGTAGAATACATTTTGATTTAAGATATAGCTACCATACACACTGATTTAAACTTTCTTCATGGTACATTGCATATGTATAACTTAAAATATATAGCATGAAATTTCTACCTATTGATAGCATATCTATTGATATGAACCTCCTATCTATCTTACCCATCAGCAAGTTACCCAAAGACTCTTTGAAAAACTGAAATTCAGTGTGAATATTCCTGAGTTTTGGTGTCTTGCATGGCATAAACATAGTGCTTCATCTGCCTTATTTTTTTAAACACTTTATTGCTTATCTTTTAAAATCTAAGTATCTCTATGGTACTTAGTGATGGAACACTCCCAATCAAATATTTTTCAGATGTATTTTTTCAATTACATACATGTGTGTACCTATATGGAGGTGCATACAATGAAGCAAGGTGCCTGTAAGTGAAAAAGCTGTTAGAGACAATTGTTCTGCAGGTATAAGGATTCCAGAGCTGCCAGACATAACTTCTGGGAACCAAACTCCAGTCTTCTACAAGAATAGTAAATGTTCTTTACCAATGAGCCATCTCTAAATCTCTTAGGGAATTATTTTTAAAATTCATATTTATTCTAAGTTTTGCCCACTGTGTTACCTCTCCTCACTTATATCCCAAATCAAAACCAGATTGTATATAATTAAAGTGGCATGCAAATAAATATGAATCATTCAAGTTTTCACAATGTAGGTCTACCCATACTGTCATATATCCCTGGGTACAGAGCTGCCATCTGTGTATTAGTGCAGCCTGCAGAGTGAAAAACAAACACATTTCCTCACCTGCTTTCCAGAAATCATCATTTGGTCATGGATCACCAAACCAAATATCTATTGAAGAAGATCCTACAAATGTTCCCTCTGATTAACTAGAATGATCAAGGAAAATTAATTACACAATGTGCTTGAGTCAATGCAGAGTAGAATAAATGGAAGAGTGGAAGAATTTAGGAACATAATCTATATCCTCAGAGTAAAGGAAAAGAAGTATATTGTATTAGGCAGCCCAGACAGCTATGATTAAATAGAAATTCAGACCCCAGCTTCAACGTACAAGTAAACTTCTCGTTAGTCTTCACTATCATAAAATTTTCAATGAGAGGAGGTGAAATTCCAATAGATCAAAAGCACAAGTCCAAAAATCCCCTCTGAGACAGATACAAAGTCAATTCACCTGCCTATGAAGCTTCTGAAAGAGCTCACAGAGAATTACGTACTTCCAAAAATACAGTGGTACAAGAAAGATATTTCTAACACAAAACGGAGGAATAGAATAGAAAGGAAAGAATGGACCAAAGCAAAAACTCTTGACTGTGAAAAAAGCATTAAATCATGAGAATTTTTGTGAAGTGTATAGAGCACATGATGGTATCATCTTGGCTTGATATAACTGTGCAGTAAACCATGGAGGCAAAAACTGGTGGCAAAGAAGAATCAGCACTTCATAAAAGTTGAATACAAAGAGTAACAAGATATTAGGCATAAACATAACACACAAAGATACTTAGCAACTTTCTCCCACACAACCCCATCTATCAAGTTATGATCACTAACTGAGGAACAAGTTCAACATGTGAAAGCATGTACCATATTTTACATTTT
The DNA here is from genome assembly GCF_004785775.1 of Grammomys surdaster. NCBI lineage: Eukaryota > Metazoa > Chordata > Mammalia > Rodentia > Muridae > Grammomys > Grammomys surdaster. Next base: position 14,227 of record NW_021604710.1, on the reverse strand, counting down.
AGTTCATGTGAACAGAATGTTCCTCTTGATCTGGGTCCACTCAAGGCTTCAAGTTTACTCACTACACACTTCTGTGTTGCTGGTATTTTCATTTTTAAATCTCTATGTTGTTATAACTTTCACCATCACTTTTAGATGAGCTGAAATATTAAGGGACTGGTACAAGTATCATGAATGCACATGCTTGTCTAGCCTTCCAGGTTTTCCTTTGAAATCTGTGTGGTAGCACCACCATTCACACTTCACCACTTGCCTTGTGCATGAAGGCAAAAACTATCATCAAATGAATGAAATCTAATTTTGTGAACAAATTCAGCTATGTCTAGGCTCACATGGATCAAGTCTGCAAACTCTGGGTAGTTAAATATTATAAAATCATACTTAACAGAACAATTTCCTAGGTGGCTGTGACTGTGCTATAAGTCAAAAGGAACTATTTATCCAGGGACATTGAGGTAAGTTTACCACTTCCACATTTTGATCTTCTGGTGTAATATGGTCAAGTTCCAAGATGTATTAATGACATTTTTCCTACTGTCTTAGTGCAATGCACATGGAGGTCTACATTATATCTAACAATTTCTCAAAAAAAAGAACTATCTAACCTGAGATGTTATACAAACATTTCTAATGAAACTACAAACATCTTATACTCTCTTTTCTTATTTTCTTTTCTAACTATACAATTATAAACTTGGAAAAAAAATAACAATTATAATTTTCATATTATGAACTCAATACTAGACTTCCTTCAAAGTTTCTACATTAGATACATTTTGTTCATAAACTTTCAACACTTCTAGCCCCAAGTGTTAGGATATAAACTGTGTAGACATGTTCTTTGTAGAATGGAGCATGTAAATTCTTTCTCTCATCTATATGCAGCATGCTTATTACACTTTATATGTCCAGCCTTCAACATCAGTGTTCCTATTAACAATATGGTGTCCTAATATGCTCCCATAAGATTTGTCTGTTTCTTGAGCTTATAACATCCTGTAGTTTGTATTATTTTCTTCTCTACAACTTGCAAATTCTTCCTGAAAATGTTTAAAAATCACAGAGGAAGGTTTATCACAATTATATGTACATCTCTCTGGAACCAATTTTTAGTGTTAAAATTTCCGTATAGGTGAAAATATCCTGGAGAAGAAAGTTTATAAAAAGTAAGATTAATTTTGACTTCCATGGCAGTAAATACAGCCCAAGGTTGTTATGATGATCTTCAAACTATTTGGTGTCAGGACAGTGTTCTGGACAGTCTCCACTTCATAGCAAGTAGAAAGGAAGAATGGGCAAAGAACTCAAGACTTTAAAGGCATACCACTAATCAATCATTTTTTCCAATCATGCCTTTTCCAAATATCCTCCTCTTCCCATAGTAATTCTACCACCGGGGGACCAATTAGTTTTTCACATAATCCTCCTCACGGTATTTCATACTCTACCAAAACAAACACTATTGACATTGAGAACTCTAGAAATAAGGATTAGGAATAAGAAGATGACTAACAAAATAAATAAATGTTTTCCAAGGAAAAAAATCTGATACAGTTTTGGATCCTGTGACTTACATTCAATACCACAACCTGACAAATAATGTGGTGACAGAAAATCCCAATGGATGCAATATTGCTTATATTACAGGTTTATTAAAAAGTGACCCAAAAATGGCAAATACAAAGATTTTACACACTGAGTCTTAGTTTGATTTTCCCATACTGTACTTTGTCTGGCCATTTGAAACAAAATACCATTTTCTTCTACCACTAAATCATCTGTGGACAGGACACAGGAACCAAGGAGCCACCTGGGACAAGTTCAGATCCTTCAGGTTTCAGTCTGTGCCCTGAGCTGATCTGTGCCTCAGCACTCCATACCCAAATACCGTCAGGAGTGAGCTGGTCTCCCAGGAGTATGGACACACCTATGAACACTGGTAAGACCACCACTTCTGCTCAAATTCCTGGCCCAAGTAGGGCCTTCTAAGAACCATCAGGACACAGGAACCAAAGAATAGCTGAGGACAGGATCCTTCAGGTTTCCATCTGCACACAGGACCTGACCCTGTGTGACACCTCTCCACACCCAAATTCCTCCCAGAGGGAACTGGTCTCCCAGGAGTACTAACACATAGGCTTGAGTGGGGTGGCAAACTACAGTCAGGGACATCAAGACCAGCTACAAACAGAAATAATCAGATGGCCAAAGGCAATGGAAAGAACATAAGCAACAGAAACCAATGGTACTTGGCATCATAAGATCCCAGTTATCCAACCACAGCAAGCCCTGGATATCTCAACACACCAGAAAAGCAAGACTCTGATATAAAATCACATCTCATGATAATGATGATAGAGAACTTTAAGAGGACATAAATAACTCCCTTAAAGCAATGCAAAAGAACACAGGTAAACAGGTAGGAGACCTCGAAGAGGAAACACAAAAATCCCTTAAGGAATTACAGAAAAACACAACCAAAGAGGTGAAGGAATTAAACAAAACCATCCAGGATCTAAAAATGGAAATAGAAACAATAAAGAAATCACAAAGTGAGCAAATCATGGAGATAGAAAACCTAGGAAAAAGATCAGGAGTCATAGATGCAGTATCTCCAACAGAATACAAGAGATAGAAGAGAGAATCTCAGGTGCAGAAGATACCATAGAAAACATTGTCCCAACTGTCAAATAAAATGCAGAATACTAAAAGCTCCTAACCCAAATCATCAAGAAAATCCAGGACGGACACAATGAGAAGACCAAACCTGAGGATAATAGGTATAGAAAAAAAAGTAAAGATTCCCAACCTAAAGGGCCAGTAAATACCTTCAACAAACTCACAGAAGAAAACTTCCTTAACCTAAAGAAAGAGATGCCCATAAACATACAAGAAGCCTACAGAACTCCAAATAGATTGGACCTGAAAAGAAATTCCTCCTGTCACATAATAGTCAAAACACCAAATGCATGAAATAAAGGAACAATATTGAAAGCAGTAAGGGCAAAGTTCAAGTAACATACAAAGGCAGACCTATCAGAACTACACCAGATTTCTCGCAGAAACGATGAAAGCCATAAGATCCTGGGCAGATGTCATACAGACCCTAAGAGAACACAAATGCCAGCTCAGGCTATTATACCCAGCAAAACACTCAATTACCATAGATGAAGAAACAAAGATTTTCCATGATGAAACAAAATTTACACAATATCTTTCTACAAACCCAGACGTATAAAGGATAATACATAGAAAATGTCAATACAAGGAGAGAACATAGACCATAGGAAAAGTAAGAAAGTAATCTTCTTTCAACAAACCCTCAAAGAAGACAGCCACGCAAACATAAAAATAACATCAAAAATAACAGGAAACAACAACCACTACTCTTTAATATCTCTTAACATCAATGGACTCAATTCCCCCATAAAAAGATGTAAACTAACAGACTGGATAAGTAAACAGGATACAACATTTTGCTGCATACAGGAAGTGAACCTCAATAACAAAGACAAACACTGCCTCAGAGTAAAGGACTGAAAAACAATTTTCCAAGCAGATTATACCAAGAAACAAGCTGGAGTAGCCATTCTCATATCAAATAAAATAGACTTTTAACCAAAATTTAGCAAGAAGCATAAGGAAGGACATCTCATACACATTAAAGAAAAAAAATTTCAAGTAGAACTCTCAATTCTGAGCATCTATGCTCCAAATGCAAAAACATCCACATTTATTAAAAAAAAATTACTAAAGTTCAAAGCACACATTCCACCTCTCACAATAATAGTGGGAGACTTCAACACCCCACTCTCATCAATGGACAGATCATGGAAACACAAACTAAACACACTTAAAAAAGAGACAAGGTGAAACAAACAATATGTGTATGAAAAAGGAAAATGTTCAAGATTAAGAGAAATCATAGCAGTAACAAACTGACCCTGTAAATTGACTGTGCCTTATCAAGTTAGAAACTAAAATATCTGTTTTGGATCACTAATTGTTAAAGTGTCAAATGAGCATTACATCCACAACACAAACACCAAATTTTGGGAAAGAGTGTGGGTAGGAGGAACCAGAGAATCTAAAACATGGCACATAAGGAGATACAGTGGTCAGCTATTTAGACTCATATACTTGGGGTGACAGGGAAACATTCAACTTTGGTCTGAAGGATCTGAAGAAGAGTATTGTGCAATAGTAATTATAATCACCAAGAAATTTAACATCAAGACTGATGACCACCTATAATTTGTATGACAAAAGCAAGGTAATAGGTTCAGTCCCCTTGTAGGTGGTGAGTAAGAAAAGATATTGAGAAGATATCAGACTCTGGATTCTGAACCAAAAATATATTGGCAATTAATATGGAAGCAATGTAGATGGTGATTATTTCATCCAAAGGCATAGAGAAGGACAGAAGAACAAATGAATTATATAATTATACTGTAAGAGAAGAGGCAGAAATTAAAACTTATGTCTATCAATGTACCAGAATACTAAAAAATCAGACCAAAAAGCAGTGAGAATTCCCACAGGAATCTCATATGGGCAGAAGGAAATGACCCCAGCCAGAGTAGATAACCTGTCTTCCTAAAAGAAATAGCACACAGCTTTTACAACTTGTCACACTACCACTGAGAAGGAACCTGAATTTCAGAAAATGATGGGTCAATGGTGTACATGACTATACAGAGACAGGAACTCGTTTGATATAAACAATTTTATCTTCTGTTTAAACTTGAACCTCAATTCAGAAACATGATGATGAAGTCAAGGTTTTCTATGGATCTCATTGCTCCTCTTCCTAATGTGGCCACATTGATAAATCTCCTTTTCTTCTTCCCATTATTAATTTTTTTTTATTAAGCATGGGTATCTAGACCTGGCTTTGGGTTTTATTGTGATCTCCTAGTCAAATGACAGTAGGGAACCTTTCAAAGGAGCTACTTCTCTAGAAAAATGATGTTTGACTTAGCATAAGTGCATTCTGACCAATTTGATTAAGCAACATTGAAAATGGTAAAAGCATACCTCTTGTAGCTAGAAGTATGAACTATGAAATTCATGCTTATGTCCTTTTATAACAGAACATAATAATTTAATAACTACACTTAAAAGCTTGGCTAATTATAAACACATACATTGTCAAAAAATATACATGAAATAGGTAATAGTGATTTCACAGAAATTGTGTGTTTTTCTTCTATTTATAAGAGTTAATTCTTGCACTAAAAAGAGATATACACCCATATGTGCTTAAGATCAATATAACTCAGTAAAATTGCCTAAATAGAACAAACACAAGACATTTTTCTTCCTGCAAACCATATTCAATCCTTTATTTCAAATTCAAGAATTTATCTTTTCTTAAGACAAATGATTATTTTAATGACTAAAAACATACAAGGAGGGTTATTTCACTCTCAATATGTGGAAGTTTTATTGATATTCAACTTGGCAGGATCTCTGATCAACTTGGAAATAAATATGTGGCTATTTCTATAAAGTATTTTCTAACTTTGGGGTTTTGAGAAGGGGAAGCAAAATCTGAGCAAAACCTATTAATTTGAGCTAAAACATTTAAGTGTACTTTGACTTAGAATGTATGCCATGGACACAGCTAACTGGAAAAGTTTTCATCTCTCTATGGTGTGCAATTCTATATGCAATGCAACCATTAACCTCAGGATTCGGAACAATGCCTTCACTACCTGGCTGACGATTTTCTAAAAATACATGCAAAAATACCTTCCTTCCAGAGTTGTTCCATTTAGGTATTTTGTAAAAACAATGATAAAAATAATTGATAAACATTCTTGAAAAATAAAGCTGAGGCCATTAGTCTTTTACAATATTCCACTAGGAAATCAGCATTGTTTTATTTGGGACAGAAGAGTGAGAGAATATCACATTTCTTCACCTTATTTTCTTTACGCATCATTTTGCCATGTATCACCATATTAAATATTTCTTGTAAAATATCATATAAAGAATTCATGCAACAGAAACCAAGGTTACCTGGCATCATCAGAACCCAGTTCTCCCACCATAGAAAGTCCTGGACACCCCATCACACTGGAAAAGCAGAATACTGATTTAAAATAACTTCTCATGATGATGGTAGAGGACTTTAAGAAGGACATAAATAACAAAGCACACATTTCACCTCACACAGTAATAGTGTGGGATTTCAACACCCCACTCTCAGCAATGGACAGATCATGGAAACGGAAACTAAAAAGAGACACAGAGAAACTATGTTATGTTTCTTTATGAACCAAATGGATTTAACATATATATATATATAATATGTTATATGTATATATATGTACATATATATACATATATATGTATATATATGTATGTATGTATATATTTAAAAATATAAAAAATCATATATATGTATATATGTATGTATATATATATATAATATATATGTGTGTGTGTATATATATATATATATATATATATATATAACATTTTATCCTAAAAGAAAACAAAAAATACCTTTTTCTCAGCACCTCATGGTACCTTCTCCAAAATAGACCATATAATTGGTTACAAAACAGGCCTCAACTGATACAAAAAGATTGAAATAATCCCTTGCATCCTATCAGATCACCACGGACTAAGGCTGGTCTTCAATAGTAATAAACAATGAAGGCCCACATCCACATGGAAACTGGACAATGATCTACTCGATGGTGACTTGATCAACGAAGAAATGAGGAAAGAAATGAAAGACTTTTTAGAATTTAATGAAAATGAAGGCTTGTCATACCAAAACTTATGGGACACAATGAAAGTAGTGCTAAGAGAAAAGCTTCATAGTTCTAGGTGTCTACAAGAAGAAACTGGAGAGAGCATACACTAGCAACTTGACAGCACACCTGAATGCTCTAGAACAAAAAGAAGCAAATACACCCAAGATAAATAGATGGCAGAAAATAATGAAATTCTGGACTGAAAACAACCAAGCAGAAACAAAAAGAACTATACAAAGTATCAACAAAACCAAGACCTAGTTCTTTGAGAAAATCAGCAAGATAGAACAACTCTCAGCCAGACTAACCAGAGGGCACAGAGACAGTATCCAAATTAATAAAATCAGGTCTGAAAAGGGAGACATAACAAACGAAGTTGAGGAAATTAAAAAAAATCATCAGATCCTACTACAAAATCCTATACTCAACAAAACTGAAAAATCTGGATGAAATGGACAACTTTCTAGACAAATACCAGATACCAAGGTTAAATCAAGAGCAGAAAAATCATCTAAAAGGTCCCATAACAGCTAAAGATATAGCAGTAGTCATTAAAAGTGTACCCACCAAAAAAAGCTCAGGACCAGAAGGTTTTAGTGCAGAATTCTATCAGACCTAATACCAATTCTCTTCAAACGATTCCACAAAATAGAAACAGAAGGAACACTACCCAATTCTTTCTATGAAGCCACAATTATGTTCATACCTAAACCACACAAAGTCATAACAAAGCAAGAAAACTTCAGACCAATCTCCCTTAACAATATTGATGCAAAAATATTCAATAAAATTCTCTCAAAATAAATCCAAGAACACATCAAAGCAATCATCCATCAAGATTAAGTAGGCTTTATCCAAGGAATGCAGGGATGGTTAAATCTGTGAAAATCCATCTTTGTAATCCACTATATAAACAAAATCAAAGAAAAAACACACATCATCTTCTCTCTAGATACTGATAAAGCATTTGACAAAGTTCAACATCCCTACATGGTAAAAGTCTTGGAAAGATCAGGAATTCAAGGCCCATATCTATTCATAGTAAAAGCAATATACAGCAAGCCAGTAGCCAACGTCAAATTAAATGGAAAGAAAATTGAAGCAATCCCACTAAAATCAGGGACTAGACACGGCTGCTCTCTCTTTCCTTACCTATTCAATATAGTACTGGAAGTCCTAACCAGAGCATTTAGACATCAAAAGGAAGCCGAAGAGATACAAATAGACAAATAGAAGAGGAAGAAGTCAAAATATCACTATTTGCAGATGACATGATAGTATACTTAAGTGACTCCAAAAATTCCACCAGAGAACTCCTAAACCTGATAGCTTCAGCAAAGTGGCTGATAATAAAATCAACTCAAACAAATCTGTACCCTTCCACTACTTGAAATATAAACAGGCTGAGAAAAAAATGGCACCCTTTCTAATAGTCACAAATAATAAAAAGTACCTTGGTGTGAATCTAACCAAACAAGTTAAAGATCTGTAAAACAAGAACTTCAAGTCTTTGAAGAAAGAAATCAAAGAAGATCTCAGAAGGTGGAAAGATCTCCCATGCTCATGGATTGGCAGGATTAATATAGTAAAAATGGTCATCTTGCAGAAAGCAATCTAAAGATTCAATGCAATCTCCATCAAAATTCCAACTCAGTTCTTCATAGAGATAGAAAGAGCAATTTGTAAATACATTTGGAGTAACAAAAAATCCAGGATAACTAGAATTATTTTCAACAATAAAAGAACTTCTGAGAGAGTCACCATCCCTGACCTCAAGCTGTACTACAGAGCAGTAGTGATAAAAACTGCATGGTATTGGTACAGTGACAGGCAGGTAGATCAATGGAATAGAATTGAAGACCCAGAAATGAATCCACACACCTATGGTCATTTGGTCTTTGACAAAGGAGCTAAAACTGTTCAGTGGAAAAAGGACAGCATTTTCAACAAATGGTGCTGGTTCAACTGGAGGTCAGCATGTAGAAGAATTCGAATCGATTGATTCTTATCTCCTTGTACAAAGCTCAATTCCAAGTGGAAAAAGGACCCTCACATAAAACCAGATACACTGAAACTAATAGAAGAGAAGATGCAGAAGAGCCTCAAATACTTGGGCACAGGGGAAAGTTCCTGAACAGAATGCCAATGGCTTATGCACTAAGACCAAGAATTGACAAATGGGACCTCATAAAATTGCAAAGCTTCTGTAAAGCAAAGGACACTGTCAATAGGACAGAATAGCAACCAACAGATTGGGAAAGGATCTTCACCAATCCTACATCTGATAGAGAGCTAATATCCAATATATATACAAAGAACACAAAACATTAGACTCCAGACAACTAAATAACCCTACCAAAAATGAGGTACAAAGTTATACAAATAATTCTCAACTGAGGAAAATCAAGTGGTGGAGAAGAACCTAAAGAAATATTCAAAATCCTTAGTCATTAGGGAAATGCAAATCAAAACAACCCTGAGATTTCACCTAACACCAGTCAGAATGGCTGAGATCAAAAACTCAGGTGATAGCAGATACTGGAGAGGATGTGGAGAAAGAGGAACACTCCTCCATTGTTGGTGGGATTGCAAGCTGGTACAACTACTCTGGAAATCAGTCTGGCAGTTCCTCAGAAAATTGGACATAGCATTACCTGAAGACCCAGCTTTATCACTCCTGGGCATATACCTAGAAAATGCTACAACATATAACAAGGAGATATGCTCCACTATGTAAATAGCAGCCTTATTTATAATAGCCAGAAGCTGGAAACAACCCAGATGTCATCCAACAAAGAAATGGATACATAAATTGTGGTACATTTACACAATAGAGTACTACTCAGCTATTAGAAATAATGAATTTGTGAAATTCTTAGGCAAATGTATGGAACTAGAAAATATCATACTGAGTGAGATAACACAATCACAAAAGAACACACATGTTATACACTCACTGATAATTGAATATTAGCCCAAAAGCTCGTACTACCCAGGATACAACTCACAGACCACATGAAGCTCATGAACAAGGAATATCAAAGTATAAGTGCTTTGGTCCTTCTTAGAAGGAGTAAAAAAATACTCATGGGGGCAAATATAGAGACAAAGTGTGAGTCATAAACTGAAGGAGGGGCCATCTGGAGACTGTACTGCCTGGGTATCCATCTCATGTGCAGTTACCAAAGGTAGATGCTGATGTGTATGCCAGGAAGTGCATGATGACAGGAGCCTGATATAGCTGTCTCCTTAGAGGTCTGCCAGAGCGTGACATATACAGAGGCAGATGCTCACAGCTAACTATTGAACTGATCATGGGGTTCCCAATGGAGGAGTTAGAGAGAAGACTGAAGGCGCTGAAAGTGTTTGTGGTCCCATGGGGAGAGCAACAGTCCCAACCAACTAGAGCTCTCAGAGTCTAAACCACCAGCCTGGGAGGACATAGGGAAGAACCCATGGCTCCACCTGTATACGTATGTTTGGATGGCCTTGTAGAAATAGGTGAAAAAGGACTTCCTTGGTTCTGTGACGGATAGTTGCCCCAGTGTGGGGGAATTTGAGGGAAGGGAGGTGGGAGTGGATGGGTGGCAGCACATCCTCATAGAAGCAGAAGAAGGTGGGATTGTAGTTTGGGTGTAAGCTCCCCATTACACTGCTTTATTTGCATTCTGCATGCTTGCAAACCTACAATTAAGTTATTAACAACAAATTTTGCCCCCCAACTTCAGCCATGTCTAGGATCAAATGGATGATGTTCACAAGTTCTGAGATCTGGAATTTTAATATGATGAAAGTCCACTGATTGCTGTAATTTCTTAGGTGTCTATGACTATGTAGAAGCACTGTTTACCTATGCAACATTCAGGGAAGTTACCATTTGCTGTCCTTGAACTTTTTATGGTTGACATATGGCCTATTCCCAAGACTTACTACAGATATATTTTTTGCCTCATGTAAATCAAATAGCTTCTTTTAGTTAAATCTAAGATTTTCTGGAAGTTTATCTTTATAAACCCAAATTTTACAGTATTTTCCAACCAAACTGCAAATATCCAATATTTTTCTTTGAAATTCTCCCTTGACTTCATCTCTAAATATGGTACAAAATAGGCATAATATTCAGGTCTACTACTTAGTACCACCTTTATATTTTGAATATTGTAGAGGTGATTTCTTCACCATTCAGCTAAAAACAGTTTCCAGACATGAGCCATTATAGAAACGTGTTTGAGGAATAGAGACTGCAAGACATTTTTTCCTTGTACAGATAGAGTGCCCCATACAGTTTATATATCCAGACTTCACTGTCCTTCTTCCTATTGACAAAATGGACCTGTGAACTCTGAAAGGAGTTGTTCATTAACCAAGATTATACCATCCTGTGGTTTCTATTCCTTTCTTCTCTAAATTTTCCATATTCTTCTTGCTAAAAGGTTCAATAGCCACAGGGGATAATTTATCACAAAATTAATTGGTCCTCTCTGAAACATATTTTGAGGTTAAAATTTTCTTATGTATGAAAAAATAATGAATCATGGTAGAACAATTTTAAAATGGTAAGTTTTATTTTAGCATACATATCAGAAAATTTACCCCATACTTGATTGTCCTGAAGCCCTGGAATGGAACCTAGTTGTAATAGTATGAGGGTCATTATCCACTTCATAGAAGGTAAGAATTAAGAAAGATCAAAGAGTAACAACCTCATCTTGAGTATCTTGGTCCTCCATAGCTAATTTATGATAATGTTTCTGAATAAGTTTTGCTACCAAATTATTTATCTGTTTTTTCGCAAAGTTAGTCAGTATATTTAAGGCACAGGAGTAAAAGAAATAAGGAAAAATAACTCAATTATTGGTCCCAAGATGGTAGGAAGTAGGGTTGACAACCATGGAGAGGTTGAAAGCCAATTCTTGTACCATCTCTCACCTTTCTCCTTCTCTCTCTGTCTTTTCTCAGGGCCTTCTCTGACCTTTTTCATGCTCTCTTTAACTATCTCTATCTTGTTTATGTTAAGGTAACATTCTTCTTTAAGGGCTGTACATAGTCAATAGCTGTACACAGTCTCTTCTATTGTAAAAGAGTAAATCAAGTCCAATAAAGTCCTTTGAAATTTTTAGAGGTCTCTTCAGATAGCGAAACGAGGGATTTTTTCAGATTAGTGATGTCAGTCTCTAGATGTTTGATCTTCTTGTCAATGGTTACTCTATCCAGAGTGTTCCCAAAACCCATCTCCACCCAATCTAAAAGAGGGGACTTCCACCCCTAGACCACGCAGAGAGGGGCCACCCAGAACCCCCTCTGACTGGCTATCTGAATTATTGCTTAGGCTGTGAGGCTAAGCACTGCAAGGGAATATAAATAAAAGTTAAAAATATCTCTCTGGGTTCCCTGAGGTACAAGCCTGACTGCATAGGGGTTGATGTCAAAAGTATCTCCTCTCTAGGAAAAAGACATTGGGATGGGTATAGCCCTCATGCCTCACTGGGCAACAACAGTGGGACTGGAGCCATTACAAAGTCCCCTTCAATTACTGGAAGTCAGGCCTCTATCCCCACCATCACAAGATTAGAATTGCCACTGCCCTTCTATATTTAGAAAAGGGAGGTGATGTCATGGGCAGCTCTGCTTACACACTGAAGGCCTAAAATCAGCCATAGGCCTAAAATCAGCAATAGGCCTGTCATACATGTATACTAACACCAAGTCTTGGGTCTCAGTGGAAAAACATTGAAACAGATGGCTATAAGCTATTGTAAACAGGCAGCTTTTGTGGAAATTTACCAGCCTGAGTAGTCATAGACCTTGTAAATAGGTAGCCTTGTCAGACAAGGACAAGCGAGTCATTGGCAGAGTCATAGTGACTTGTCCCCTGAACCTTCACCCAGCCGATACCCGGTTCTGAAAGACATCTGTACTCCTCCTGAACACCCATGCTCAGGTGTCATCCCCTTCCCCACGTACTGCCTTTTTTATTTATAACACCTGTGTGAATAAGTAAAAATTATGATTTGATTTAAAAAATAATTAAAAATAAATTTAAAAAGAAGAAAGATCAAAGAACTTTGGGATTTAAATGCATTGATCTAATCAGCCATTTTTCTCTATTATGCTTTCCCAATATCTACCTATTCCCACAGTAATTATAACAGTTAGAGACCAAGTTGCTTTTCATATGACTCTGCTTATAATATTTTATATTCAAACAAAAGAAAAAACTCTAGAAATGTTAAGAAGGATAAGAGAGGCTATACAGATAAATGAAGATTCTCCAGGAAACTAACATTTCAGGATTCATGGCTAGCATTCAATAGTAACATATGTTACTACGACATATATGTTATATGTTCTATGACAGACATAGAAGTGCTGGAGCCATGCCAAAAAATTCTCAGAATCTCCAAAAGACTAAGATTGCTTATCTCACATGGGTATCCAAAAATGATACAAACAAGGTCCAAACGTCTTCTAAAACTCAAAATAGTAAATATAAAAATTTTTTCAAACTGAACCTTAATTTGACTTTTTCATGATAGGCCAGGTCAGGCCATTTGAAATTAAACATGATTTTCTTCAAACACTAAAATACTTGTAGGCAATCAACACAAAATGCATTCAAGAAAGAAATTTCCAAGATGAGGAGAAATTATAGCAGGAAGCCACACCATGCATCAATTGATTTTCCCTCTTCTAAGTAGAAATGAAAAGGACTGTGTCACCTGAAAGGCAATAATCATTGGCTCTTTACATGTTAAAGGGTTCAAATGAGCAGTTGGTCCAGAGCAATGAAATTAAATTCCATGATCTTTGTGTAGGAAGATATCAGACTTTCAAACAAGGCTCCTGAGCACACAAGGTGACCAGCTACTCAGCCACTTATACTTGGAAAGACAAGAGAGAATAGGTCTTTGATCAGCAGGGAAAGAGGATCAGGAGAAAATAATTATTACAGTCACCAAGAGCCATGTCTACCTTCGATTTCTGTGACAAAATGAAGTAATAGGCTTAGTCTCATTAAGGTTGGTGACTAATGAATGATAGCTATAAGGACATCATATTGTCTGGATTCTGAAACATTGCCTGTGACCAGAAAAGATTTCCAATGAAGAGATTTGGAAAACAGCTCAGCCAAAGTATGTTTAACCCATAATTATTTTCTGCCAACAAGATATACTTAGATGAAAATGAAGGAGAGATTAAAGGAATGGCCTACCACTGGCTGGCACAGATTTAGACACATGAGAAACAGAGCTGGCCTGGTGGTGTGAGCATGTGAGAGCTGGATCTGAGAATGTGCGTGAGAAAGCTTGCCCCACTCCATAGAAGGACACTGCTGAAGAACACTGGTCCTGGAGGCTCAGGCAGAGAAGAGCTGGCAGGCTGAAAAACAGCCACCACCCAGATTCAGATCCAGGGCTTTTAAGTTGGTCCACCTCAACATCTGCTCCGATTATGAA
>NW_021604709.1:999479-1106006 GCF_004785775.1 Grammomys surdaster | reverse complement strand
GAACAGTCTCTGGATGGTTTTTGCTTCAGTCCCTGAACCATTTTTTTTTTGTCCCTGCATCTCCTTTAGATGGGAAGAAATCTGGGTTAACACTTTTGAGATGGGCAGGTGGCTTCATCCTTAAACTGGAGGCCCTGCCTATGTAGTGGAGGTGGTCTCTACAGTTTCTAAACTCCCCTTTGCTTTGTACTTCAGCTAAAGTCATGGCCATTGGTCCTTGGGAGCCTCTTGCTTCCCTGCCTCTGAGACATTCTAATGGCTCCCTCACCCAGTTCTCCATACCGTACTGATATATATTTCTATCCAATTTACTAACAGTTTGATGCTCTCTACTGTTACTTCCCATACCTGCTCCTGTCCCCTTTTATTATTCCCCCACTTACCTTTCTCCCAGTTCCCTCACTACCTCTACATCCTGTAATTATATTGTTGACTTAAACTTTCCTAGATGGATTTTTGAGAGTTCCAAATGCTGACAAAACTTTCTAGCCCTACTTTAATTCTTACTTGTGATTCATCTCAGAAAAATAATACCCATCAATCTAGGTGAATCGGTGTATTTTAATAGTTTATAATTTTTCCTTTGCCTTTGGTTCAGTAGAATCAGAGACCTTCCCTCTTACCTATCACACATATGGGCACATTTCTTTACAGTGTTTTTTATAAGAACTGACAGAAAAGTTAATTCTCAGATTACAGCTTAGAACAATACAAGGATAAAGTAGACGAACTCCATGTTGATTTTCATTTGAGTGAGATGGAATTTGCTTCTGTATAACATGACATATGTTACAAGTGGGATCAGTTTGTGTTTTATCTGATTCTTGTAGTCATAAATATTTCCATTATAGAAAAGTGTCCACCTACAACAAATAGCACAAAATCCTGAGAGAACCAACAAATCAGAAACACTCAGAAGAACAGCTACCCTGTGAATGAACCACTCAATATAACACATAACAAAAATTCGTTTTATTATAGAATACTCCATGTAATTAAAATTTGAACATTGTAGTAAATGTCAATCATAAATACAACTGAGTGTCTAAGGACAAAGTACCAGTTCAGATATGATTCACACATCATTTGGAAGAGCAGGTTTTCTCCAGACATCTGCCCTTTAATCTTTATGAGATTAGACATCTCATAAAGGAGTCAAGGTGAATTTCTCTTTTTGTTTATTTGTTTGGTTTTGTTTGTTTTGTTTTCTAAAATACCTTTTCTATGTTTTATGGGCCAAAAACATTATTAATTATTCCCACTGCCTAACCCAGATAAGAGGCAGAGAACAGAACTCTAAGTGACTGCAGAAATTCAATGTTAGAGAAAGACTTAAATCAGAACTCTGAGTGGAAAAAGATCATTTTTGCCAGTCTCTGAACATTTCTGTGAGTTACAATTAAAGAATATCATGAATAAAATTAAGCAGAAACATCTATTAATTAAGTAATGTATTTAATTAAGAACATATATTCACATGGAAGGGAAAACATAAGAAAACACAAAAGAAATGATATGTTAAGACTGTATTAGCGACTTCCGGTATGGCCCGAGCTTAGAGCAGGTCACAGCCTGCAGCTCTGTACCCAACCCCAGAAAACTGAGAGAAACAGGAACTCCCAGGAGCTTGAACTCACGCAGCATCCCAGGTAAGGAAAAAGCAGCACTCACCCCAAACAGGGAGCAACCAGGACCCACTGGGACCCAGGAATTCGCTCCTGGCCCGGAGCGGGCTCCGTCTGGTCTGGGCCCGAGCACTTGCGAATCCCGGGAGGCAGCTCCACACCCAATCTTGCAGAATCCAGAGGAAGTGGGGCTCGCAGGACCTCTGTACCAAGCAGGGTCTTGGGCTAGGAGGTGGCAGTGCTTGCCCCCAAACAGGGAGCGTCTAGGACCCACTGAGACCAAGGAGTTCACTCCAGGCCTGGAGCGTGGGTTCCTTCCGGTCTGTGCTGGAGCAGATCCCGAGAGTCAGCTCTGCACCCAATCTCACAGATCCTAGTGGTAGCTGGGCTCTTGGTGGCTCTAGCTAGCTCAAGCAGTTTCTTAGGCTAGGAGGTGGCAGTGCTCGCCCCCAATCAGGGAGAAACTGGGACCCACTGGGACCCACTGGGACTCACTGGGACTCACTGGGACCCAGGAATCCGCTCCTGACCCGGAGCCCTGGCCCCTTCCGGTTTCCACCTGAGCACCTAGCACATCTTGTGCCTCAGCTCTAACTCAAGCAGCAAAACCCATCCTAAACAGTTCTGACACAACCTAGATAATAGGAAAGACAGGCCCCAGTCAGAGACAGCACTGATAGCACAAAGGTGATCCAGATGGCGAAAGGCAAGTGCAAGAACACAAGCACCAGCAACCCAAGGTACTTGCCATTATCAGAACCTAGTTCTCCCACATTAGAAAGTCCTGAACTCCCCATATCACCAGGAAAACAAGAACCAGATCTAAAATAACTTCTAATGATGATACTAGAGGACTACAAGAAGGAAGTAAATAACACTATCAAAAAACTTGAGGAGAACACAGGAAAACAGGATGAAGTCCTTAAAGAAACACAAAAATCCTGTGAAGAATTACAAGAAAACACAAACGAACAGATGAAGGAATTGAACAAAACCATCCAGGACATAAAAATGGAAGTGGAAATCACAAAGAAATCACAAAGGGAGACTGTCCTGGAGATAGAAAACCTAAGAAAGAAATCAGGTGTCATAGACACAAGCATCACCAACGGAATACAAGAGATAGAAGAAAGAATGTCAGGTGCAGAAGATACCTTAGAAAATATTGACACAACTATCAAAGAAAATGTAAAATGCAAAAAGTTGTTATCTCAAAATATCCAGGAAATCCAGGATGCAATGAGAAGACCAAAGCTAAGGATAATAGGTATGGATGAGAGTGAAGATTTCCAACTTAAAGGGCCAGTAAATATCTTCAACAAAATTATTGAGGAAAACTTCCCTAACCTAAGGAATGAGATGCCCATAATCACACAAGAAGCCTACAGAACGCCAAACAGACTAGATCAAAAAAGAAATACCTCCCGTCACATAATAATCAAGACACAAAATGCACAAAACAAAGAAAGAATTTTAAAAGCAGTAAGGGAAAAAGGCCAAATAACATATAAAGGCAAACCTATCAGAATTACACCTGATTTCTCACCAGATACTATAAAAGCCAGAAGATCCTGGACAAATATCATACAGACCCTAAGAGAACATAAATGCCATCCCAAGCTACTTTACCCAGCAAAACTCTCAATTACCATAGATGGAGAAACTAAGATATTCCATGACAAAACTGAATTTACACAGTATCTTCCCACAAATCCAGCTTTACAAAGGATAATAGCAGGAAAGCTCCAATACAAGGAGGGCAATCATACCCTAGAAAGAGCAAGAAAATAATCCTTTTCCATCAAACCCAAAAGAAGATAACCACACAAACGATGTCTCCACTATTAGCAAAAATGACAGGAAGCAACAACATCCTCTCCTTAATATCTCTTAACATCAATGGGCTCAATTCCCCAATAAAAAGGCATAGGCTAACGGACTGGATATGCAAACAGGACCCAGCTTTTTGCTGCTTACAGGAAACCCACCTCAGTGACAAAGACAGACACTACCTTAGAGTAAAAGGTTGGAAAACAATTTTTCAAGCAAATGGTCCTAAGAAACAAGCAGGAGTAGCCATTCTAATATCGAATAAAATCGACTTTCAACTTAAAACTATCAAAAAGGATAAGGAAGGGCAACACAAGGAGGTCAAAGGGATACAAATTGGAAAAGAAGAAGTCAAAATCTCACTATTTGCAGATGATATGATAGTGTACTTAAGTGACCCAAAAACTTTCACCAGAGAACTCCTAAACCTGATAAACAACTTTAGCAAAGTGGCTGGATATAAAATTAACTCAAGCAAATCAGTAGCCTTCCTCTACTCAAAAGATAAACTGGCTGAGAAAGAAATTATGGAAATGATACCCTTCAAAATAGTCACAGATAATATAAAATACCTTGGTGTGAACTTAACCAAGCAAGTAAAAGACCTGTATGACAAGAACTTCATTCCCCTGAAGAAAGAAATCGAAGCAGATCTCAGAAGATGGAAAGATCTCCCATGCTCATGGATTGGAAGGATTAATATAGTAAAAATGGCTATTTTGCCAAAAGCCATCTACAGATTTAATGCAATCCCCATCAAAATTCCCACTCAATTCTTCTCAGAGATAGAAAGAGCAATCTTAAAATTTATTTGGAATAACAAAAAACCCAGGATTGCGAAAACTACTCTCAGCAATAAAAGAACTTCTGGAGGAATCACCATCCCTCTAGCTGTACTACAAAGCAATAGTGATAAAAACTGCATGGTATTGGAACAGAGACAGGCAGGAGTATCAGTGGAATAGAATAGAAGACTCAGATATGAACCCCCATACCTATGGTCACTTGATCTTTGACAAAGGGGCTAAAACCATCGAATGGAAAAAAAGATAGCATTTTCAACAAATGGTGCTGGTCCAACTGGTGGTCAGCATGTAGAAAAATGCAAATTGATCCATACTTATCTCCTTGTACAAAGCTCAATTCCAAGTGGATTAAGGACCTCCACCTAAAACCAGCCACACTGAAACTAATAGAAGAGAAACTGGGAAAAAGCCTGGAACACATAGGCACAGGGAAAAGGTTCCTGAACAGAACACCAATGGCCTGTGCTCTAAGACCAAAAATTGACAAATAGGACCTAATAAAGCTGCAAAGCTTCTGTAAAGCAAAGGACACAGTCAATAGGACAGAGCGGCAACCAACAGATTGGGAAAAGATATTCACCAACCCTACATCTGATAAAGGGCTAATATCCAAGGTATACAAAGAACTGAAGAAATTAGACTCTAGACAATCAAAGAACCCTATTAAAAAATGGAGCACAGAGCTGAACAAAGAATTCTCAACTGAGGAAGCTCGAATGGTTGAGAAGCACCTAAAGAAATGCTCAGCATCACTAGTCATCAGGGAAATGCAAATGAAAACAACACTGAGATTCCACCTCACACCAGTCAGAATGGCTAAGATCAAAAACACAGGGGACAGCACATGTTGGCGAGGATGTGGAGAAAGAGGAACACTCCTCCACTGTTGGTGGGATTGTAAACTGGTACAACCACTATGGAAAGCAGTCTGGCGGTATCTCAGAAAATTGAACATAGTGTTACCTGGGGACCCAGCTATACCACTCCTGGGCATATACCCAAAAGAAGTTTCAACATACAACAGGGACACATGCTCCACCATGTTCATAGCAGCCTTATTTATAATAGCCAGATGTTGGAAAGAACCCAGATGCCCTTCGACAGAAAAATGGATGCAGAAAATGTGGTACATTTATACAATGGAGTACTACTCAGCTATTAAGAACAATCAGTTCACAAAATTCCTAGGCAAATATATGGAGTTGGAAAATATCATCTTGAGTGAGATGACCCAATCTCAAAAGAACATACATGGTATGCACTCACTGATAAGTGGATATTAGCCCAAAAGCTCACAATTTCTAAGAATCTACATATAGACCACATAAAACTCACATAGAAGAAGGAAGATCAAAGTATGAATGCGTTGGTCCTTTCTAGAAGGAGTATCAAAAGTTTCTTTCCAGGTAAAAATGAATCACCCGTGATGCCAGCTGTTAGAAGTTCTAATCCAGATGGGCCAGAAGCCAGGATCCTCGCCCTTACCCTCAACTCCTACCTTTTCCCACCTGCACAAGGTCCCCTGAACCTTGGCAACTGCAAGATACTGCTTGGCAACTGCAGATAGACTCAAAGCAGTGTACCATATCATCTGAAGAATAGCAGGGATACCATAACTCAAGCAGTGTACCATATCTTCTGAAGAATAGCAGGTTACAGTCCTCCTCGCCCCCACGAATAACTAGGACCTCCCGGTCGGGTCAAGTGCACCCAGACGTGGGGCACGGACTCCCTCTGGACGGACCCTCATTGAGAGGATGTGCGCACGACATCAAGATTGAGCGAGACAGTCGACCGTAGGGGGAGGCAGGGGAGCTGGCAGCTGTGTCAGTCTCCTGCGGAGTCACTTCTGGATCCTCTTCAATTTTTTTTTCAATTTTTGGCTGATGGTAATGAACTTCAACCGTCTTCTTGATGGCAGCATCAACCTGGTTCCGTGGATGACAGGTCCCCCTACGGTCGACTGCTAGACTTCCACACCCTCCAGAAGGGTTCCTGGTATGCCTGGCTTTGCCCTCATTTCTCTCGCTAGAGAGCTTGGCCTCTTGATCACCCCAACAAAAATTGGCTTTTTCCTAAACCAAGGCCGCCCTTGATATGGCCGCTAACATTGGGGAGCCTTCCTTTATGACAATATTACACCCCAAACTGACAAATGGTTGGTAACTTGAACATTTACAAGAGACTAGGATGGCTGTGAGTTAGCCCAATGATGGGATTATTGTAGGTCCACTTCCCAGGGGCCCACCCAATGCAGCCGAAAAGGAGTGCGTGGTGCTGGGAGTGGGTGCAGCCTACATGGCCTAAGACAGGGCTCTCACCCTCCTTTCACCCACATCGGAGTCCCTTGACGTTGCCCATCGTCGACAGCCTAAAACCTTCGACCATCGATGTGACTCGTCTCACATCAGTGTTTTGGGGTTGTGAACTTGTCTAAGACCCCCCATAATTAGACATCCAAATTCAAAATTCACATAGTTGGGATTGATCATAAGATGCCTTCTCTAACTAAACAGAGAAGGGGGAGATGCCAGAAGCCAGGACCCTCGCCCTTACCCTCACCCCTACCTTTCCCCACCTGCACAATGTCCTCTGAAGCTTGGCAACTGCAAGATCCTGCTTAGCAACTGCAGATAGACTCAAAGTAGAGTACCATATCATCTTAAGAATAGCAGAGAGACCATAACTCAAGCAGTGTACTATATCTTCTGAAGAACAGCAGGTAGATCATAATTCAAGGCAGTGTACCGTATAGACCATGACATGTTTCAAGGCACAGGCCAAGAAGATTTTGTACTTTTCCACCACCTGGCCTCCTCTTACCCCCTCCCCTTGTAAAACATGCTATAAAAAAGCATTTCATGTTCAAAAAAAAAGAAATTAAAAAAAATTAATAAAAAAATAAAAAAAATAAAAATGAAAAAAAAGACTGTATTAGCACACATGAAATACTAAATATGTGTATTAGTTGTACATTAAAATAGTTTTAAATTTATTCTTAAGTTTTGATATATGCTGTCTTGTTTTCCTCCTATTTTATTTTTGTTATTTTCATTCTTAAGCACTAAAAACACATAATATGTATCTTGAAACAGAAACAGCAGACAATCTCCGAGGGGAAGTTTAAACTTGGAGAGGAATATAGAGTATTTTCCTTGAGGTTGGTAACCATGGTGGTCAACTTAACTGAATTTTCACCTAGGAGATACTGCTCGTTTCCTCTTTGAGGACAATTTCAGATAACATAAAGTTGTAAGGAAGACTCATTCTGAACATCACGTGAGCTGGGGTCCCAGAATGAAAACCAAGTTGAATATCTGCTACAAATATGTAGGGGTCTTTGTTTGCCCTTTGGTTGGTGGTTTAGACTTTGTGATTTCCAATGGACCAGGGAGGCTAACTTGATAAAACTTCTGTAGGGGAATGGCCAACCAATGACTGCTCTACCTTGAGACCCATCCCACGAGAGAGAGGCAAAATCTGACCCCATTCATAGTACTTTTCTATACTTGCAGACAGATATCTAGTACAAATGTCCCATCAGAGGATTCATCCCTCAGCGATGAAACTAGATGCAGAGAGCCATAGCCAAGCAGTGCCCATGTGGAGGTGTCTACTGTATAGAAATGAGCAAGTGGGAAGGGCTGGGGATATCAGAAGTAGATATAATTATGAATACATGAGGACTGTATTGAATCTTGCTTTCTTAATTGTGTATGATTTTCATACTGACAATAGCATACTTCATAACCCCAAGAAGGCACATCCTTTGGAAAACAGATACTCTAACCCCATTGGCCTTCATTCATTTCCTATAGGCCTTCAAATGTGCTGGAATGTTCTGAGAACCTTATCTGTGAGAATTTACAATTTTGCTTTCCTCTTTTTAAACAACACATTATCTGATAGGCAGTGTACAATACCTCTATTTTTTACATCTTTCAGAACTTATTACGGAGATGTTCACTTATCAATAGGCAGAGAGGTCACATTGTACATTACACTTACGTATTTTAGAAATCGTCCAGATTGGTAAGTTTTACATAAATTTTCAAGGATTTTTCATCCCTGTCTATCATCCTTCTCTATTTGAAATCCATACCATACATGATTTTAACCCGCTCTATTTTATTTAAATTGTGTCTTTTATACAAGCACATATTAATGTGTGATGTACAAATATATACAATATTTGTATACTTGTAATAATAAAGGTAAATGTATGAACACAACATGATCATTTCATTTAATGTTGCTGATCTATATTTATTCATGTATATATGTGTGTGTCTGTGTATGTGTCTGTCTGTGTCTGTCTGTCTGTCTGTCTGTCTCTCTCTCTCTCTCTCTCTCTCTCTCTCTCTCTCTGTGTGTGTATGTGTGTTTGTGTGTACTTTTAACAAAAGAGTTCACAAATTATTTAAAGAGTAGAGGAAACATACCAGAAAAATTTCTTGATGGTGGTAGTTCACAAGAAATAGATAGTATATGGGATGTTTTATGTTGGCCCTCTCCCCTCCAACTTGCTCAATTCTATCTGTTCTGCCCCTGCTTCTTTTACCAAAGGCAATTATTTTCATTTAGTCACTCATGGCTCCTGTCGATTCACCCAACCCCTACTGGACACAAAATCTTGATTTTTCTATATCACTTTTTGGATCATACCTTGTGTAACTTCCTTCTTTTTCTGTGTATCCTGTGTCCACCCCTACTCTTACACTCTTACAAATCAAACACTTCACTATAATTCCTTCAACATAACATGCTACACAGATTGTCCTCTTTTGACTTTTACTAAGTGGATAATCGTATCCAACTAAGTTGTAACTTTTATTTTGGCCTTTAAATACATATAACTTTATATATTAACAATGATTGTATCATAAACTCACTCGTCTTATGTTTCTAGCAGAAACATCCAGGGTCATGATCTGTAATTGCCCTTTATGTATGGTATTTCAAAGGCTCCAGGAACTTTCAGTTCTGCCCTTTTCTGGGGATAATTTTGGCAAATATAATGAAATAATCTTTTGTTAGGACAATGGTAGGATACTTTCTTTCCACACCTCATTAGCACCAATCACTTCACCTGTAAAGGAGGCTTCTTGAAATTTGCTTATTGAATTCATCTCTGACTAGCTTAGTTAATGTTTTGAAAATAGAGCCCAAGACCATCTGTCCTATGCTTTATTTCAACACTAAAGAATTAGAGATGATAAAAAAGCAGCCAACCTGTTATGCTAGCACATAGTTTAATAGCAATGCATTAAAACTCCTGTATCTATTAATAATTGATACAATCAATCTAAGATTTGACAATATACAAGATACAGGATAAATCAAGCCAATTAATGTTTGAATATTCTTTTAACTATTCCTGGGTGATGTGGTTGACATAGATACAGTCATATCCACAGTATGAATCCTTGAACTTCATTATCACAAGATGTCTTTCCATATTATAACGTCTTGATTGATTTCATTCTGCAGAGTTTAGAAGTTTTTATTATGGTGAACTTTAGATCTTTGGCTTTGTTTGCTATGAAAGAATTTTTTTCTTCTGTGTTGCTTTCATTTTCTTTTGCTTTGGCTTCCCTTTCTCCTCCTCTTCTTCTTCCTCCTCCTCATCATCATCTTCCTCTTCCTCCTCTGTCTTTCCCTCCCCCTCATTCTTGTCTTCATCCTCTTTCTTGTTCTATTATGAGTAGGAGTGGAAACAGTGCCTGTGATTATTTTCTGTTTGTAATGGGATTCTGCTAGTTTTTCTTCCTTTAAAATCCAGTTCTTTAAGGTCTGTTTCCTACAGCATTTATTATACTGAGATATGCTCCCTCAAGCTCTCTTCTCTCTAAAACTTGTATTAGGAGAATTCTATCCAGAAGGATTATGCAAGGAAAATAGCAATACTGAAAATTGAACACAATCAAAAATTAGGGAAATGAAAATAAAAACCACTAGGAGAGTCAATTTGAACTAAATCTAGGAAGACTGTCATTAAAAAAATCCCCTCTGTAGCAAATGGAAAAAATGAAGAACACATAATCACAGTTGTTGATGTGGCTGTTAACAGGTGTCATATGTTTATTCTCAGAAACAAAGAAACAGAACTACCACAAGATCTATTTTTTCCAGTACAGACTGTTTTCATATCAAAAGGACTCTGTTGCACTTGAGAGATATATGTTCATTGATGATTATACTTTCTATATTCACAATAGCTCTAGAATAAATCAGACGAAATCACTTGAATCATGAATAAGGAGGATGTGACAAACGTACACAATGGAATGTTATTCAAGTTTAAAGACAAAGTATAGTATGCTACCATAGACGTTACTCTACTCTCACTTGCTAAAAACCATGAAGTCACATTTTTAATGGGAGCCCTCATTTCTCCTCTCCTTATTTGGCCACAGACTTACTCCTACAACAAAATTCCAGAGTCAATCAGATAATCAATATTTATTATTCTTTTATCATTCTTAGTCAGGACTTAATAATTTATTTTAGCATAAATCCACTCCTTCAGTTTTTCTTTCTAAAAGCTATACTTGCAAACAAACAAACAAAACACACCATGATTTATTGCTGTTTCTCCTGCTGTGTTACTGCTTCATGTACTTACAGACCCCCATTCAAAAAACCTGATTTCCCCTCCAGTTTGATAAGTAACCTTTTTGGTGATAATTTGGTGTTAGTTGCTCAGTGTGAGTGTGTGCATGTGTGTGTGTGTGTGTGTGTGTGTCCATGTGTTTCTTTTTAAATTTCTGACCACATTATTCTTGACTCAACCTCCAACCTAGGTTAAAATTGGATATGACATGGGCTGTTCCCAATATTCAACTAGCACCAAATATATGTCACTAAGAAGAGAGAAAATGGAAACAATCCACTGACATCATACCAATAGATCTTGAAGCAATGCGAGATAAGGGAGATATTTGTCTTTTAGTCTAGCTACAAATGCACAAAAAGCACTTAGAAAACTGCTAATGTCAGCTGTTCTTGCTATCCCCATCCACAGAAAGTCTGCTGAGATACAAACATATAGATATCCAAAATAGATTTATAGAATAAAGGTGTAGTCATGCTCATCTTCAAGAATAAACACATGGTAAACTTTAAAATAATCAGACTAAAAAACAGAAAAATAAACCCACACATAATTTTGATGAGATAAATAGAAGGTAATTACCATAAACCAGAGATGGCAAATAAAATTATGCCTTTTCATTACAACAGAAATTAAAGAGGGTCCATGACTTCCTGATTTAAAATCTGTTTTCTTCCTTAATCAGTGTGAATATCATTCAAGGTTGATATCATATTTTTGGATATTAAATAACATCACTTCCTTTCTACTTTTCTGGGGCACTTGTTCTCTTCTTATTAGACAGGGATCATTGTTTCTAAAAATAAGATGCAAATGATGAGATATGAAGTTAAAAACATAAATACACAAAGAAACTAAAACAAGAAACAAAACCACAACAAAACCACACAAACAAACAAACAAACAAACAAACAAGTTAGAAGCCAAAGATAGGAAAGTGTCTAAGAGAATCAAATCCTTCTTAGTTTTTATGCTCTTCATGGCTTCTAAATGTTCCCAGTGTTGACTGAAGAACACACACATGATAGCAGGATAAAATTGCTGGAAACCAGTAGTTACATTTTTGTTCACAACATCCCCCGTTAGGTGACACTTGATAGCCATGTAGTTTTCTCTGCCTGTTATGAGGACACGTTGTAGTCACAATTTCACCTTTCAAAGGTGATGAGGACCTTGGAAGGTCCTGCTCTCTCAGGACCCCAAGACAAAGAATTTCTGGAACACAAAGTGTTTAACTAGGATGTTGTAGGAATTTGACGGCCAGAAAACAAGAAGAAAGACCAACCTAACCAAGCTCAAAACTGGAGGAATAAAAAATGTTTAAAAATCTGGGGTGAAAAGATAGTGTGGAACTGTAAGAGAAAAAGAAGAAGGGTGAATAGAGAAGAAATGGAGATTTGGGGAAGAGGAAGAAGTGGAACAAAAAGTTTCAGAAGTGGAAATAGAGCTGGCTTCCTGTAAGAGCAATGTGAAGGAGAGAAAGTATAGAGGCATGAATAGATAAAGGAAGGGAAAGGTTGAAATAACATATGGTGCTGTCAAGTAGCCAATGTAAACTAATAGTACAGCATATAAGGCCAACTCCTTCCGAGGCTACATTCACTGCCTGACCCAAACTCACTGCAATTCCACTTCTAGCCTTGGATCCAAGTTGAATTGGAAGAAGACCATGGCCTACCTACTCCATGCTCAACTATTTTTGCTGACCACCCTCATACTTGTTCTAAACCTGGGCCACTACCCTGTGCTTGGTCACAATTTACGTGACATGGAGAAATCTAGTATGGAGGAGTATGGGGCCCCAGAAGCACTGGATTTTGCTGTCAGGCAGTATAATAAATCAAACAGTGACTTGTATGTGAGCAGTGGGGTGGAAGTGAAGAGTGTTCAAAGTCAGATATGTTTTGCTTTATTGGGGGAACCTGACTTATCGTAGAGTCTTGAGACATTCTAGCATTCTCTCCACCTTGCTGTTCTTTGATACTGACTTAGTTTGCTTTGTAGCCAGTGAGTTGAGCTGGAAATATTTTCAGCATTCACATATTCCTCCTTTTATTACATTTTTTCTTATATATTTTCTGTCCTCTTGAAGCACTTGTAGGTGTGCTTACTCAAACTACAATAGCCTCTGTTTCACTAATTTGAAATTTAAGAGTATTTTGTCAGTGTGAACATGCTATACTTCCCAGCCAAACCAGAACAAAGGCTCTTCAAAAGATCTTCTAAGAAGAACATCTTACAACTACCTTTCTTGAGCCCAAAAACAATGTAAACAGATAGTTATGTGATCATAAACAGTAAATTCTCACCAAAACAGCCTTTCCTTCTTGAAATCTTTAGGGTCTTTTATAGAATTCTACTCCTCTTTATGGGCAAATATCAAAAGCAATCACAACTGTATCACAGGAGGGCTCTGTTAATCCATTATGTCTTCTTTATTACCTTACCACATTGTGTTTAGTCCTACTTCCTCAATTTCCTCAAGGATGTATCTATCTATCTATCTATCTATCTATCTATCTATCTATCTATCATCTATAATGTTTTGCTGGTAAACTGTTCAGTATAAACTTTCCATCTTGAAAAATGTAATTTTTATTCATTTTAAAATATGTTAAAAGGTAAATCAAGATATAATATTTATATACAGTTTTGTCATATACAGGATCACTCAGTTTGCAAAGTTTTATTAGTAGCCAATCTCAGAGTTGCTTATGTCCTAACAGTTTTCTGTTGTCTCAGCTTCCTTTGCTTAAAGTTTTACAGAAATTTGTGTAGAATCATTTGTACCCACCAGCGGTGAAATGTTATAATCTTCAGTACCATGAAGGGAGTGGTCTCCTAATATCATACCACTAAAGATGTGGTTTTCTGCTTGAAGTATGAAGACACAGTGATGCTCCTTAGTGAAACAATGTAAAAACATATTTGTTAGAACAGCACTTTCATCTCTCCTAACACAAATCTCTATAAACAAAATATTACTCTTTTTGATCCAATACTCCTACATTTTGACTGGATATAATAACTTTGGTTGATACATATCCCTTTGTAGTAGGAGTACTGCCAATCTAGAGAATCTTAGCTTCTTTTTGCACATATATCTTTGAGTTAAGGTAGAATCATCTTCAACAAATTTCTCCTACTTACTCTAGATGTGATCTTCAAATCATAGTTTGGTTGATAATCTCAAAGATTTATAGAGGAACACAGTGAACTGTACCTGAAGATGCAGCATGGGGTTAACCTTTAACACTTAACATAGAATGCTGAAAAAAAGAGGGGCACAATGGCATGTAAGTGGCTGCTGAACCGAAGGGTCAACACTGAAAAAGAATAAAATTTATACTAGCTGTTCTTCATTATATTAAAAAAAATGTTCTATAACTAACCATCTCGGCATAAACCATCTCACAAACATATAGTGGGCATAACTAACATGGATACAGAAACAGCTATGTGTTATGCCATGTTAATGTAGAGATCTTTTTTCTTCTTTCCACGAATATCAATGATTTAAAGAATAACAGAGTTCTTTCTGTCTACAGCATTTTCTCATGAACACAAGGTTTCCTGTGGAACACTCAATCATGGTAGAAGAGTTAATAAAAAGGAAACCTCTGATGGGTCATCTAGGTTGCCAACATGATTTTAATGAGAAATTAATAAGTGATTATAAAAGAAAATTTCCATGCGATTGTATAATACCTTGTGTAGGTCTGAATAAATCCTGAGTATCGTGAGTATTCTCTTACATAATAAATGGATTTGTCTTTAAACTGATGTCATTAATGAGTAGAGATAAGATTTAGGGAGTGAGGATACTGAAGGAAAATGTCATTGAGACCCTTGTTTCACCTCATCTGTTTTTTGGAAATGTTCTTATATGTCCTATTCTCAGTTTACTGTCAACATAAAGATAATTTTTTGGTTCTCTAGACCACTTTTTTGCATAGTGGATTAGCAACTCAGAAACACTGAGCCTTACACAAAAAAGAAAGGCCTACATGAACATCTTCATTCAGGCTTAATATGTGGGATGAGTAAACTATGAGAGAATCATAGACCTGTGAAAAGTGAATAGAGTGGATGCAGCTCATTTCATCGAACTAAAGCTTAGTGATAGATGATGCATGGCAGTTACTTCTGGTTTCATAGGGTTTGTAACACTTGGTCTGCCCTCAGCATTTTCTCTTCTAGAGTTATATCAGGATGAGTTTATGATTCCCTCTTGGAAAAACAGCTAAATGTTTTTAGTTAAAAATGTAAAACAGGCATGAGAATTTCATACTACAAAAATATTCATATTAACAGCTGCATTTTAGGTTACAACCAAATAAATATATCCTCCTTTTGAATTGAAACGTTCTTCTAGTGAAGCATCCCATGTCCTCATGAGAATGTAGGAATGAGCATGAATAAAGAAAAAGTTTGGGTGTTCTGCTGTGAAGTAGACTCATCTAAGGATTAAAACTGAGCTCCCACACATGATTCACTGGAACAGAGCTAATTCTTTCTCATTTGTGGGTATCTACATCAAATTATTCCTGTGTTTTAGACTTCAATATCACTTCTCCTCTCAGCAGCCTTGCATTGCTGAAAACAAAGTTTATATTGCCTCAATACCAGTTGACAACTCAGAGCTACATACTTTTCCAAAGTATTAGAAACTCTGGTTTTTCAGTGTCCTGTCAAGCTTACTGGAATGGGAAAGAACTCATGTGAAGTTCAGTTTAATGTTAAAAGGGAATCTTTAATTTCTCCTTATGTGGTGGCTGGAAAGAAATTTTTATTTGATGTGATCCTAGGCAAAACTACATGTTTAAAGCCCCAGGATGACTTGACCAACTGTCGCTTAAAAGAAGAGTCTAATCAGCAAGAGGTATGAATGTACCATATATCAGAGATATTCTGTGCAAGTAGAGGGAGAGACAATCCAGTGAGTTTGTAAAAGTTTATTTCAGATCATAGTCATATTCACTTGTATCATTTGCAAACATGGACGGAGGTATGTGTTTGTGTGTGTTTGTGTGTGTTTGTGTGTTTGTGTCCATATAAGTAGATCAAAGTTTGTTTGAACTGTCCTTGGGCAAAGGTGGAAAGGTATGTATAAGGTGTGTGGTAAGTGATACATAGGTTTTTATAGAATGTGTAAATGTCAGTGTAGTGTACTAAGTTAAGAAAATGTCCATGAAGTTTTTATAGTATATTTAGCACTGAGAGAACAGATTATCTGTTCACATAAATAATTTGACTTGCTCAGTATGTTAAAATGTGAATTATGTACTTTGAGGTCACTGTCATTTTGCTTGATTGACCTGGAGGATGCAGTAGTAGGTTGTATTGCCAGGAACAGACATTTACACTTCCAAGTATAGCTTCTGTACATAGCACCCTGAAAAGAAATGAGGTCTGCAGTTCTGGTCTTTGTACTTATGCCCACTAACTACTGATAGTGGTAAACTGAAAATACAGTGTATTTGTGTACAGTGGCAATTCATCTTCCTGTCACTTTCCCTACTATGAAGCTTTCAGGAATTTCTGTGTCTGATGCCCCTGAAAGTCTCTTGTATGGAAGGGAGAGTGTCTTGTGTACTGAGTGTAAACTCTGGTCCTGAATTCTGAGATTCTAGAATGAGTCAGAGGGTATTCCATAAAGGGTTGTCTTTATAAGAAAATGAGAAACCTGTGACCATTAAAGGTAGACAGATGTCATATGGTCGATGAACATCATTATGTTGTAGATTAGCAGACACTGCTTAATAAGGCAGAGTGAAGGTAGAGTTGGCAGAGTTATGATTTTACATTAAAATACTCTCAAACAGTTCTGGTTTCAGATTTCCTCTAAGTTTTATCCAGCACTGATCAACCTTCTTTGTTTACTTTTGTTGCATGAATTCTGCTCTTTTGGAGTCTATTATGTCCCCTGGGAGAATCATATGGCTCTGGTGAGCTCCAGCTGTCGCAGTATACAAATTTGTGTCAAGTGGAACAGTGTAAGATGCAGACATCTCTGGAAGTGCCTCATCACTCCTGTTGATGATCATACCTTGGTGGATGCCAGATTACCAACACCAAAATTAGCAGTGGTTAGACTGCTAAGCAAGCACAATTACACCCAAGCAGCAACCCCTTTCTTCTTCCCCTGCAAATGCTCCAGTAAATTGCCTACATATGCTTGCTAATTCCTTGCTCAATAAAATGTACAGCTCCTCTTATGTGTTACCAGTCTCAGTATATCTAAAAATCTGTGACGGAAAAAATTCTAATTAGGTCTCATATCCATATGTGTATATCAAAGTCAATGCCACATGACACTGTTATTATTCAGAATGTAGAGATGATAAAGAATGACTAACACAAATTGAGACTTATGCCATGTTTAAGAATGGAAACCTGTCAGAAAAATTACATGAGGGTGGTAGTTCCTTAATTGCATATATATATATATATGTATATATATATATATATATATATACATACACACACACACACACACACACACACACACATATATATATATATATATATATATATATAGGCTCTGATGAGCTCCAGCTGTCACAGTATATAAGTTTTTATCAAGTGGAACAGTGCAAGATGCAGACATTATATATGTATATAAATTATATACATAATATAGGTTGACTTATTGTAGCTCTGACCCCTCAGGCTTGCTCAATTCTATCTGTCCCTGGCCCCTGAATCTATTTCCAAAGGCAATATTTGTATTTTCTTCAATCCACAGTTCCTGTCTTTTTACATGACCCCTAATGGACCCAAGTCTGTATTTTTCTCTATTACTTTTCAGATCATATCTTGCATAACTTCCCCCTTGATCTGAATTTCCTTTTTGTCCACCCCTTTTCTTACACTCTTACAGTTCTAACCCTTCACTATAATTCCTTCACTATTCCATACTACACAGATTGCTCTCTTTTGATCTTTACTAAGTTGATAATCATAGTCTCCATAAGTTATACCTTTAATTTTTGCCCTTCAAATGCACATACCTTTTTAGATTAATAATTACTGTACCATAAAACTCACTCTTCTTATTTTCCTGAGATGGCAGAAACATCCAGGGTGATGCCCTGTAATTGCCCTTTAAGGATGGTATTTCAAAGGCTCCAGGAACTTTCAGTTTTGCCCTTTTCTGGGAATCAGTTTTGGCAAATATTATGAAATAACCTTTTGTTGGAACAATGGTAGAATTTTTCTTTCCACAACTCATTAGCATGAATCATTACACCTGCAAAGGAAGCGTCTTCAAAGTTGCTTGGTTGGTTTCCCATTGACTAGCTCAGTTAATGTTTTCAAAATAGAGCTCAAGACCATCTGTATTATGATCTATACCTCTTTCAACACAAATGAATTAGATATGAAAAAATTAGCTAGTCTGGAGTGACATCACATAGTTTAATCGAAGTGCATTATACCCTCTTGTATCTATTAAAATGAGATAGGTAACACTAGATATTAGAAAAGATGGCTGATTCAGTGATATATATCAGAAGAGATGCAGGACATATGTTGAGATGTGAGAGAAGTGTTTGTTTTTATCAACAGGAAAAGAAAAGCTATAGATTGTATCAAAATTAATAAACATTAGTTTTGACCACGAAATACCTCGTGATAATTTTGGCTGCAGAAACAAAAGAAGAAACCAGAAACTACAAAGCAGATAACATGAAGGCTGTTCTATCTACATTTTAACAGCTCTGAGACTGACTGAGACATAAAAGTGTCTTTGCATAGCCAATAAATCTTGTTGGCTACAAAATCCTCAAAAAATATTAATATTTGCCACCTTTTCAAATGCCATTGATGGAGATGTATACAGTCCTAATAGACTTATAATATTTGGTGCTGTTCACCTGATTAAACACAGAGCAGAGAATCATCTTTAGCTCATTTGTGCACACTGCACACTACTAACATGTATAAATATGAAACTGTATATTATTTTCAAAATTCATATATTTACAGGACAAATAGATGAGACACCAAAAAAGACAAGTAGCTCATGTGATCCAACCTCACAAAATGCTTCTTTAGGTGTTTCCTCAAAAAATTGTATCCATGAACACTTCAAAGTGCTAGTTAGATGGTACAGTCTTACCAACTGTTCCAGATAGGACTTCAGTTAATCTCTGCACATTTCCATGTAGATCCCTCCTCTGTCATGTTCCTTAAAAATTAGCCTAATAGTTCCTATTGTACGTGTGTATATTTTAGGATACTTCCATAAAGATAGATTAACTTTGGTTTCTCATCCTCAGATTCCTCCCTCAGGGTATCCAGGCACCACTTTACATGGGGCTGGAAGGATGTAGCATAGTCCTGAATGCATGAAGTCTGCAGGATCCAAGTGTAGCTGGTACTGGCAGCCTGAAAGGATAACTTCTCGGATTTTAGTGTTGCAGATTTTTTAGACTATACTCGATGAATAGCTCTCTTAGACAATTGTCAATGAAGCAGCTTATGTGTACACACTTCATTTGGAGTAGACAAGGGTTATGCACCTTGGAGAGTGCTAAGGTGTTTTTCAGGGTAAATGTAACTCATTTGATAAAGTTGGGAATGCCTCATTTGTATGGAGAAGCATTCCAGAAATCCCATGTGCTTGCTGAGCAGGTTCTTAATCTGGAGACTTCACATTGAAACTGTAATTTGTCCAAGGAATATGAGACATTTTTCAGGGAGAAGATGTGAGGTTTAGTCTTACCTGATCATGCAAAAGAGGAAGCCCTGCTAAGAAAAGAAAGTCCTGCATTTTGTGCCAATCTGAGGAAAGGTGTTAGAACATGGTATACTACAACCTTAGTATCATGGTGCGTAGGTTTTTACATAACTTTTTCAAAGGTTATACTGTTAAACATCCCTCACTGTTTCTCCTTTCCTTTGCTATCCAAGCCCTACCACACTTAACTGTTACTATTTCATTAATCACCTTTCCACATTTACCAATATGTTCACAATCTCTCCATGTCAAAGTCTCTGTAAACATGTAAAAGTCTTCTAGTTTCTATTGTCTACAGTTCCTCAAGTTCATAAACACACATATTAGCATTCAAACCTAAGATCCACTCATGAAGAGAACATGTGTTTGTTTCCCTAAGTCTGGGATACCTTACTCAATAAAATTATTTCCATTTGTATACACTTGTCTGAAAATTTTATTTTTTTAATAGCTAAATATAATTCCATAGTGTATATGTACATCTGTTTCATTAATGAGTCATCAAATGATGCACAAATAGTCTGCCTCCATTTCCTGGTTATTATAAATAATCCAATAATGATCATGGAAGAGCAAGTCTGTGTTGTAGGATACATATTTCTTTGAGTACATGCTCAGAAATTGTATAACTAGGTTATATGGAAGGCTTCTTTTTATTGCTTGGGAGATTCTTGTTTTGTTTGTTTTGAAGAAACTTCAAATTGATTTTCATGGTGGCTGTATTATTTTCCACTGCCACCTGTAGTAAACAAGTACTCAATTTCCCAATATTCTTGTTTTCCCATCAAGTATTTTCTAGTTATTGACTTCATCTCCTAATCATTTGTTTCCTATTTGAGAATGTCTGTGCTTCTGATTTTTGGTAGTTACTTTACTGTTCTTTGACAACACAAACAAATTACAGAATAATGAGTTTCTGTTTTTAGTTCAAGCGAATTAGCAGTTCATCATGATGGAGAGGAAGAGCAGCATAGGGCAAGCGTGACAGCAGGAAGAAACACATCGTGTCCTATACTGTAAGCAGAAAGCAGTGAGAATGATCTGGAAATAACTATTAAATCTCAAAGAAACTCCCTGTATACCAACCTCTCACAGGCAAATACTGTGAATCTTCACCAGCAACAACATCAATTAGTAATGTTTTATTTAAATACACATGGTAGTGAAGAGACCCTCTTAAGCTAACTACTTCACTCCAATACCCTTAAGCTCACAGCCATATAATAATTTTTATTTAGAATACATGTGTCCAATTGTAAACATTATCATATCATTTCATGGTCTGCAAATATAAGCTTCTACATAGTTATACACGTTATGCCTATATTATGGTAGGTGAGATTATTATTTGGTTATTGTTTTCATTTGGAAATTAAGCATGATATGAATTAATTTGCTTCTCTGTCATGATGACTTTTTATGGCTAATTTGATTGTCAGTTGGAGTGTGTCTGGAGTCAAGTAAAACACAAGCTCACTGGACACTCTTCTCAGCCAATTTTTGATCAAATTATTTGAAAGAGAAAGACACACTAAATGTGTACTGATCCCTTCAGCAGCTGCCCTGATTAAAAAAAAGTCACGGGCAAAAAGAAACAAACAAACAAACAAACAAACAAACAACCCTTTCTTTTCCCCTGGATTTTCCTAACTCTCACTAGCAAGTAAATAAGGAATATTTCACCATTGTTCAGACAGGTTATTCTCATTAAGTTCAATTGAGCACAGATTAAAAGATATTCAAGAAGGTGTGAAATTTGTTGAAAAGAATGGCTGTAATGAGAAAGAAAAGAAGAAATGGAAATTACGCATTTCACACAAGGACTAGAGTTTCCAGACTATTGAACTTTGGGTTTCCTTTTATTAGAATGTCACTGTACTCTGCTTCCCTCTTAGAAGAAAAATATTGGATGTTTTACTTTGTATCTAAGAATAGTTTAGAGAGACTTTGAATTTATAAAGAGACTGTGTATTTTCCAAGAAATTGGTTATTTTAAGGGACTTAAATTTTAAATATTTAATATAAAAGACTGAGA
Source organism: Grammomys surdaster (assembly GCF_004785775.1). Classification (NCBI taxonomy): domain Eukaryota; kingdom Metazoa; phylum Chordata; class Mammalia; order Rodentia; family Muridae; genus Grammomys; species Grammomys surdaster. Next base: position 1,084,354 of record NW_021604709.1, on the reverse strand, counting down.
TTCTTAATGTTATATCATGTTTATTTTGATGTTATTGTGATATTCTAAGGGCAAAGTTAAAGAAATGTTATTGTTTAACAGTGATGTGTTTGAGTCAAAGTAGTCAATTGTGTTAGTTAGTTTAATGGTCATTTCCCAGAAGTTAGAGTCATTTTAGAACAGGGAAATTAAGTGGTTGAAAGGTACTACCACACTGCATGGAAGCAAGACTACAGGAGTATTTTTGATGGATGGTTGATCTGGAAAATCCCATATCACAATGGGCAGTGCAAAACATGACCACTAGGCTCTGGATGCTGTAAGAAAACAAACAGGCTGAATAACTCTTCATGAGGAATTCTATAAGGAAAACCACACTGTGGTCCCTGTATCAGCTCCTTGCTCCAGGTTCCTGCTTTGTTGAGTTTCTACAATGACTTCCCTTATCAGTATAGAACTACTTGAGAGTTATAAGCTGAAATAAAATCTTACTCTTTCAGTTGTGTATTGTCATTGAACATAACCACAGAAATTAAAACCCCAAGAAAATGTTTTAAAGTATAAATGCATAATAAATGTAAAGTAAAAAATATTAGGAAGATTATTTTCTTCCATATAACAACCTATAATGCTCCTACTTGCTGTATGATGTCAATGGATTTAACTCTGCTGATGTGGCAGTCATGATTTTGAATCTGTATTTCAAATATCTGAGAGTACAGTTTGTGAGTTTCAGTGATGTCATTATGGCGGAAGGTAGTAATATCCCCTTAGAAACTTTTCAGCCCTTGGCATGAACTATCAGTATCGAGTAGTTGCCACCTTTCTAGCTGCTGGTCTGTGACTATCACAAAGACAAGTGATTTTGCACTCCATGGTGCATTGTATTTCACTGTGCACAGACCTGGTGCTATTGGTACAATTATCACTGATAATTGTATTGGTGGTCAGTGGTAAGGCTGTCTCTGTCTTTATCATGAATAATTAGCCTTCTCATTCTCTTCCAGTTTATTGTTGCATCAGCTGATATGTTTTTCCCCCTCTCTATATTTATGAATATTTTTTCCTCTTATCTTTACTGACATAGTCTATGAACATAAGGAACTCTTCCTACCATTTCTGTCAGTTCTCTAGCTTAGCTTTTTCTATGATGTAAACATAATCTTAAATGTTTTTTTTTTAATTTTAGCAACTCTCTCAGAATCTGTGTTCACAGTGATACTTCATTGTATTTCATGCTTCTAGTCTCTTCCCTTAGAGTATTGAAAAGCCTTTTCCAAAAATTCTTGGGTACAAAGCACTTGCTCCATGTCTACACTGTCATTTTCAGGAAACTGGTATGATTTCAAAAATACTTCCTAAGTGAAAAATCATAGACAGATTTAACAGAATGAGTAAGAGATAGGATATGCCCAACATTCAAGAGAACAGTAAAGGAAAAAGAAACTATTTTAGAGCAATGCAGGGAGAGAGAGTCAGTCAGTTGAGAGTCAGTACAATGGATGCATTGCAGTAGTATTGAGTTTGTTTATGAGTTCATGCAGTTCAGTGCAGCATAGCAGAAGCAGTTGAAGACAGAGAATACCAAAAAGCCCAAATATTAGGATGAGTTTCCAGAGCTATATTGAGACCAAGCAAAACAATTCAGTGAGAAGCTTAAAGAAGCCAGGTTGAATCAGTCAGCTTGGAGATGAGTTTGAACCAGAACAACTTTATTGAATAAGCATCCATTGTTCAGAAGAACTAGAAAAGGTGAGCTTATTTAGCAGTAAATCAAAGAAAAGGTACATTTACCAGGAAGTGTTGAGGAATGGGGGTTGGAAGTAGTGGTGGGGGAAGAAATTATGTTCTCAACAATTAGAATATCACTGGGGAGTGTAGTGCCTTGAATAAGAATGACCATCATAGGCTAATATATTTGAATAGTCTTGAGGGATTAACCCTATTGAGAAGGACTAAGAGATGTGGTCTTGTTGGATAAAGTGTGTCACTGGAAGGAGGGCATTCAGGTTTCAGGGCCCATAGAAAGCCTAGAGTCTCTCTCTTCCTGTTGCTTGCAAATCAGGATATAGAACTCTCAGCTACTTCTCCAGCACTATATATGCCTGCATGTTACCAAGCTCCCCAGTAAGCAAGCCCCATTAAATGTTTTCATTTATAAGGGTTGGTGGAATCATAGTGTCCCTTTATAGTAATAGAATACTGACTAACATGAAGGTAAAGTATTAGTATAAATCATAGATAGAGTAGTGTGCCTTAACAGGGTAAAATTAATTGCTAAGCTTAACACATCATATTGAAAAATACAAGGATGCTAGATTATAAGATATTTGCTTACTAAGATGGCAAAGTCCAAGAATATCAAAACTGGAGGCTACAGTATCTTGATGGTCTCAAGAGAATCATAGCCATTCACCTGGACAGTGCTTTAGGGGCAGTGCTAGAGCAGCCAGTGCCCTAAGCCAAATGCACATATTCTACCACCATGTGGGGTTTGGGTTTGCTTTGAAAGAATGTTGCCTTTCACTTTGTACTGAAAGTTGGGAGTAACGTGCTTTCAAGCTTTGTTCCAAGAAATAGGTAAATAATAAAAGAAGAAGTTTATATGTAGTTGTGTTAGGCACTACTTTTTCCCCCAGGACTTAAGAGCATTTCTTGCAGCTTTATGAATATATGAGTTACATTTCCCCCATTTTTCTTCTGAAAAGAAAGTATAGTCATTGACACTTATTTTATACAATAAATATTATCATAATCTATGGCAAAAAAACCCCACTTCCTATCAGGTCATTTGGATAATCCAGAGAAAAATACCTTATTACAGGGTATTCAAATACTTTTTGCATAATGATGTATCCTCTTTGGTAAAAATCATATACACTAAATTTTACTGTGAAAACTGAAAGCAAGCATGAACTCACATTATAAAACAAAGAATTCAAAGTAAAATAGAGAAAGAAGAGGATATAGCTCCCAGAGTTTTTTAGTACAGTCACAATAGTGCCAAAAATTAATTTATACCCTGTGTTGAGATTGTCACTACTCCATAAAAACATCCTCTGAATTAGCAGTCCAAAGTCTATTGCTATAAATTTTTTATCAACCTAAAATGTTAAGTCTGTGTGATATTGCTGGTTTCATTCGTGTAAATGAATGAACAGTGATGAGCAATGTCTTTTTTTGGGGAAAGAACCAGTGTGTTGTAGATTCTAGAACAAAGAGAAACAATCATTTCTTCATTACCTGTGACTAGCTACAGAAAACCTGGGTCATATAAAAGAGAAAATCCTGACATAAATATTCAGGAAAATATTATAGGAGTTAAGAAAGTTTCAAAGAAGATTATTCTACTTCTCTGAGGGACAACCTTAATAGTAAATGTGGCATTTGAGAAGCTTAAATATTTAAAGCTAGGCAATTTTATATATAAAGAAAGACATTGGTGAAAAAGAAGGGAGATACGAAAAGAAGAAAGTAAGGGAAAGAAGAAAGGAAAATGAACTGATTGTATTTAAGCCTGAAATCCCTAAACTGATCACAACAGCTGTGGGAATTTTCTCTGTTATAAGATATAGTATTAAAATAGTGTCCAAAAGATGCACATAAAATGCAACAATGATCTGGCCTAGAGGCTGTGCAGGTATGGCTGCTGTGTCATATGTGCATCAGTAGATGGTAGAGAGGACGGAGACTATGTCTGCATTCAATATTCTGACTTGTGAACACATTAATGATTAGTAGCCTAACATTTCCTGAAAAAAAGAGTATGAGACTCCCACAAGTCTGCTTATCAGCAGGCCCTTTAAAGCTGGGCATCCTGCCAAAGAATAGAAGAACCCTACTACAGACAACAGACCTTGGGCAGAAGTGATTCAGAGACAGAGGACCCTCACACGGGGTCACGACAGTGGACCACAGTGAGAAGTGGACCTTAGATGACCACCAGAGCATTGCCATGGTGCTTTGACAAGCGGTAGCACAGAAGACCAGATTAACAGAAGTCTGGTGTTGAAGAGGCTTTAGTAAGCAGAGTATGCCAAAGATTTCTCCTGCCCAGTGCCACATTTTTTGGGCATACAGATGACTCAGTCTAAAAGGCAGGAGCACAGTATAGCTACCTCTGCCCCTTTTTTTTTTGGCTGATTGGTGTCACAAATGAGGGAGAGACACTTGTTTCCCTTCCTTTACTACTCAACACCTATGGGCAGGTAGGAGATCTCAACCCCACTTTGTCATGAGAGTAGAAGAACTGGCTTTGACCTTTTCAAGATGAATCACTCAGGAGAGGTGGACCTGTGCCTGGCCTGGGAAGCAGGGTAGAGCCATATCTGGTTGTGAGAATTGCCAATGAGCAAGTCCAAGAGCAAGAGAGTAGGAGAGCTAGGGGGTTGACCAGATTAAATCAGACTTCTCAGGCCCAGGTCCAGGGCTTTCAATTGGCTACTACAATATCTAAACCTTCAATGAACTGTAGGAGTGAATGAAGGAGATAGTCCTACAGATACAAAATTGAAAGATTTCCATAAAATAAAGCAACCAATAGGATATCTAAGAGTAGTCTCAGTGTGAATTCTGTATTGTAGAATAGCAGAAGCAATGGACCTTGAACCAGACCTATAACTTATTGCAATGAACACTTACAAGCAGAGAAGTGTATTCTGTGGAACACATTATGACACACTACAGCACAACATCTGGTTACTTGAGAGGCAATGAGATTATTGGAGTGGGGTATAAAGACTTGCCCAGTGTCTGCAATAAACGAGTCTACTTTTGACATTGACTGACCCTCAGAGTCTGTGTCATTGACTCTGTAGCTTCTTACCATCAACCTCAAGGGTTCTGAACAGGGTCACAAGCAATATTCCACAAGATTTTTCTTCTCTGTTGGGAGCAAGTTTGCAAGTTTTTAAGGCTGATATGAGGAGAGGAAAATATGACTGGGAGTGGGGTACATGATGTAAGATTCATAAAAAAGATAATAAAAGTTCTACAAAGAAGAAACAAAAGAAAGAAAAAGAGGAAAAGGGAAATTAAAAAAAAACCCACAAAGGTGAAAGACATCCCTTGAAAAAGATTTGAAAGTAGATCATAAGACAACAAGGAATAAATTGTAAAGAGAAGCTAAATGGTAGCAGGTGATCTTCCTGAGATGTGTTTGCCTTGGTTTATAATACACAACAGTATTTCCTAGTAGAAAAGGCACAGGAGAAATTCATTTCAGGAAGATTTCTGCTATTAATATGCTTGTCTTGTTATTATTAAACATATATAACAATCACTAGGTATTAGCCCACACATTTTAGCAGATGTCTTCAGAATGACAAAGTTGTACTGCTGTCTAATGATGCAATATAAAGAAATATGTGACTTTTTAATTTTTATGATTATCCTATAAGAATTCCTAAAATTATGTCAGTATTTATAAAGCTCTTTTATACTTAGATTCCTATTAGGTTCTCTCTGATAGTTACAACTGCCATAAGAGTTCTGCCAGTCTTCATTATCAGGAATTAATTGCTTCTGAAATAGCCAGAAGGCATCAGAATACATTCTAGGAGGTTGTAAAACCATTAACCAAAGGTCATAAAAAGGAAACAAAGTATCTACTATAGGTTCTAGGACAAAAGATGAAATATTTACTGAATTTATCTGTACAAAACTTCACTACAACTTAGTTATGGCTTTTAATTCTCCGTGAATCTGCAGAGCTGTGATAGAAAATGAGCATATAGCTACATAAGTATTGCTAATGGATATGCATGTAACAATTCTTTGTTGTAAACTGATTATTCAATTTATAATTTAGATTTATGTATAAATTTGTGGTGAACATTTTACCATGTGATCATATATTCAGAAATATGTATAAGTGCCGGGGAAGCACTTATGAAAAGCGAGAAGAGAAGAACTGAACTTGGCACTTTTTTGAGCAGAAATGTTTAGACAGAATAGAACTGAGGCTGGGAAGAACATTTTATACAGAACAGTAAATGCATAGCATTGATTATAACTATATTAAAAGTAAGGGCATTATTGCGACATCAGAGAAGAAGGACTCTTCCTAAAGCCTCAAACTCCATCTCCTGTGCTATATCTCTAACCTAAATCCCAGATGTCTGCACCTATCAGTGACCACAAGGTGAGACTCCTACCCAAATATCTTGCCACCTGGCCACTCTGAACAAACTCAAAAGCAACGACCTCTACTAGACACCATCTACACTCCATTCCCAGGCCATCTATATCCCTGGAGGCCTGAAGTTGTCCAGGGCAAATAGAAGACTAACCCTCAGGGAGCACCAGCTCTACCTTCATCCCTAGAGGCTTGCCTCCAACTAGAACAACCAGCAGCTTGAAGCCATCAGGATCTCCCAACTCTGTTTACCTCTCAGGAACGCTGCTGTCACCAGGGACAACCAGCTCTATTGGTATTCTCAAAGGCCTGCTGACATCAGTGACAGTCAGCTCTAACTGCAGACCCAGAGGCTTACTCCCATCACAGATTACCAGATATACTAACATGAGGGCCAAACAGACCATATCCCAACTATAATACGACACTAATCATTGAATATCCTAACACACATGAATCATACAAAATACTTAAATTCTAATCTTAAGAAGATGTAGAGGCGTTTTGCTGTCTGAAGAGACCTCCTAAAATCGCAAAGATCCTTATTGGACTTGATTTACTCTATTACAATAGAAAAGGCTGTGTACAGCTCTGGACTGTGTACAGCTCTTAAAGAAGTCTCCCTGTCATTGTCCAGTGAGGCATGAGGGCCATACCCATCCCAATGTCTTTTTCCTGGAGAGGGGATACTTTTGACATCAACCCCTATGCAGTCAGGCTTGTCCCTCAGGGAACCCAGATAGATATTTTTTATCTTTCATTTATATTCCCTTGCAGTGCTTAGCCTCCCAGCCTAAACAAGAATTCAGATAGCCTGACAGAGGGGGCTCTGAGTGGCCCCTCTCTGCTTGGTCTAGGGGCAGAAGTCCCCCCTTTTAGGTTGGGTGGAGATGGGTTTTGGAAACACCCTGTATAAAGTAACAACCTCATCTTGAGTCTCGTGGTCCTCCATAGCTAACTTATGATAATGTATCTGAGTAGGTTTTGCTACCAAATTATTTGTCTGTTGTATCACAGAGTTATTCCGCCTATTTGAGGGCCAGGGACCAGCAGAAAAAAGCAAAAAGAACCCAAATAATGGTCCCAAGATGGAATGAAATAGGGTTGACAATCTTGCAGAGGCTGCAAACCAATTCTTGTACCAGCCTTCATCTGTCTCTTCTCTCTCTGTTTTTTCTTAGGGCCTTCACTATCTATTTCATGCTCTCTTTAACCCTCCTTGTCTTGTCTATGTAAGTTCATGATAGTTGATGGATAAGTGAGTCTTTTCCCCTGCTGGACCTCAATAAAGGGCTGTGATGGAGTTTTCACTCTTCTGAAAATGTTCTCTTCTAATTTAAGGGAGATGACCTTTTAACACGTAGGGTGGAAGTCCTTCATCATTTCATCTCGAGTGTTTAGGGAAATGGGTTCCAATAGGTTTCCAAATGTTGGGCTGGTTATGTAAGGGATTTGACTGGGCAGTCCCATTTGCCAGGCAGATTGGTTATCAATATTTGTTCACTAAGATGTTAATAGAGAAAGGCTGAGAGGACATGTATTTAGGATTTTATCTTCCATTTCAGGAGAGAACAAGATGTCCTCCTATCAAAAATGTGGTTATATAAAGATACTATTAATTAAAATTCACTCCTTGGAGAAGGAAGAGTGACCATCCTTCTCTTCTATCAAGTTATATCAGCCAAGAATATATACATTAATATATGTGGTATTAGGCTCTGGCTTATGTCATCCCTTTTTGTTTTCAGTTTTGAGTTGTACTAATGGGTGACACATATATACTCACATGCAGAAACACAAATCAACATTCTGTCTCAACATTTTCTAAACATTTTTGATAGTATACAGGGATCATCACATATTTATTTCAAGGGAAGCTGGGATGAGAAATAGGTCATGTCCGATAGGCAATTTCTTCTCTAGTAAGTGGACCATCCCTATTCTTGGAAGCAATGACACCTACTTCAATATCTGTTTCTTTCTTTTAAGGAAGTCCCATGGATGTAAGGGCATAAACACTGTTCATGTTTACCCTCTCTTCCAGGAGCCTCTATGTCAGCAAATTTGATTTTCTGTCGCTTCATATTCTTTATCATCACTACATTATGGGTATTAACAATGTCATAAGGCCTTGGCTTGATATGCACATATGGATGTGAGCCCTCATTAGGCCTTTTCCCAACACATAACTTTGGATAAACTGAGGCTGAAGTCAAATAAATATAGCTGTTGAAAGTTTTATTAGAGCAAGGAATTAGCAAACACATGTGGGCAATGCACTGGAGCATTTGCAGAGGAAGGAGGAAAGGGCAGCTGTTTGGGTGTAACTGTCTATGCTTAGCAGGCTAATACTAATTTTGATGCTGGTAACCTGAAATGCAGCCATTAAGGCAAGATCATCCATTTGAGTGATGAGGCAGTATCAGAGAGTTCTATATCTTGAAAAGTGCCACTTGACACAAACTTAGATTCTGTGACAGGTAGAGTTCATAAGGGGCATAAAATACTCCCAGGGGACAATATAGATCTCAAAAGAACAGAATTTACTCTATAAAAATATACAAAGGAGGTTGATCAGTGCTAGATAAAGTAAGCAGAAATTTACAACCAGAACTGTTTGAGAAAGTTGGACTGGTGAATTTAAAACAAATCTCTGTCAAATTTAACAACACTCAGTCTGATTCAGCATTATCTACTGTTTTACATCATAATGATACCCATCTGCCCTATGACAAGTATCTACCTTTTAGAGTCTCAGGGAACCAAACATCCCTTAAAAAACACTTTATGACTTATTTCAGAATCTCAGAAGTCAGGAGAGTGGCATATGTTTAGTACACAGGACTGACTCACTCTCAGACAAGGAACAATCAGGACCATGATATGAAGACATTCTGAGAGCTATGTAGTAGAGACTGTGTCATGAAGAGGAATTTCCACTGAACACAAAGCCCCTGTATATTCAGTGTACAACAATTAGTGTTCATATACCAACTTAATCTAGCAAATTAATGTCTCATTATTCTCTTAGACGTATATGGGTTAAGTTGTCAATGCTACAGTCAAATTCACAGTATCAGTTGAAAGTTGCTTGATGGGTTTCTCTCTGACTACCTCAGTTAATTTTTGAAAATAGAGCTCAAGAACATCTGACCTATGAATTACTCCTCTTTCATTGGAAATGAATTAGAGATTAGAAAAAAAGCAACCATCCTGGAAATATAACTCATAGTTTAGTAACAATGGATTATCAGTTAATGATTGATATTTTGTTTAGTTTTTAGGAGTTTGTTCTGAGATTGTATTTCTGAGTTCCTACTCTTTGTATTTTTTCATTGGTATATAGAAATGATATTGAATTTTTATGGTAATTTTGAATCTGCTATTTGCTGAGAGCAAATTTCTTTGGACTACTTCCTTGCAAGATTTATGGTTTTTATGTAGCACAATATAATTTTTTCAGAATACAGCATAAAAGCACTCATTGTCTCCTCTTACACACACCTGAAGTATGATTTTTATTGCATTGCTCTAGTAAAAACATTTAGCACTATAATGAATAGGTGTAGAACTAACACTCATGATTTTTTTCTGTTTTTATTGGGATTGCTTCTAATTTTTCTTCCTTTAGGATAATGTTCTTTATGGCATATTCTTCATACCATTTATTATACTGTGATATGTGCCTTCAAACTCTTCTTTCTCTAGAATTTGTATAAAGAAAATTCTATACAAAAGGAATATAAAATGATAATAATCAAATTTGTAAAAAAGAATAAACATCACTAGCAATTAGGATAATAAAAATACAAACATTTTCAGAGCTTATTTGGACTCAGGTAGAAGAGTTACCAATAGGAAATCTATCTGTCGGGAATGTGAAGAAGGGGAAACACATAATCACATTTGTTGATAGGGTTATTGTTGGTGAAGTATGTTGATCCCTCAGAAAATAGAAAAAAAAATGCTACCACAATAACTATATTTTCCACTGCAGACTACATATTCAAAGGGCTCTGTTCTATTGGAGAGATATATGCTCATCTATGCTTATAGCTTCTATACTCACAAGAGTTAGGAAATAGATCAGCGTAGAAGTTTATCACTTGAATCATGAATAATGATGATTTGACAAAAATACAAGATGGAATATCATTCAAGTTTAAAGAAAAATTATAAAATGTCATTTCAGAAGTTACTCTTCTCCCAGTTGCTATAAACCACTAGGTTATGTTTTTAAAGCTAGTCCCTAAGTCTCATTTTCTTATTTGGCCACAGACTTATTTCTGAAATATATCACCAGACAAGCCAACCTTATTATTCAGCTATTATTCTTAATCAGGACTTACCATCTTATCCTAGAAAAATCACTACCTGTTAGGGTTTATATTTAGAAAATGCTGCAGTACAGGCTGGCTATCTAATTGGTAGGGCAGCTCAGCATAGCTCTGGCCACCATATTCCCCACTAGAAGTGTCCAGAAGCCATGAACGCCACAGTAAGAAGTAGCCAGAGGACAGGTATGTCACAACTAGATTCACAAGACTTCAGCATGGGGAATGGCTCTGCCAATCCACCATGCTATATCCGCAAAACTCAGCTGAACCCCAGACAATATCTGACATCCTCGAAGTACCTGGTAGAATGAAGACTCTTAATGCTTGAAGACTATCCAATGGATTTTTATATATAGAAATGCTCAAATGACAAGATGCCCACACAATTAGAATTATTACCCAATATCTAACTTTTTGATAGAAGTTGTCACCCAGGACTGCTTTAGACCCATCCGTCTTCCTCCATAGTCAATAGCCTCCCTTTCTCCTTTCCTTCCTCTCTTTTCTCCCCTACTCTTCCTCTTTACTTCTCCCAGATCGACCTCCACTTCTACTGCAAAATCATGGAGCTTCACAACAAATACAATGTAACAGTAGCAGGAAATTATCATGCTACAACTCCCTTCCATTTTTTTCATATATGTATATGTATATGTATATATATATATATCACATGATTTATTGCTTGTTTGTCTTTGCTGCTGCTGCTGCTATTGTTGGCTTTGCACACAGACTCCATGTTCCACAAACTCTGCTTTCCTCTTTGGTTTAATAAATCACCTTTGTGCTGATAGTTTGGTGTGAGTGACTGACTGTATGTGTGTGTGAGTGTGTGTGTGTGTGTGTTTGTGTGTCTGTGTATCTGTGTGTGTGTGTGTGTATGAGAGAGAGAGAGAGAGAGAGAGAAAGAGAGAGAGAGAGAGAGAGCAAATGTATGTCCTTAAGAAGAGGGGAAATGGAAACAATCTACTCAAAACAGGCCCATATATCTAGGAGCAATGGGAAATAAGAAAACTATTTGCCTTGTAGTCTAGGTATAAATGAACAAAAAGCACTAGACGACTGCTCATGTCATATTCTATCTATCCACATATACCCAAAGTTTGCTGGGGTACAAACCTATAGATATCCAAAATAGAATTATAGGATAAAACTCATAGCCATGCTTGTCTTTAAGGACATGCACATAATAAACCATAAAATATTCAGACTAAAGAGCACAGATATGAACCCACACAATATTTTGATGAGAAACATAGAAAAGTATTTATCATAAACCAAAGATGACAAAATTATGCCTCTTGATTATGAAAGAAATGGAGGATGGTCCATATCTTCATTGCTTAATATGGGTCCCTGTTCTGGAGGGGTTCCCAAGAAAATATCTGGCTTGGTCAGGTGCAGGGTTCAAGGCTAAGGGAATAGGACACAAACAGGAAGGGGGAATCCCCTTTGCTGCCTCCACTGCTGCCTCTACCAGAATCTCTGCTGTTGCTACCCATTTAAGCCCAGGTGCTGCACCTGTCTCTCTGCACTGAGCTGGTCCAGGCTGGGTAGGTGAAAAGCTGGCTAGCTAGCAAGGAGGGGAGGGTCCTGAAGACATTTCAGGTGAGCAGATCTCTTCCCAAGTGTTATAGTTCTTGCAACAGAAAATCTGGGACAACAGAATGATTCTCGCATACCTTTACTTCTCCTGAATAGGAATCTTATATACGGTTTTTGTGACCCGCGTCACTTTCTCGCCAGCAAGAACGGACTCGAACACCAGGATCCTTCTGCAGCAAGCTTTATTGAAGCTGAAGAGAGGAAAGACCCCGAGGGGAAAAGGAGCTCTCCTTATATACCCATCAGGTCAGCGTGTCCCTACTCTACTGGCTGATGCGTCTCGGCAGGTATGACGCGTTGGGCTGCATCAGCTTTTGACAGTTACTGGCTGCTCAGGCATTCACCTTACTGGTGTTTAATGGCGATTTCAGGAGGGAGACTACGCATGCCCGGTAGTGCACCACAGTTTTGAGGTGGGTTAGGGCCTGGCAGCAGATAACCCCCATTGGCTTGGTCTGAGAGCTTGCAGATACCTCATCTACAGGTGGGAGAGCCTGAGGCACTGTTTCTATGTGACTGATGGCCATAGACTTCTATTTGGGAGGGGCTAACCAGGGCTGAAGCTAAGTGAAAGGAACCAGGGGCCCAGGACCAAGGCTGAACATCTACCGTCCAATTAGGGTCTGGGGTTCAAGAGGCCTGTGCTTAACCAGGCACCCGGCTGCCTCTCACAGCCCACCACCCCACAGTTTAAAGACAATCTTATTCCTCAATCAGTGTGAATGCCATACAAGTTCGATATCATATTTATGGATATTAAATGAAACCACTTCCTTTTTATTTTTTTGCAGTAACAGTTCTCTTCTTATTAAATATGAACCTTTTTTCTCAAAATAAGGTGCAAGTGATGTGTTTCTGGCATTAAAAAAATACAAACAAACAAAAGCCAAAACAAAACTACACAAACAAACAAACAAACAACAAACAAAAATTTAGAAGCCAAAGTAAGAAAGAGTCTAAGAGAATCTCATCCTTCTTAGAGTTTATGTTGTTCATGGCATCTAATGGTTCCCAGTCTTGACCAAAGAATTCAAACATGATAGCAGGATAAAATTGCTGGAAACCAGCAGTTATATTTTTGTTTCACAATTATTCCCATTACAGGACACTGGATATGAGGACATATTGTAATCACAGTTTACCCTAGCAACAGTGATGAGCAACCTCTCAGTTGGAATCACAACCACTTTGCTTTAGATTCTAGGAAAACCACAAATACTTTTTCTATCAGCAATACCTGGTTATAGGAAAAATGAGATGTGGTAAAGAAAGAAAATACCTACATAAATTTTCAATGTAATAATCATATAGATTCAGGAGATGCAAAGCTAGTTTTTGATAAACAAACTTAACCTTGAATATGTCATTTGAGAAAGTCCAATTTTTAAAGTTGTACAAATTTCTTCTGGAAAGAAAGAGGAAGAGAGGGGTAGAAGAATGGAATAACAAAAAGAATAATATTCATGAAGTCAGGGATATAATATGAATACCTAAAATCCATAAAGGCATTATACAGCAAGCAAATAGCCAACATTGAATTAATTGGAGAGAAACTTAAAACAATTCCATGAAAATCAGGGACAAGACAAGGCTATCGATTCTCTTCCTATCTCGTCAATATAGTAGACGGAGTCATTGCTAGAACAATAAGATAAGTAAAGTAGATCAAGGGGATACAATTGGAAAGGAAAAATTCAAAGTATTGTTTTTTGCAGTGTTATAATGGTATACATAAATGATGTCAGAAATTCTACCAGAGAACTCCTATGTTTGTTAAAAACTTTCAGCAAATTGGGTGAATAAAAATTAACTCAAAGAAATCGGTAGCTTTCCATTATAGAAGTTATAAATGGGCTGAGAAAGAAGTTATGGAGATAACACACTTTACAATAGCCACAAATCATATGAACTATCTTAATGCAACTCTAACAAAGCAAGTGAACATACCAAAAGTTGTTTATTAGAGGGGGTTCATGATAAAAATACAGTATATAGGTCTAATTGTGGTGGCCCTGTCCCCTACAGCTTGCTCAATTGTGCCTCTCCACCTTTTTTATCAAAGGCAACATTTTTGTGTTTCATCACTTTAAGGTTCCTGTCTCTTCCCATGGCCCCTAGTGGGCCCAAGATTTGGATTTTTCTCTATCAATTTTTATGGTACACATTGTGTAACTTAACATATAAATGTTATTCCCTTTCCTGGTTTCGCCCTAAAAACATCATATCCCTTTTTTTAAAGTGCTGAGTAGTAACCCATTGTGTAAACGGAACAAATTTTCTTTATTTATTCTTCAGTTGAGGGACATCTAAGTTTTTCCAGTGCTGGTTATTGTGAATAAAAATACTGTATACATAGTTCAACAAATAACTGTAGGATGGAAGAGCAAAAAATTCAAGTAGATCCATATTTATCATCACCCACAAACCTCAAGTCCTTGTAGATCAAAGATCTTAATATAAAACCAGATACACTAAATCTAATAGAACAGAAAGTGGAGAATAACAATGCAATGGAAAAGAGAGCATCTTCAACACATGGTGCTGGTCTAACTGGATGTCTGCATGTTGTTGCAGGACACAACTTTCTGAGCCTCAACAATTAATAAATGGGACCATATAAAACTGAACAGATTCTATAAGTCAAAGGAAACTCTTAGGACAAAATGACAGTCTGCAGATTAGGAAATGGGTTTCGACATCTCTACATCTGACAGAAGGCTATTATGTAAAATGTATAATTTACTTAAGATGTTGAAAACCAACAATCCAAAAATCATAATTAAAAATTTTTATAGTTAAACAGAATCCTTAACAGAGGGGAATTTCTATTTTTAAGAAACTTAAAGAAGTGTTTAATGTCCTTAGCCAGCATGGTAATGCAAATCATCAGACTCCTAGATGCTATCTTACACTCATTTGAATAGCAAAGATAAAAAACAAACAAACAAACAAACAAAACCAACAACAACAAAAAGACCCTACATTGCTGGTGGGTGTGAAAACTTGTACAAACATTCTGTAAATCAGTTTGGCAGGTTCTCTAAAAATTGAGAATATGTCTACCTCAACACTCAGGTATACCAATCCTGGGCAAATATCCAAAAGTTATGTAACTTCTCCTTTGTTCTTAATCTTCTAAGTGTCTAGCCTTCTTCTTATTCTTTTCTAATTCTATTTCTTCAGTCTTTTATTTCTTCCGTATGATATGCTATACAAATTATCCCCAATTGATGTGTCTTAAGTTAATAAACATAGACTACACAAGTTGTAACTTTTCTTTGGAACCTCACATGCCTAGATCCTCTAAGCTTAACATTTAGTGTATCAGAAACTCATTCTTCTTATGTTTCTGAGTTCTGCCATTTTCTGGCAAATATTTTTCGCAAATGTTATGAGACAAAAAAACTTTCTTTTTTTAAAATAATTTACTTTTTCTCAAATTGTAAATCATTCATACAGGGGTTATAAATACAGTAAGGCCGGATGTGGGGAAGGGAATGATACTGGAGTGTGGGTGTTCAGGGGGAATACAGAAATCATCAGAACTGAGTATCAGCTGGGTGAAGGTTCAGGGGACAAGTCACTATGACTCTGCCTATGACTCACTCATCCTTATCTAAGTTGGTATTGTCTGCCAAGGCTACCTATTTACAAGGTCTATGACTACTCAGGCTTGTAAATTTCCACAAAGAAGTCCCCCCTTTTAGGTTGGGTGGAGATGGGTTTTGGAAACACCCTGTATAAAGTAACAACCTCATCTTGAGTCTCGTGGTCCTCCAAAGCTAAATTATGATAATGTATCTGAGTAGGTTTTGCTACCAAATTATTTATCTGTTGTATCGCAGAGTTAGTCCACCTATTTGAGGGCCAGGGACCAGCAGAAATAAGCAAGAAGTACCCAAATAATAGTCCGAAGGTAGGAGGAAATAGGGTTGACAACCTTGGAGAGGCTGAAAACCAATTCTTGTACCAGCCTTCATCTGTCTCTTTCTCTCTGTTTTTCTAGGGGCCTTCACTGACCTATTTCATACTCTCTTTAACCCTCCTTGTCTTATCTATGTAAAGGCAACCTTCTTCTTTGAGGGCTGTACACAGTCAAGAGCTATACACAGCCTTTTCTATTTTAATAGAGTAAATCAAGTCCAATAAGGATCTTTGCGATTTTAGGAGGTCTCTTCAGACAATGAAACGAGGGATTTCTTCAGATTAGTGATGTCAGTCTCTAGCTGTTTGATGTTTTTTTCAATGGCCCTTCAAAGGTCTGAATAGTATAAGTTTGGAGGCCAGTATCTGGATTAAACTTCTAACAGCAGACATCACGGGTGATTCATTTTTACCTGGAAACGAAAAAGGAGGGAATTCTCAGGGAGATTTCTCTTCCCTGGATGTAAATTGTTATTCATCTTATTTATGGTTGTGCCTGGCTTTGTGGGGGTATCTATATTTTTCATTAATCTTTTTGGTAGCCGGTTAGCTGTGCCTTCTGTGGTATCAGACAGGCATATCAATGCTCGGCACCTTAAGGGAACTGGATCTGGGCCATTCCCTTTAAGGGTAAGAGGGTCCTTCCCCATATCTGTGGCAAAGTTTTGTTGGTCTCGGTGGTGCCAAAGGCAGTCAGCAGCAGATGTGCCATGAGCTTTCAGCTTTAGAGAGTTAAATTTGAACAAGGCATGATGGAGAGTATTTCAGGAGGACTCCTTCTGTGGGGATATCATTCCCCCTCTTTTGTTTTCAAAGCCAATTTTTCAGAGTTCTTGTAAAATCAGGGCAGAAGCGCCAACAGTTGCTCCTTCCACACTCAGAGAGTCGTGAAGACCCTATTTAAGGATATATAAATCTATATTGATAATCTTTTGTCAAAGGACTGTTATAGCACCGCCAAAAACTAATCAGACTATATAATATATCGATTAGTAATAGTTTCTTCTACTTTTTGTGAGATTACCTTTCTTTTGTCAATTAATTGAATTAATTAATCCTTTCTTTTTTTAAAATAATTTATTTTTTCTCAAATTGTAAATCATTCATACAGGGGTTATAAATACAGAAAGGCTGGATGTGGGGAAGGGAATGATACTGGAGTGTGGGTGTTAGAATTAGGATTTACATCTCTCTTGAGAATATTGAACAGAGACTTAAATTCTTTAGTGGAGAGCTTAAAATAGGATCTTAGCCAATTAGCAACTCGTAGATACTTTTGGAAATAATTTAAAATAAGTAAACTCTCTCCCTCTCTTGTTTTTTAGAACCTTTATCTGTGTTTTTTTTCTATTATTATTGGATATTACACGTATTTACCTTTCAATGTTATCTCCTCTCCCATTCTCCCCCAAAACCCCTTATCCCATACCCCCTCCTCCTACTTCTGTGAGGGTGTGCTCCAAACATCCTTCCAGTCCCTTCTCCCTGCTCTCTAATTCCCAAACAGTAGGGGATTCAAACTTTTGGAGTCCATGGCCCTCCACTTCCATTGAAGTCTGACAAGGTCACCCTCAATTCCCTATACAGGTGCATGAGTCTCTCCCTTTGTGCTCTCTGGCTGGCAGACAAACAAACTTTCATTGAGACTGTGGTAGGATGTTTTCTTTCCCAAACTCAATAGCCCCAATCACTACATATGGAAAGGAAGCTTCTTGAAAGTTGTTTGATGGGTTCCTCTCTGACTACCTCAGTTAACTTTTTAAAAATAGAACTCAAGGGTATCTGTCCTATGAATTACTCCTATTTCATCTGAAATGAATTACAGATGAGAAAAAAGCAATTGGCCTAGAGATATAACTCATAGTTTAATAACAGTGTGTTATCAGTTAATATTGATACACTCATTCACAGACATGCCCATATGCCAACTTAATCTTGTCAATTAATGTCTAATTATTCTCTTAGATTTCTCTGGGTTGAGTTGTCAATGTTACAGTCAAATTGACAGTATCATTCACTATAAATCCTTATCATGAGATGTATTTCTATTTTATACTATCTTGATTGATTTCATTCTGCATAGTTTCACAGTTTTCATTTTAGAGATCATTTGTTCTTTTGTTTTGTTTGCTAGTTAGAACGTTTTCTCTTCTCCTCCTTCTCCTCCTGCTCTTCCTCCTTCCCCTTCTCCTCCTCTTTCTTCCTCTTATATTTGTTCTTATTGTTTTTCTTCTTGTTATTTTCATTCTAGTTTTTGTTCCTCTTCTTATTAGTAATATTGTTATCATTATTATTTTGTTTAGTTTTTAGGAGTTTGTTCTGGGATTGTATCTCTGAATTCCTACTCTTTGTATTTCTCATTTGTATATAGAAATGATACTGAATTTTCATGGTGATTTTGAATCTGTTATTTGCTAACAGTAGATTTCTTTAGACTACTTCTTTGCAACATTTTATGGTTTTAGGTAGGACAATATATTTTCTGCAGGAAAACAGCATATAAGCATTCCTTGTCTCCTCTTACATAGACCTGAAGTATGATTTTTATTGCATTGCTTTAGGAAAATATTGACCACTATAATGAATAGGTATGGAAATAACACTCATGATTTTTTTCTATTTTAATGGGATTGCTTCCAGTTTTTCTTCCTGTAGGATAATGTTCTTTATGGCCTCTTTATTTCTCCCAGCTCCACCTCCACTTGTACTGCAAAATCACTGAGCTCCCCTACAAATACAACTCCCTTCCAGTTTTTTCTTTTAAAGAGCTACTCCTATATAAAAACAAACAAACAAACAAACAAACATGTGTTTTAATTGCATGTTTGTCTTTGCTGCTGCTGCTATTGTTGGGTTTGCACACAGACTCCATGTCCCACAAACCCTTATTTTCCCTCTGATTTAATAAATCACCTTTGTGTTGATAGTTTGGTGTGAGTAACTGACTGTGTCTCTGTGTGTATGTTTGTGTGTATGTGTGTGTGACACAAAATGTATGTCCCTAAGAAGGGGGGACATGGAAACAATCCACTCAAAATAGGCCCATAGATCTAGGAGCAATGGAAAATAAGAAAACTATTTGACTTGTAATCTCTGTACAAATGGACAAAAAGCACTAGACCAATGCTCATATCAGCTAACATAGAAGCTATTCATATGTACCCAAAGTTTGCTGAGATATAAATCCATAGATATGCAAAATAGATTTATAGCATAAAATGCATAGTCATGCTTGTCTTCAAGGACATGCAGATAATAAACCATAAAATAATCAGACTAAAGAGCACAGATATGAACCCTCAAAATGAGGGTTGTGATGAGAAAAACAGAAAAGTATTTATCAAAAACCAAAGATGGCAAATAAAATTATGTCACTTGATTATGCAAGAAATGGAGGATGCTCCATGCTTTCATTGTTTAAATACTGTTTTCTTCCTCAATCAGTTTGAATGCCATACAAGGCTGATATCATATTTTTGGGTATTAAATGAAACCACTTTCTCTTTATTTTTCTGAAGCATCAGTTCTCTTTTTATTAAACATGAATCTTGTTTCTCAAAATAAAGTGCAGGTGATGTGCTTCTGACACTAAAATAATAAATATACAAACAAATAAAAAACAAAACAACACCTTACAAACAAACAAATAAACAAGAAACTAGAAGCCAAAGATTGGAAAGAGTCTAAGACAATCTCATCCTTCTTAGAGTTTGTTGTTCATGGCATCTAATGGTTCCCAGGCTTGACCAAAGAATTCAAACATATTAGCAGGATAAAATTGCTTGCTGGAAACCAGTAGCTACATTTTTGTTTCACAATTACTCTCATTACATTAGACTGGATAGCCCTGGGAGTTTCTCTGTCTGTTATGAGAATATATTGTAATCACAATTTACCCTATCAAAAGTGATGAGCAGTTTCTCATCTGGGAAAACCCCCAATCAGCTTTAGATTCTAGGACAAGCACAAACACTTTTTCTATCAACAATACCTGGTTACAGGAAAAATAAGATGTGGTAAAGAAAGAAAATACTCATATAAAATTTCAGTGTAATAATCATAGAGATAAAGGAGATGCAAACCTAGTCATGTAACATTTTTTGAAAAACAAACTTAACCTTGAATGTGTCATTTGGGAAGTTCCAATATTTAAAGTTGTACAAATTTCTCCTGGAAAAAAAAAGAGGAATAGAGTGGTGGAAAATGAAATAACAAAAGGAATAAAGTAAGAAAATGAGAAAGGGCAAAAATATGCCAATTTTGGAATGAAATGCAACAACTGCCCTGGAGAACTGTGCTAATTTACTCTGTAGTAAAGAACAAGCTTGAAAACTGTGTCCAGAGTATACAGAAAAATAAATGACTGACAATATATACTAAAAGATATGAAGTTAGATTAAAAAAAAAAACAAAAAAACCCCAAATTCCTAATATTAGTATTCTGTTGGTATCTTGTTTTAAAACATTGCTACCAAATGTTTGGCAAGCACACATATAAAGAAAATGGTATGTATCTCCTTATAACTATATCAAAGGAAACAAATCATATACTTATAATTCATAGTACTTCTCAGCAATTTTTGGTAAAAAAATCACATATTTTTTAATGTGAAACTCATATCTAGAGAGTCTAGTCTAAGAACTTTTCACTGTACACTGTAGTCTACACTCAGAAGTGTAAATTTGAAGACATGCCCATGAACATGAAATACACACACACACACACACACACACACACGAGAGAGAGAGAGAGAGAGAGAGAGAGAGAGAGAGAGAGAGAGAGAGAGAATGATAGTCAATGAAGTGAACATCCTCTTTCCCTGTTCACAGTGTCATAGATCAGCAGTTTACTGAGGCTTATCTGGACAGCACACACAGAATTCCTGCATGTGGTCAGAATTCAATGAGTGTGGAACTGAGTGTGAATTTCCAGGAATTTTTCACTAATTTCTCCAGACTGAAAAAGAGCTTACCAGGCAGTTTTACTTGTCTCAAGATATCCTTTTACTATAGCTGCACTGGGAGATGGTTAACTTTCAGGCTATATTTGCCTTGAAAATTATAAACTTACTTCTTTACATAGGTGAAACTGTCTTAAGATCTACTATCTTAGGAGGGAAACACTGGACAGAATTGTGTCACTCTCAAGACCAGGAAAGCCAATGAATTTTTGAGAACAGTTTATATGCACATAGAAATATATAGTAACATTGCTAAAAATATATGAATATATAAAATGTGCTGTGTATTTTCTTTTACTGGGCAGAGTTGCACGTGCTTGTGTAGATGATAATATAATTTAGGTACCTATACTTTAATATATCAAGTAAATATATGCAAAAGTAAATTGTATATAAAAAAGTGTAGGGTCTGGGCTTCTTTCACATGGATGAGGTTGCAGTTCTAGTGGACTACCAGACTCTGGATTATGTATTTTACTCAGAGCTTGTGATCCTGACACATACATGCAGTGATTTTTTCCTGAGAACATAGTGTGAGAAAGCCCCCAGAATCTACCAATTTAATGCAATCTCCATCAAAATTCAGAGTAAATTCTTCACAGACATGGAAAGTATAATTCTCACCTTCATATAACCGAATAACATAAAACACAGGATAGCAAAAACAATTCTCAACAATAATAGAACTTCTGATGGAATTACCTTTGGTGACCTCAACCTATATCACCTAGCAATTGTTATAAAAACTATATTGAATTAGTACAGACACAGAGAAGTCTACCAATAGAGTAAAAGCAAAGACCCAGAAATATTCCCACATACCTACATACACTTGATCTTTGAAAAAAACAAAGAGAGCCTTTAAAAGAGAATAAAATAGATATTGGAGGAATACGAAGGAAGTAGCCTGGGGGAAAAGAGTTGGGGGAGAGCCAGGCAGAGGAAATCACTTAGTAGGGAAAGCTGGGAAGGGAAAATGAAGATTGGAAGTAGACAGTGCAGTGGTGAGGGTAGGAAAATCTGTAGGTTGGATCAGGGACCTGGGACAGGAGGGGACCAAAGAATATCTACTGGGTGATCTATAAGACTCCTAGCAGTGGGGAGAACAGATCCTGAACTGACCCCTTCCTGTAGCCCAGTATGATTCCCAGTGTAAGTATATTGACTAGTATATTGACACAAAATCTTTCACCCAAATTGTGTCTTGCCTACAAGATATGAAGGTATAAAATAAAGCAGAGATGTTGGGACTAGCCAACAAATGAATGACACAAACTGAGACCCATGTCATGTTCAAGAACCAATCCTTGACAGTATACATTATACTCTGCTATGCTTATAGACAGTAGGCTAGCATAATGATCTTTTGAGATGCACCACCCAGCAGCCAATAGAATCAGATGTGGAGACCCACAAACAAACATTTGATGAAGCTTTCTAAGTCTTATTGACAAGTTGAAGGAATGATTTAGGGACAGGAAAAGGATAGGACACACAAGGAAGACAAAAGAAGTAAACTATCCTGGACTCTTTGGGGTCCACAGAGACTGAACTATCAATAGAGTGAGTATGGGCAGAACATAGACCCCAGAACATATATGACATATGTGCAGCTTGGACTTCAGGTAGATTCTCCAATAACTGGAGTGGGGGATATATATGAATCTATTCTCTGCCTGTTGAAACTGATTCCCTCACTGGACAGCTTTCATTAGGCTCAGTGCAAGAGGAAGTACCTAGTATTGCAGTGCTTTGAGGTGCCCAAAGTTTGTGGGGTAATACAAAGTGTTTGTTCCCCTTATCTGAGTAGAATGGGAGGTTCAACCTGAGAGAGGACCTGTGGAGCAAATATATTGGTATGTTAAGTAAAGAAATAAATTATTTAATGCAAAAGGATGCCAGAAGTTAATTATGACTTGTATATAATTGTATCTGATAATCATGGAGTGATTATCATGTTTACCTGCATATAGTACTATGAACAGCTTTTCAGAGGCAATAAGGTAGACACCACCTAGTAATTGTATGCATAAGATCATATTTGTATAACCACGTGTATTTTGATCTGGGATTAAACAACCAAGGTGGCCACAAATCTGAATAAACTTAGCAAGACATCAGTTGGTACACATACATGTAGCATCTCTGGCGGCCTCTACTAGGATGGGATCTAGCAGTTTGTTGTTTATCACAATGGCTGTTTTTGTCGGAGTGGTCATCATCTATTTAATCTGAAATGTTAAACAGTCAAAAGACCAGCATATCAATAGGTAAACCTAATATCTGATTATGTCAGTCCCAAGAATGGGAATCTCAAACACAAATATCCCAAACACAAACATCAGTGAAAATCATCAAAACTGTGCTGAATATTTTCACTCAAGTGTGCAGGTTATGTCGTTACTATTGTAAAATACATGCTCAGGAGTGAACACTTCAACTAACTTTGTATAAAAATTCTGTAGAGTAGCTAAAGTGTCTAGCTTCTTCCACATGGATATGATTGCAGTGATGTACATGCTAATAGCTTCTATATCATGGGTGTTACACAAATCCCTTGAATAAGGCATGCAGATGCAGTTGCTTTTCCTGGGGGTATAAGTTTGAGGAAAAACATAGAGTAACAGGGATATGGATATTCATTTGAGTAGGAGATGTCAACAAAGAGGATCTAGTTGAGCTCACGTGCATACTCTAGAGAGAAGGTGTCTCTCTATTGGCATATTAACATTTGTCTGATAGTCATATAAAGCTTGTATAGCAATTCCCAGTGATTAAAGTGACTGCAGAGTCCTGTTCATGTGTGACATCTTCTTTCAGGCAATGTTCTCTTAAATGAGGAGCAAGGACAACTAATTACCCTTATGCTGCAGCATCAGTGTAGGTTCAACTTTTGACAGCTTCTGTCTTTTTAAATGTGGATTGTTTTTTGAGATCTCAGAGACTTAAGTTATTGATGGTAAAGGGAGAGGAAGTTCTTTCCTTTTAGGTATCAGTGAAAGCCCACAATAAAGTTTTCATCTTTTCTGAGTTGTACTTTCATGACTTGAATGGAGATTCCATCCAAGCATGTAGGCTTAAAATCCTTTATCTCTTTACCCTCAGTGTTCATGGAAATGGGATCCAGACACAATCTAAATATTTGACTGATTATGGAAGTGATTTTATCTGGGCAATCCCCATGACTAGTTGGAGAGGTGTTCAATATGCTAATAATGGGGAATGGACACTAGGACAAGTCTTTAGGACATTGTCTTCTAATTCCTGAGACAGTAAGGTGTCTATCTTCTATGAAAAATGGTTACAGAAAGATACCATTCATCAAAATTTCCACATGGAGTCACAAATTTCATATTCTGAGAGTCAATTTGTGATTTCATTCTTTTTTTGAGATTGTTTTATATTTAATATTTTATTTATTTACATTTCAGATGTTATCCCCTTTCCTCACCCCCCCACTAATTCTGTATTCCATCACTCCTCCTCCTTTAATGATTTTATATCATTTAAATTACATGCAAGTCAGTTCTAGGTTGAGGAATTAGTAATACAATAGATGCTAATAGTCAAGAACAAGCAAGACAATACGCCCAGATAGTTAAAGAACATGCAGGACAATTCTAGTTAATGGGAATACAGGATTAAAAAGAGGTCATCTTCAATATATAAGTTCTCCTCTGATGACTGGGTCATTAGTGTTCTTTGTAGTAATGGAAGTTACCTTAATGTCAGAATTATTAAGGGAACACTGTGGGTGAAAGTGACTGGGATATAACCCCCTGCCAGGAACTGCATCAGTTGAGACCTGAAAACTCAATGGGCATATACCTAAGACTTTAACAACTTGCTACTTCCTCTCAGACCCCATACCTGGAACATGTAAAATGGTCCCCACATCAGGAGGCAGGACCTGTACTGAAGTAGACCCAGAACAAAGTTCTCTGTGCTAATGAGTTACCTAGAGGCCCTGAGGGAAAAGTGAATAAATTTCTATTCCCAGACATTCCTCCCTGAAAATGGTATCTAATCTGTGATCAGATCCTGAAAGGTAGTATATTCATCCATTTTCTTCCATGATCCATCAATAAACAGTTTAGAACCATGGACTCCCTGCTTCATCTATTGGTACCATGAAGAAACTAGAAAAGGACTCTACCTATAGAGTCTCAGCAAAAACTCTAATAGAAGGCACCTCTGCACTCACAAACTACCTAATCCAAGCTAAGGACAATCACCAATGAGCAAAGCCAGTTCCCAGCCCTGACCCCAGGATAGAGGTTATCCTCAGCCTTTAGTCCCCTGACTCACTTCTTGGCTCTTCAGTGACTTCCAGTGGTGCTTGTATATCCTAGAGTAAGGGAACAACAAGGCCTGAACTTCTGAAGGCTGGATGACTCCCAAACCAGCTTCAGTTAAATTCCCAATTTGAGACTGCATTTTATTGCCACTCAATCATTGCTCTGGTGCTTTCTACAGACCAACACCCACTGAGCGGCACCTGGGAACATGCAGGCAAGCACATACTGCATATTTCACCTCTCCAGGGCCATGACCATGGGCTGGAGCAAAGCAATTCCACAACCCTACATGGGGCCTTCAGCACTGCCCCCTTATGCTCTGTCTCTCTGATAGGAGCCACTGTGTCCGAAAAAATTGATTTCCACTCTTTTCACATTCCTTATCATCTCACTATTCTGGAATATGACAGTGTCATTAGCCCCTGACTTGATATATGCACATATGGATATGAGCTCTAATTAGGCTCTTTCCCATACCACAAAGTTACATACACTAAACTGGAGTCAGATCAAATGAGCTGTTGAACACTTTATTGAGCAAAATATTAGCAAGCATATGTGGGCAAAGTATTGTAGCATTTGCAGAAGAAGGGGAAAGGGGGAGCAGCTTGTGTGTAATTATATATGCTTAGCAGTCAAAGCCACTGCTGATTTTGGTACTGGTAATCTGCAAGGCATCCATCAAGGCAAGATTATCCATTGGAGTGATGAAGCAGTGCCAAAGTGGTCTGCATCTTGCACAGTGCCACTTGCCACAAACTTATATACTGTGACAGCTGGAGTTCATCAGGGCCATATAATTCTCCCAGGGGACATCAAGGACCTCAAAAGAGCAGAATTCACTCTATAAAACAGAACAAAGAAGGTTGATCAGTGCTGGATAAAACTAAGAGGAAATCTGAAACCAGAACCATTTGAGGGTATTCGGCTGGTGAATGTCAAAACAAACCTCTGCCAAGTCTAACAACATACAACTTGATTGAGCATTATCTGCTGATGTACAACGTAATGATGTCCACCTGCTATATTACTACTATTTACCTTTTACAAGGTTTATCATCTCTTTCTCAAGAAATCCCATTAAGGAACACCATATGACTCATTCTAGGATCACAGAATTCAGGACCAGAGCATTCATTCAGTACACAGGACCCTCTCACTTCCACACAGAGGATTTTTAGGGGGATGGGACACAGAAATTCCTGAAAGTTTCATAGTAGGGAAAGTGGCATTAAAAGGAACTGCCACTGTATACAAATCTACTGTATCTCTTCTGTACCACTATTACTGTATAGACTGACATTGAGTGCAAAGGGCAGCACTGCAGGGCTCATTTCCTTTCAGGGTTGTCTGGACAGAAGCTGTGCTTGGAGGTGTAAATGCGTCTTCCCAACAGTGAACCTGTTGCTCTGTCCTCCAGGTCAATCAAGCAACACCACAGTGATCTCAGAGTACATAATTAACATTTTAACTTACTGAACAACTCAAATTATTTATGTGAACAGATACTCTGTTCCACCAGTGCTACATTTAATATCAATACTAGATGGATGTATTCTTACCTAACTACACTACTCTTACACATACACACTTCTGTAAAAACCCATACGTCACTTATGTACATTTCCACCTTTGCCCATGTAAAGCTCAGATATACTTTGGTCTACCTCTATGAACACACACACACACACACACACACACACACACACACACACATGCACACAAACACACACTTTCTTCCATGTTTGCAAATATTGCACATGTGTATGAATATGGTCCAAAATGTATTTTCACAAACTCACAAGGTTGTACATCCCTCTACTTGAAGAAAATGTCTCTGGCAAGTGTTATATTCATACCTCTTGCTGATCAGCCTGTTCATTTAAGGGACAGTGGGTTGAGTCAGCTTCGGTCTTCAAACATGTTGTTTTGCCTAGGATCACGTCAAAATAATATATCTGTCCAGCAACGACCTAAGGAGAAGTTAAAGATTCATGTTTAGCAGTAAACTGAACTTGATGTGAGCTCCTTTACTTTCAATTGAGACAGGACACAGAAAGAACAATGTTTCTAATACTTAGGAAAAGTACGTAGCTCTGAGGAATTAGCTGGCATGGAGGCACTATACAGTTTGTATCAGTATTGGAAGGCTGTTCAGAGGACCATTGATGTCTGGAGGATAACTAACAGAACTAACTTGAGGCTGAAGGCACAAATGAATAAGAAGTAGCTCTGTTCCAGTGTAGTTATGTGTGGGAACTCACTATAAATATTTAGCTGAATCCTTGAGAGAGGAGAAAATCCATTCTCTTCTTTTATTTAGACTCATCTCTGCATGGACACTAGAACTTTGGATGCTTCACTTAAAGAATACTTTGGAACAAAAAGAATACACCATTATAGTTTCTTCACTTTAGCTACAACTGTTAATAGGAATATCTTTTGAATTTGAAACTCTCAACTATGTCTTCCATTTTTAATTAAATACATTGAGCTGTTTTTTTCCACAAGGAATCAGACTCATCCTGACAGAACTCTAGAGAATCAAAAGGTGAGAGAAGATAAAATGTTAAGTACCCTTTGAACTTGGAAGTGAATCTTGAGGATCTTTTGCACTTAGCTTCATATCACCAAAATGAGATTCATCCACTTATTTCAGTGTACAATGGTCTATTATTCTCTAATAATTTTCACATCCCACATAATATGCCTGAATGAAGATGTTTAAGTAGGGGTTTCTTTTTGTGTAAGGGTCAGGGTTTCATAGGTGCTATACCATTATGCAATGAAAGCTCTAGAGAACCAAGAAATTAACATTATGTTTACAGAAAACAGAACAGGACATAGATGAAAGATTCAAAAAAACAAATGACAAGGGTCTTAATGACATTTTCTGGTGAAGAGCCTCTGTTCTGGTATGGCTGGGAAGTTTGGAAAGAAAAAGACATGCACACAGACAAGTTACTCTAAAGTTTCAAAGGAGTGAAACAGAAGTTATTGCAGTTTGCTTAAGCTCACCTAAATGTACTTCCTGAGGACAGAAAATATCTGAGGAAATGACATATGAAAGGGAAGAATATGTCAATACTGTAATACAACCTCAAATCACTAGTTAAAAAGCAGACCAAATCAGGATCAGAGAGAAGAAGAGTGGAGAGAATGGTAGATAGATTAAGGAGATATGTGTGTACCTCTGTAAAATAAGTCAGGTTCCCTCTATAAAGGGTTTCATACCTGTGTTTTGACACTCTTCACTTCCACCACTTGACTCAGGTACATGTCACTGTTTTTTTCATTGTACTGGCTGACAGCAAAGTCCAGTGCTTCTTGGGCCCCATCCTCCTCCATACTAGATTCTCTTATGCCACCTACCAGCATGTAACCTACCACATGGTAATAGCTCAGGTTCAGAACTAATATTAGGGTTGTTAGGAGTAATACTTGAGAATGGAGCAGGTAGGCCATGGTCTTTTTAGAATTGGTCGTGGATCCAAGGCTAGATGTGGAACTGCAGTGAGCCTGTTTCAGGCAGTGAGTACAGCCTGCAAATGAATTAGCCTTATATCCTGTACTCTTAGTTTGCATTGGCTTCTTGACAGCACCACATGTTATTTCAACCTTTCCCCTTCTTTGTTTATTTCTGCCCTTTATATTTTCTCTCTTCACATTGCTCCTACAGGATACAAGATATTCATAGTCTTCTGTCACTTTCTGGCCCACATCTTCCCATCCTCAAATTCGCATCTCTCTGAATCTCCCCTTCATCTTATTCTCCCACAGTTACAGGCTATGACTTCAACTCAGCTTTCTCCAAAAGTCTTATTCTCCAGTTTTTGCAATATCCTTGTATAGCCTTCTTGCTTAACAGAAGATATCACTGATCTCTGGCCTTCAAATTCCTACAACATCCAAGTTGAACTCTTAGTGTTTCAGAAACTCTGTATTTGGGATCCAAAGAGAGATGTATCATACATGATCAAGATACACAATTCCTTACAGAACGGTAGTATTTCAGGATATCTAGGACCATTCAGTACTGACCTTTTCAGAGGCAAAACTGCTGAGATAACCTTTAACTTAGACAATTGCAGGTTGATTTCTTTCCACAACACATTAACACCAGTCATTACATTCAGTTCAGGAAGCTCCCTGAAGGTAGCAAACAATGCCTCTGATCTCCTCAGTAACCTGTTCTTATCTACACATAACTACATAAAATACATACATACACACATACACATAACACTCATAAAATCTTTTCATTTCCTAGATGTTGTGAATAGAACAGTTATGAATGTTGAAGAGCATGAAACTCTCCTGTCATATAGAATACTTATGTTTTGATCATTAATGAAATACTTGTGTCATGTTATAATATGAATACATATTTTTTCTTGTTAAAAATTTAAGTTCTGATATTTTCAAGTAGATGTAAGATTTTATTTATTTATTGATTTATTCTTCATGTACCAAAGAGAAAAGAAAGAAAGGTACAAAGAAAAAAAGAAAGAAAGGAAGGAAGGAAGGAAGGAAGGAAGAAAAAAACAAAGGAGTCATTCACAAAGAAAAAATACTCACTCACTGTCAATCAAAAAGAAAAATGAAACTCCAAAAAACTTTCTATTATTTTGTTTTAATTATCAATTAGTTATTTTGTTTATTTAAATTTCAAATGTTGTCCCTCTTCCTGATTTCCCCATTGGAAACTCAGCATCCCCGCCCTGCCCCCTTACTGCCTCTGAATGTTCTCCTCCACAGACTCACCCAATCCTGCCTTACCACTCTAGCATCCCCCTATGATGTTGCATCACACCTCCACAGGACCATGGACCTCCCATTTTAGTGATCACAGATAAGGCAATCCTCTGCTAATATGTGTCTGAAGCCATAGATCACTGCATGTATACTCTTTTGTTGATGCTTTAGTCACTGAGAGTTCTGGGGGCAAGGGACAGGATAGTATATAATGTTGTTCTTATGGCATTGTGAACCTCTTCATTTCCTTCAGTCCTTCACCTAACTATTACTTTGATGTTCCTGGGCTCAATGTGATGATTGATTGTAACTGTGTCTATATTATTCAAAAGTTAGCAGAGTCTCTCAGGTACAGACATACCAGGCTCCTTTCAACAAACTCTTCTTGGCATCATCAATACTGTCTGGGGTTTCGTGTATACACATGTGATGGATACCTAGGGTGTGT
Source organism: Grammomys surdaster (assembly GCF_004785775.1). NCBI lineage: Eukaryota > Metazoa > Chordata > Mammalia > Rodentia > Muridae > Grammomys > Grammomys surdaster. Next base: position 1,053,911 of record NW_021604709.1, on the reverse strand, counting down.
AGTCTCTGGACGTTTTTTGCTTCAGTCTCTGCTCCAGTTTTTTGTCCCTGCAGTTCCTTTAGAGGGTACCACATCTAGGTTAAATATTTTGAGATGGGTGGCTGTCTCCATTCCTCAAATTCAGGCCACGCCTATATACTGGTGGTGGTCTTTACAGGTTCTAAACCCCCATTTGTTGAATATTTCAGCTAAAGTCATCCCCATTGGGTCCTGGTAGTCTCTTGCTTCCCTGGCATCTGGGATTTTCTAGTGGTCCCCTCCACCATTTCACCATACCCCACTGGTACATATTTTTATTCAATTTCCTGACAGTCTGCATTTCTCTTCTGTCTCTTCCCATACCTGATCCTGTCCCCTTTTATACTTCCCAATCTAATCTCCCTCCCAGATCCCTTACTTCCTCTACCTCCTGTGATTATATTGTTGACTTAGCCTTTCTCGATGGTTTTTGACAGTTCTAAACTCTAACAAAATTCTCTAGCCCTTCTTTTCCCCTTATCTCTGATTCATCTAACAAAAATCATATCCATCAACTTAAATGAGTGTATTTTTACAACTTTATAATTTGCCTTTTGTCATTGTTTTTTTCTCCCTTACCTTCACACATATGGGCACATTTCTATACACTGTTTTTAATAAGAACTGATAAAAAAATTAACTCTCAGATTACAGTTTAAAATAATAGAAAAATAAAGTGAAAGAACTCTATGTTGATTTTCACTTGTGTAAGATGGGATTTGCTCCTTTATGACATGACACATATTAGAAGTGGTATCATATTTTTTTTCCCTCTGATTCATGTAGTGATAAATATCTCCTTCAAAGAAAACTGTCCACCTACAACAAATTGGAGAAAAAGAGAGAGAGAGAACAACCAAACATAAATAAACACCAAGCAGACCAACTACAGTCTGAATGAACCACTTAATGTAACACATATCAAACAAAAAAGCTTTTAAGTATAGAACACCCTGAGTAATTGAATTTTAAAACTTGTAGTAAATATCAATCCTAAATTTGACAGAGTATTTAAGGTCATGGGACCAGTTCAGATTTGATTCACACATCATTTGGAACAGGCTGTCTCCACCATAATGAAAATACTTGATGTCTTGGAATATAATGCTCATGAAGCAGTCAGAGCGACTTTTTCTTTTACTTTTTGCTTTTTCTCACAAAATACCTTTTCTATGTATTCTGGGCCAAAGAAAATTATTAATTATTCCCAAGGCCTTTATCAGAGAGCATGCAGAGATCAGAACTCCATATGACCGCAGAAATTCAATGTTTAGTTACAGCTTTAGATCTGAATTCTGAGTCAAAAATGGACATTTTTGTCAATCTTTGTACATTTGTGTGAGTTACACTTAAAGAATATTATGAATAAAATCAAAGAGAAACATCTATTAATTATGTAATATATTTAAGAACCTGTATTCACCTGGAAGTGAAAAAAGAAGCAAACACACACAAAAAGTTATATGCCAAGACTGTATAACTTCACACAAAATATTAAAGATGGAATTTAGTAGTATATGCAATTACTTTAAAATTCATTTTCCATTGTTTTCCTCCTTTATATTTTTATTATTTAAATTTTTAAACACTGAAAACACATAACATGTCTCTTGAAACTCAGAAGGTATGATTAGACTGGCAGGAGAATGAAGAGTCTTTCCCCTGAGGGTGTTAACAATAGTTGTCAACTTAACTGATTTTTTACCTAGGAGACACCTCTGGCTTACATTTGAGAATGATTCCAGACAACATAAATTTGGGAATAAGACTCATTTTGAACATCACATTAAGTGGGGTCCCAAAATGAAAATCAAGTTTAATATCTGCTACAAATATGTAGGAGGCCTATGACTCTTTGGTTGGTTGTTCAGTCTTTCTGGGTCCTGATGCTCCCATGTTAGTTGGTTGACGTGATAAAACTTCTTTTTGGTTATCAGCCAACCAGTGACTGCCCCAACTTGAGACCCATCCCATGAGAGAGAGCCAAACTCTTGACACTATTCATGGTACTCTTATATACTTATAGAAAGAAAACTAGCATAAATATCTCTTCAAAGGTATAATTCATCAGTAATGGAAAGAGATGGAGAGACCCAAACAGTAGACTTCTGGATGAGTGAGAGATAGACTTGAACAAGCAGAAGGGGTCAGGGATACCAGAAGTAGACGTAAAAATGTATACACGAGGACTCTATTAAATATTGCTTGCTCAATTGTGTATGCTTTTAATGCTGACAAGTTTATACCTGATAACCCTAAGAAGGCACACCCTTTGGAAAGCTGATACTCTCGCTTTTTTGACAGTCATTCATTTCCTACAGGCCTTCCAATGTGTTGGAGTGTTCTGTAAGAATTCACAGTTTTGCTCTCCTCCTCTATTAACAAGACATAATCTGATAGTCAGTGTATAACACTTCTATTTCTTGCATCTTTCAGAATATATTATAGTGTTGTTCTCTTATAAGGCAGAGAGTTCATATTATACTTTACATGCATATATTTTTGAAAACCTCCACAGCGATAATTTTACACGAATTTTGAAAACTATAACTGTAGATCATGCATCCATATTTTTCATTCTTCTCTACTTGCAATCCATGCCTTACATCATTGTAACTTCTTTATTTTATTATTTAACATTTTATGTCCTATATTACTTAAATTGTGTCTTGTATAAAAATACATGTACGTTTGTATATGTGCATAGGCATAAATTATATGTATACATATAATAATTAAAGGATGCATATGAACATCACTTTATCATTTCACTTAATGTGGTTTATATATTTACATGTTTATATATATGCATATATTAATGCATCCTTAGTCTCACAAATATTGTTTCATACACAAAACCTACATAGTGATAACGGCTGTTCATATGCCAGAAAAGATCATGACATCTCACAACATCCCAGTACGTTTGAAGACCTGTATAAAAATAACGGCCTCCAATAGAGAATCAGCTATCAAAAAGGATGTACCAACTTGGCATTATAGTATGAAATATTCAGCAGTAAAAACATAAACCTATAAGCAAGAGTAAACAGAACCCTCAGGTTGCATTCATATAGTTAAATACATGATTATGTGTGTGTGTGTGTGTGTGTGTGTGTGTTTATTCCCATGTATACAGTCATTGTGTGTGTGTGTGCATGTAAAATTTAAAGAAGAGGCTACAATTACTATAGAGAGAAGAAGGACCATACCAGGAAATATACAGGAAGCAGGTAGTTAATAAGAAAAATATAGTATATAGCTTGAGTTGTGGTAGCCCTGTCTTCTCCAGTTTGCTCAATTCTATGTGCCCTTGCCCCATGTTTCTTTGACCAAAGGCAATATTTTCATTTTCTTGCCACTACATTTCCTGTCTCTTCACCTGGCCCCACCTGAATCCAAGATCTGGATTTTTCTCTATCACGTTTTGGAGCACATGTTGTGTAACTTCCTCCTTGTTCTGAATTTCTTCTGTGTCCACCCCTTTTCTTACACTCTTACAATTCTAACCCTTCACTACAACTTCTTCACGATATCATGCTACACAGATTGCCCCTTCTGATCTTTATTAAGTTGATAATCATAGTCTACACAAGTTGTAACTTTTATTTGGGCCGACAAATCCATATACCTTCTTAGATTAACAATTACTGCATCATAAATACATTCTTATGATCCTGAGAGGGAAGAAATGTCCAGGGTCATGGTCTGTGATTGCCCTTTAATAATAGAATTTCAAAGGCTCCAGGAGCTTTCAGTTCTGCCCTTTTCTGAGGATCATTTTTGGCAAATATTATGAAACAACCTTTATTTGTAACAATGGTAGGATTTTTCTTTCCACAACTCATTAGCCCCAGTCATTATATCTGGAAAGGAAGCTTCTTGAAAGTCGCTTAATGGGTCCCTCTCTGACTAGCTCAGTTAGTTTTATGAAAATAGAATTCAAGTCCATCTGTCCTATTATGTACTCAAAGCAACCAGCCTGGAGAGGTAGTTCATAGTTTAGTATCAGTGTATTATAATGACCTATATCAATTATTAATTGATACACTCAATCTCAGACATGCCAATATACCAACTTAATCTGACCAATTAACATTTGAATATTCTCTTAGATGTTTCTGGGTTTTCAGGTTGACATGACTATAGTCATTCATATTCACAATATCAATCACTGAATTCACTCTTCATGAGATGTCTTTCTTTATTATAGTATATTGAATGATTTCATTCTGCAGAGTTTGGAAGTTTTTAGTATAGAGACCTTTGTTTCTTTGCTTTGTTTGCAATGAAAGAAAAATTTTCTTTTTCAGTGTCATCTTCTTTTACTTCTCCTTTTACTTTTTCTTCTCCTCCACCTCCTGCCCCTCCTTCTCATTTGTTATTATTATTATTATTATTATTATTACTATTACTATTATCATCATATTTAGGTTTTAGAAGTTTGTGCTAGGATTGTTTCTCTGAATTCATACTCTTTGAATTTCTTATTAGTATATAGAAATCATGCTTAATTTTTATGCTGCAATAGAATCTGGTATTTGCCAAAAGTAGTTTTCCTTTGTAGTACTTTCTGGCAAGATTTTATGTTCTTTATGTAGGACAATATATTTTCTGCAGAAACATAGCATACAAGTATTCATTGTCTTCTCTTACATAGACCTGAAGTATACGCTTCTTATTGTATTGTGTGCTCTCTAAGACATTGAACGCTGTAATGAGTAGGGATGAAAATTTTTCCCATGATTTTTTTTCTGTTTTTATTGAGATTCTTATAGGATTTTCCCCTTTATGATCATGTTCTTTATGGTCTGTTTCTTTTAGCATTTATTATACTGAGATATGCTCCTTGTAGCTCTCTTCTGTCTAAAATTTGTATAAAGAAAATGATATCCAGAAAGAATAATCAAGGATAATAGCAAACTTTAAAAAATTACCATCATCAACAATTAGTAAAATGAAAACAAAAACCAAATTTTGAGTCAATTTGGACTCAGGAGGGCTACCATTAAAAAATCTATTTGTAGGGAACGTGAAGAATGTACAAACCATATTCACCGTTGTTGATGTTGTGACGTATGTTCATTCCTCAGAAACAAAGAAACAGATCTTATTTTTTCCACTACAGACATTTTCCACATCAAAAGGATGCAGCTTCACTGGAGAAATACACACCAGTATTTGCTTATTGCTGCTTTATTCACAATATCTAGGACATAAATCAGTCTAGATGTCTATCACTTGAATTGTGGAAAATTATGAAGTCGAAGACATACACAATGGAATATTATTCAACTTTAAAGAAAAATTATAGTGTACCCCCTTAGATCTTACTCTTCTTACACTTGATGAAAATATTAGGCTACATTTTTAAAGCTAGCCCCACAGCTCATTCCCTTATTAGCTAAGGACTTATTCCTGAAACAAAATGATAGGGTTGAACAGCCAACAAAAAATTTTTATTCAGCTAATATCCTTATATCCTTAATCAGGACTTACCACTTATTCAAGCACAGATCTGCCAGATCTACTTTTCCTTTTCAAAAGCCATTTCTGAAAAAAAAAAAGAAACACCTGATTTATTACTTGCTTATAGAGCTCCACTGGTGCAATTGGTTAGTGCATGGTACTTTTTACTTGCTTGACTCTGCTGTTGCTGCTTTCACTGCCAATGCTGGTGGTGAGTCTGCTGCTATTTTGATGCTACTACTCTTTGCACACAAACTCCCACATATATGCTTTCCCCTTGGGTTATTAAATCACCTTTCTGCTGATAATTTCATAGGAATGACTATGTCTCTGTCTCTGTCTCTCTCTCTCTCCTTCTCTCCCTCTCTTTCTTTCCTCCTCCCTCATCCCCTTGCTCTGTGTGTGTTGTGTGTGTGTGTGTGTGTGTGTGTATGTGTGTGATTTGCTGTCTACATTGATCCTAGGGGCCAACCTCCATTGTAATTGGAGTTTGAGATAGGCTAGTTGTTGCAAATCTAAGATTGCCTGATACCAAAAGTATGTCCCTAACAGAAAGGAACATGAAAATAATCCACTCTCAACAGGCCCAGAATTCCAGGAGAAACTGTAGATGAGAAAGTTGTTACACTGTAGTCTAGCTACAAAATAACAAAAAGCACAAGACTGCTTCTCATGTCAGCTACTCTATCTGTTCCTATACACACAAAGTCTGCTGAGATACAGAACTAATATCTAGTTACATTATATCTATATCTATATCTACTTCTATATCTATCTGTCTATCTATCTATCTATCTATCTATCTATCTATCTATCTATCTATCTATCTATGACATAGACATATGGAGTAAAAAGTTATAGCAATTTGCTTGTTCCAAGGACATTCACATGATAATCTTTAAAATAAATGGGGTGTAAACCACACACATGAACACATACAATATTTTTATGAGAAAAGGAGAAAAGTTCATATAACAAACAAGAAGTGGCTAATATTTAATAATATTAATTAATTAATAATTATTAGTTAATAATAATTAGTTAATAATTAATTTGTGGCTCTTGATTGTGCCACTCATGAAGAAGGGTCAATGCCCTCATGGTTTAAACACTCTTTTCTTCCTCAATCAGGGTGAATCCCATTCAAGGCTGATTCCAAATTGTTTTGATTATTAAATAAAGCCCCTTTCTTTTCATTTCTCTGAGCATTCATTTTCTAGTTATTACCTGGAGATTAGTGTTTCTCAAAATAAGATGCTAGGAATGTGATTTTAAAGGATTAAAAATTACAATAGACAATCAAACAAAATTAAAACAGAAGCACCCAAACGAATGAATGTGAGGGAGAGAGAGAGAGAGAGAGAGAGAGAGAGAGAGAGAGAGAGAGGTGGGGGGGACTTAGAAGCCAAATATAGGAAATAGTGCATGAGAATCTCTTCTTTCTTAGAGTTTTTGTTGTCCATGTCTTCTCCGTGCTCTCAATGTTGACCAAAGAATTTAAACAAGATAGCAAGTTGAAATTGTGGTAAAGCAGTGGATACATTTTTCTTTCATAATTACTCCCATTAAGTGAGATTTGATAGCTCTGGGGTTTTCTCTGTCTGATATGGGGACATATTGTAATCTTAATTTACTGGTGCCCACACTGGTGCCAACTTCTTTGCATGGAACCAAACCTTCTTCTGTAGAATCTAGGAAAAGGAACACTTTGTATATCATCAATACCAGGTTACAGGAAAAGTAATATATGGCAAAAAAAGAGAAAATATTCACATAAATACCCAGGCAAAGAGGGGGAGAAGAAACAAAGACTAACTCAGAAAAGGTGTTTTAGAAACTAATAATGTGTATCAAACCACATATGATACTCAGTGGAGTGAACAGAATGTTTACCTGCACACAATTTTGTGGACCAGCATTTTAGGGAATCTTAGCTGAACAGCACATATTGCATTATAAGCATACAGAAATATAAACTGATATTGGTAAGTGTTTTCATGCATATACACATATACCTATATACATAACCTGTGCTGAATATTTTCTCTCATTGGGCAATGTAACATGTGTTTTTGTGAATGTTATTATACATGGGGTACATATACCTTAATTTTTAAGTGAATAACTGTAAATATAAATTATGTAGAAAAATTACAAGGTCTAGGCTTCTTTCACATGTATGCAGTTCTAATTCCTTGTGGACTATCAGATTCGGGGTAAGGTTTCAACCCAGAGGCTGAGATTCTGGCACAAACAGGCAGTGATTTCTTTTTAACTGAGAATGTGATATGGAATAACCCTGAATCTATAGATTCAAAGAAGTCCTCATCAAAACTCCAGCTCAGATCTTCAGACATGGAAAGAGAAATTCTCAACTTCATATAATCCAATAACTAAAAGTGAAGGGTTGTAAAAACAATTCTAAACAATAAAAGAACTTCTGAGAGAATCAAACATTTTGCCTATCATCAATACTGGGTTACAGGAAAAATAAGATATTGTAAAGAAATAAATTTTCACATAAGTACTCAGGCTAATTATCATAGGGATTAAGGAGTCGCAAAGCAAGTTACATTGCATCTTTGTGAAACTACCTTAACCTTGAAAATATCATTTGTGAAGTTGGAATATTTAAAGGTGTAGAGTTTTCCACAGAAAAGAAAGAAGAGAAGTGGGGATACAAGAAAGAAAAAAGAAAAAAGGAAGATATACAAGAAAGGGCCATAATAGCAGTAAAATTTAGAATTTAGATGCAACAACTGACCTGGAGGACTGTGGCAATGTACACAGCAGTAAAGGCCAAACTATTTAGTAGTTTCCAGAGGATACAAAAAAATAAAGTACCAATATTTTCTAAAAGATATGGAGGTAGATCACAATGAAATAAGGAAAATGAAATCCTAATATATTTACTTTGTTGGTAACTTGTTTTAAGTCATTATCCCAAGTGTTTGGCAACACATATATACTGAAAATGCTTTGTTTTACCTTATAACTCTTTTAAAAAATACCCTTATATTTACGATTTTATAGATGAGTTACTGATTCTAAGCAAATTTTCATGCCAAACCAAACATTTGGTGAAACTCATAGTTAAAAAGTCTAGTGGAAGAAATCTTTATTGTATCCTGAAGTTTACAATGTGTCATGACCATTTGTATACACACCCATCCATGAACATGAAAACACACAGACACACACACACACACACACACACACACACACACAGAGAGAGAGAGAGAGAGAGAGAGAGAGAGAGAGAGAGAGAGAGCAGAGATAGAGAGACAGAGAGACAGAGAGAGACAGAGAGAGACAGAGAGAGACAGAGAGAGACAGAGAGACAGAGACAGAGACAGAAAGAAGGAAATTGACAGAAGGAGAATCAGACAGACAAAGAGGTAGAGAAGAAGCAAAGATTAAGTCAGCAAAGGTTTTTTAGAAACTAATAATGTGTATCAAGCCACATATGATACTCAGTAGGGTCAAAAAAATGTTTACCTGCTCACAGTTCTATGGACCAACATTTCAGTGAATCTTACCTGGACAGCACATATTGTATTATAAGCATTCAGAAATACAGACTGTCCTTGGTAAGTGTTTATATACATATAAACATATACCTATATACATAAACTGTGTTGAATATTTTCTCTCACTGGACAGTGTTGCATGTGTTCTTCTAGGGGAATCAAACTGTACTACCTAGCAACAGATAGAAAAACCATATTGAATTGGAACAAACAGACAGATTGATCAATGGAACAGAATCAAAAACCAAGTAATATACCCACAAACACATGGATATTTGATCTTTTTTTCTTTCAGAGCTGAGGATTGAACCCAGGGTCTTGAGCTTGCTCTAGGCAAGTGCTTTACTATTGAGCTAAATCCCCAACACTGACATTAGACCTTTGACAAAAACAAGAAGGTATATAGTGAGTCTTGTTGAATCACTTTTAAAGGGTAAATGAGACAGATACTAAGGATAAATGGAGGGATGGACCAGGATGTGAGAGGAGATGGAGTGGAGACATAGGCATGGGAGATCAGATATAGGGAGAGCAGCAGAGAAAGAATAAAGTTTTCAGGAGGCAGTGCAAGTGTGGAAGGAGGGGCTTCTCTAGCTTGTACCACAGACCTGGAGGAAATTGAAGAGTGTCTATGGGAATCACTCTATCTGAGACTCATAGCAGTGGGGTATGTGGATCCTTAAGTGACCCCTTCCTGTAACTCAGCAGGATTCCCAGTGGAAGAATAGGAACAGCTCCTCATCCCCAAAACGTTCAACTCAAATTATGTCTTAGCTATAAAATATGCAGATATAAATTAAAGCAAAGATTGTGGGCATCATCAACAAATGACTGGGCCAAATTGGCACCCATTTAATGTTCATGAACCAGTCCCTGACTCTATTAATTATACTCTGATATGCTTATAAACAAGAGCCTAGCATAATGGTCCTATGAGAGTCTATATAATGTCAATAAATAAAAATTTATTTAATGAAACAAGAATGCCAGAAGATAGATACATCTTCTTTCAAATCATATTTGATAATCAATGGAATGATTAACATATTTACCTCCATACAGTGATGTAAAGAGCATTTCAAAGGCAAGACACCACCTATTAAATACCTATATAGGATCATAGTCGTTAAACAGCATCTGTTGTCAACTAAACCTAACAACCAAGATTTTCACTCATCTGAACAGACTTAGCTAGATCTCAGGTGGCACACACAAATTGATCATCTCTGAAGGACCACTCCTAGGATGACATCTGAGCAGGTGTTTGGTAATTACAGGTGCTGTCTTGCCATGCAGATCATCAACTACTTTATCTGAAAGATGAAACAGTCACAAGGCAAATATATCAAGACGCAAACCTCATACCCAATTGTGTGACTCTCAAAGGCCATGAATGTCAAACACAGACATTGGCACCAGTGTAAAACATATAAATTGTGCTGAATATTTTATCTCAACTGTTCAGGTTATGTGGAACTTTTGTAAAATACATGCCTAGATATTAATATTTCAACTGACCTTGTATAAAAGAAAACATGTAGACTAGCTGCAGTGTTTTGGCTTCTTCCACATAGATATAGGTTCAGTGAAATTATATATATATATATATATATATATATATATATATATATATATATGATCTTCTGTCAGAATCTCCCTTCTTAAATGAGGACCCAGGATATCTAATTATCCTTTGCTGTCACATCAGCATAGGCTCAGCTTTTGAGAGCTCATGTCCTCTTGAATGAGTATTTGTTTTTCTTTTTGACATTTCAGAGACTTAAGTTAAACATGGTTTAGGATGAGGAGGATTTTTCCCTCTGGGCATCAATGAGGGGCTGTGATGGAGTTTTCAACTTTCCTGACGTGTACTTTCATAATATGAAGGGAAATGGTATCCACGCATGTAGGATTGAAGTCCATCATCATTTAACCTTTGGTGTTCATGGAAATGGGCTCTGGAAACCTTCCAAATATTGGTCTAGTTTTGGAAATGATTTGATTGAGCAATGCCTAGAGTTCAGCTGAGACATAGTTAATATTTGTGCCCTAAGCTGATGATGGACAAAAGCTGAAAAGACATCTATTCAGGATTTTGCATTCCAATATCAGAGATGGTAAGATATCCAATTTCTATGAGAAAAGATTCTTACATAGAGATAACATTCATTAAAATTACCCCTTGGAGACACAGATTTCATATTATGAAAGTCAATTTGTGATTGTATGTACCTTCAACATTGACCCTTCACATAAAACCATGTGGTAGACCAGAGCACAGAAGGCCTGTCATCATCCTATCATTCCTCTATTGCGTTTCATCAGCCAAGAATGTATGTACTAATATAAATGATGTTAAGCTCTGGATTAGGTCACCCCTTTTTGGATTCTGGTTGGAGACTTACTAATGAGTATAATACATATACTTATGTGCTCATAGAAAAATATATCTTCTGTCTTTTCCTAAACAATTTCTGATATAAATAGAATTCAAGAATCATCACATATGAATTCTACAAGAATCTGGGATGAGAAAGACGTCATCTCCAATAGATAAATTCTGCTCTGATGGGAAGGTCACCACTATTCTGGATAGCAATGGCATGCGCCTCAGTATGTGACATTATAAAGGGAGTTCTGTGGGTTTAACTGTGTAGGAAGTAAAGCCATACCAGGAAACTTGTTGGGTAGAGTGAGTTTAGACCAGGAGAAGTGGTGAGCACATGACTTAGTGGGCACCCTGCTCCCCATCATAACTCATACCTGGAACACATACCGTGCTGTCCACATAAGAGTTATGACCTGTGGTCTAGTAGGCTCAATACATGAATCTCCATGGTAATGATATACCTAGGTCCTGAGGGCTTAGTGATTTAATATTCCTTGCCAGACATTCCTTCATGAAGAAGACATTGAATCTCAGGTCAGACTCTGAGAAGGAAGTTATACTTTCATTTTCTGCTATGAACAGGCAATATACACTTTAGACTCATGGACTCACTGTCTCATCTACTGTGGACATGGAAAACTTGGAAAAGACTTCCTCCTACAGAGATGCATCTAAATATCCCTTAAAAGAGGCATATGCACTTCTCAGCCTATCTTCCCTGAGCTAGGAAACAATGAGTAAAGCCAGATCTCCCAGGACCTGCCCAAGGCTAGATGTTGTACTCAATGTGTGGGTTCCCTGCCTCCATTCTTGGCTCACAGTGGTGCCTGGATATCCAAGAGTCTGAGAAGGCCAAGGCCCCAGCATCAGAGAAGGTGTGGGAGACCAAAAAAATAGCTTTGGCTTTCCAACCCACCTCAGACTTAGTTTTCCCACCCCTGAAGCAGTTCTAGGTTATTTCCCTACAACCCAACACTCACTGGGTGGCAGCCTCTGGAAATCCAATCAATCACACCCATAATCCTGCCACCCACAGTGGTGTGACCTCTGGAGGGTGAAAAGAGACTCACAAACCTGCATAAGGGCTTCAGCACTGCTGCCTTTTGCCCTGTCTCTCTGCCATTACATACCATGTCAGAAAAATTGATTTCCATTCCTTTTACATTTTTATAATCTCTACATCCTGGATAATAACAGTGTCATAAGACCTAGACTTGATATACAAAGATGGATGAAATCCCCCATTAAACTCTTTCCTGTACCAAAACTTTAGATACACAGAGAATAGAGTCACAAAAAAGGAGACATTGGATATTTTATTGAGCAAAACATAAGCAAGCATTTGTGTCCAATGCACTGGAGCATCTGCAGATGCAAGAGATAAGGGCAGCTGCTTGGGTGTAAATGTATTTGCTTAGTAGTCTAATCTGCTGCAGAATTTGTGCTGCAATGCATCCATCATGGCAAGATTATCCATCTGAGTGATGTAGCAGTGCCAAATATGTCTGCATTTTTCACAATAAAACCTGATAATAAATTTTATTCTGTGACAGCTGGAGATTGTCAGGCATATACATTTCTCCCAGGGGACAAAATAAACCCACAAAGAACAGATTTCAAGCTGTAAAAGTTAAGAAAGAAGGTTGATCAGTGCTGAATAAAGTTTAGAGGAAATTTCAAATCAGACTGAGGAAATTTCATTGGTTAATGTAAGAAACAAAACTCTGCGAAATCTAATAACCCTCAACCTTATTCAGCAGTGTCTGTGAATCTACAACATAATGATGTTTATCTGCCATATAACATCCGTCTAGTTTTTATAGTCACAGGTTTTATCAACTCTTTGTCAAGACATCCCATTAAGGAACAGCATATGACTCATTCCAGGATCTCAATATCTGGACAGTAGCATAGACACTGTATATAGGACCCTCTTACTCCCAGACAGGGGACAATTAGGGGTTTTAGACACACAGACATTCCTGAAAGCTACGTAGTATGAAAAGTACCTTGAATAGAAATTTCCACTCTACACAGAGCCACTGTATCTCCAGTGTATCATGATCAGATAGGGGAAAGACTTGCACTGGGTATGAAGAGCAAACTTAAGTCCTCATGTCCTTTCAGGGTAACAGAAGCACTGCTTGGGATTGTTAAACTCTCTTCCCAACAAGGGCCTCAGGTGCTGCCTCCTCGAGTCCAACAAAACAACACCTCCGTTTTCTGTGTTGAAAATGCTCAATGTACCCTACTGAGTATCTGACATTATTATTGGGTACAGATATACTAGTTTCCTAGTTTTAGATATATACTCAATACTTCATGTATGTATTCCTCACTAAGTCCACTATACATATACATACACACTTCTGTGAAAACACATGTGTCACTTACAAAACGTTTCCACATTAGTCCAAGGAAAGGCCCATACACTGTCTCATCTTCTCACATGCAAACACACACACACACACACACACACACACACACACACACAAGCACACAAACACATTTGAGCATGTTTGTAAACACCTGCACATGAGTATGGATATGATTCCAAATATGCTTTCAAAAACTCACAATCTTCTGCATCCCTTTACTTGCACAACAGATCTCTGGCATATGCTATGTTCATACTTCTTTAAATGATCAATCTGTACATTTAAAGGATAGTTGGTCAAGTCAGCCTGGGTCTTCACATGTGTTGTTTTACCTAATATCACATCAAATAACAAGTTTGTTTTAGCCACCATCTAAGGAGAAATTAAAGATTCACTTTTAACATTAGACTGAACTTCACATGGGCTCTTTTACATTCCAAGAAGTGAGACCAGACAAAGAAAGCACAGTATTCATAATACTTTGGAAATGTAGGTAGCTTTGAGCATTCCACCAGAATGGAGGCAATAAAAATTTGTAATCAGCAATGCAAGGCTGCTCAGAGGACAAGTGGTATCTGGAGGCTAATGCACAGGCCTAATTTGAGGCTGAAGCCCACAAATGAGGAAGACATTACTCAATTCCAGTGAATTAAGTATGGAAGTTTACAATTAAAATATAGCTGAATTCTAGTCACAGCAGAAAATACATTTTTCCTTTTATTTATACTCATCCCTACATGGTTATGAGGACATGGAATGCTTTGCTCAAATAATATGGTTTTGATGTTTTCTTGGATACTGTTTGAGAATTTTATTGAATATAAGTGAAATTGGTCTGAAGTTCACTCTCTCTATATTTTTGGGTTGGGTACTTGTGTAATTTAGGTATCGTATCATAAAATGTATTAGGTAGGGTTCTGTCTGTTTCTATTTTATGGAATAGTTTGAGGAATACTGATATTAGCTCTTCTTTGAAGAACTGATAGAAATCTGCAGGAAAGCCATCTGGCCCTGAGTTTTTTTGGTTGGGAAGTTTTTACTGACTTCTATTTCTGTAGCGGATATCGGCCTGTTTAGATAGTTTACCTGCTATTAATTTAACTTTGGTTCATGATATTTGTCTAGAAAATTATTCATTTTATCTAGATTTTCCAATTTTGTTCAGTATAAATTTTTGTAGTAGGATATGAGTATTTTCTGATTTTTCTCAGTTTCTGTTTTTATGTTTCCCTTTTCTTGCCTGATTTTATTTATTTCTATACTGTCTCTGGGCCCTTTAATTAGTTTTGCTAGAGGTATATTAACCTTGTTGATCCTCTCTCTCTCTCTCTCTCTCTCTCTCTCTCTCTCTCTCTCACACACACACACACACACACACACACACACAAACACACACACACATACACACACACAGAGACACACATACAGTTTTAGGTTTGATTGTTTCTTTGTGTAGTTCTCTTTGATTCTGTTTGGTTGATTTCAGCCAGTAGTTTGACTATTTCCTGCATTCAACTCTTATTGGGTGTGTTTGATTCTTTTTGTTCTCAGGCTCTCAAGTGTGCTGTTCAGTGGCTAGTTTAGGATCTCTCCAATTTCTTCATTAGGGCACTTAGTGTTATGAATTTTCCTCTTAGCACTGCTTTCATTGTGCCCCATGTGTTTGGGTGTGCTGTGCCGTCATTTTCATTGAATTCTAGGACGTCTTTTCTTTCTTTCTTTCTTTCTTTCTTTCTTTCTTTCTTTCTTTCTTTCTTTCTTTCTTTCTTTCTTATTTATTCCCTAACCAAATTATAATCACCCAGGGATGCAAGATTGATTCAATATATAAAAATGTATTAATGCCATCCTCTATAAAAAGAAGCTCAAAGAAAAAAAATCACATGATCATCTCATTCAATGCTGAAAAATCATTTGACAAAATACAACACACCTTCATGTTAAAAGTATTGCAGAGATCAGTAATTCAAGGCCCATATGTAATCTTATTAAAAGCAATATACAACAAACCAACAGCCACTATCATATTAAATGGAGAGAAACGTGCAGCCAACCCACTAAAATCAGTGGATGCCCACTCTCCACATATGTTTTCAATATAGTGATTGAAGTTCTAGCTAGAGCAATAAGACAACAAAAGGAGAACAAGTGGTTACAATTGACAAAGTAGAAGTCAAGGTATTACTATCTGAATATGATAGAATAGTATACATAAGCAACCCAAGAATCAAACCCATAAGACTGAAACACAAACAAGAAGAGTTGAATGCAGAAAATAGTCAAACTGCTTGCTGAATAAATTCTACCAGAGAACTTCTATAGTTGATAAACACCTATAGCAAAATGGATGGGTATAAAATTAAGTCAAATAAATCATTAGCCTTCCTTTATACAAACAATAAATGGGCTGAGAAAGTTATTAGGGAAATTATACCTTTCAAAATAGTCACAAATAATATGAAATATCTTGGTGTAACTCTAACCAAACAAGTGAAAAATCTGTATGATAAGAACTTTAAGTCCTTCAAGAAAGAAATTGATTAAGACCTCAGAAATGGAGAGATTTCCCATGCTCATGGATTACTAAAACTAGTATAATAAAAATGGTCATTGTACCAAAAGCAATCTTCAAATTTAATTCAGTCACTATCTAAATCCCAGCACTATTCTTTAAAGACATGGAAAGAGTAATTCTCAAATTAATCTGGAAAAGCAAACAAACAAAACAAACAAACAAACACTAGAATATTGAAAATAATTCTTAACAATAGAAGAACTTTTGGGGGAATCACAGTTCCTTACCTCAAAGTATACTTCACTGGAATAAATTAACAAACATTTTGTCTATTTAATTATTTGTTATGAGAGATGAAAGCAGTGTTCTAGCATATGTGTTTTATATGATTTCACTATGGACCATCATTATCTCTTCAAACTTCAAGCAGACAAAACATACTTTGATGACATCTTATTAGGGGACCACTCCTTTCATGGCTTTTAACAATATAGGCTTATCATACCTTCTTCATGGAAGTGATTCTACACAAAAATCTGCAATAAGTGAAGCAAAGGAAGCTCACACAGTATGAGACTCTTAAGGCATGAAGCCTGACTGAGAGTGGGTACTAATTCAACTATCAAAACTGAGTGATACTGTATATGAGAAAACTGCGAGAAACCAACAAATTGATTTCACAAGTGGTTATAGAAGGTTGTATTCCTATCAGAAATGGAGAATTTTCCCCTTTGCTCCATGTTCTCAGTAGCATGATGTGGTACTTATGTTTTTAAAATTAACTATTCTGGAATTTCAGAGTTATTTTGATGTGCATTGTCCTGATAAGTGTAGATGCACAACATTTCTAAAAGCACTTCTCAGCCCTTAGAAATTCTTCTGTTGAAATTTCTCTGCTGAAATATGTACCCCTTCTTCATTTGGGTTATTTCATTTGTTGATGTCTATTTTCTTAAGTCCTTTATATATTTTGGAAATCAATCCTATGTCACATGTAGGGTTTGTGAATATTTTTTCCTAATTTTTTGGCTACCATTTCATCTTTTTGATGGAATTTTTTTCTTTAAGGAAGGTTTTGAACTTCATGTGGTCCCATTTATTAATTGTTGATATTAGTGCTTGAGCTGTTGGTAATTGTCTCCTGTGCCAATTAACCTAAATTTATTTCCCACATTTTCTTCTAACAAATTTAGTGTATCTATTTTTAGGCTGAGGTCTTTTGTCCACTCTTACTTGAGCTTTATGCATGGTGAAAATATGGATCTATATGCAGATTTCAAGTTAGACCAGCACTATTTGTTGATGATGTTTTCTTATCAATTGCATAGTTTTGCTTCTATATCAAAATTAACATGTTAATAGGCATATTGGCCTATTTCTAGGTCTTTGATTCCATTCAACTGATTAACCTACCTATTTTGTTGTTGGTTATATAATATGGAATATACATATTTTTTTGGTCAAGGGACTACATAATATTTCAATATGAATTTTTATAATTAATTTTCAAACAACAATATCTAGTCGGCATTTTTGCCAAAGATCATTATTCTTGTGTCAAATGATTGACGTCTAGGTAGATCCATTTCTTAGGTGTTGTGAATAAAAGAGTTATGAATGTTGAAGAGCATGTAACTCATCTGTCAGTCAGAACACTTTGGGATTGACCAGGAGTGAAATACTCGTGTCATGTAATAATATAAATACATGTTTATTGATTATTCTCATGATAAAAATGTAAGTTGGCATCAGCCATAGTGTTGGGATTTGGTGACTGCACAAGGTATGGATCCTAGGTGGGGTAGTGTCTGTGTGGTCTTTTGTCAGTCTCTGCTCTATTACTTGTCCCTTCATTTTCTTAGAAAGGAACAATTCTTGGTTAAAAATCTGGAGATGGCTGAGTGGTTTCATTCTATAACTGGAGACCATGCCTATGTGCTGTAAGTCATCTCTACTATATCTCTTCAGTATAGTACTAGAAGTTATAGGTAGAACAATATGACATAAAAAGAGATCAAAGGGACACAAATTGACAAAGAAGAAGTCAAGGTATCACTATTTGTAGGAATTTGCAAAATTTCTATCACAGAACTCCTACAGCTGATAAACAACGTCAGCATACTGTCTGGATATAAAATTAACTCAAATGAGTCAGTAGTTTTCCTTTATACAAATGACAAATGGGTTGAGAAAGAAATTAGGGAAACAAAATCCTTCCTAATAGTCACTAATAATATAAAATATCTTGGGGTAAATCTAAAAAAACAAGTGGAAAATCTGCATGAGAAGAACTTCAAGTCTTCCAAGAAAAAAAACTAAGAAGGCCTCAGAAAATGGAGAGCTCTATCATGCTAATGGATTGATAGAATTATCATACCTAATATGGCTATACTACCAAAGGCAGTCTACAGATTCAATGTAATCCCCATCAAAATCCCAGCAAAATTTTTCGAACAACATGGAAAGAGCAATTCCCAAGTTAATCAGGAAAAATTAAAAACCCAGAATAGTGTAAACAGTTATTCACAATAAAAGAACTTCTAGAGGAATCACAATAACTGACCTCAACATATACTACAGAGCAATAGTTATAAAAACTGCATGGTACTTGTACAGAGAAAGACAGATTGATCAGTGGACTAGAATTGAAGATCCAGAAATGAAGCCACATACTTACCAACATTTGATCTTTGACAAAGAAGCCAAAGATAGACAATGTTAAAAAGGAAGCATCTTCAATAAATGGTGCCAGTCTAACTGGCAGTCTGTATGTGGGAAAAATGAAAATAGATCCATGCTTGTCACCTTGGACAAACCTGAGGTGAAAATGGATCAAGGATCTCAGCATAAAATCAGATGCACTGAATGTAATAGAAGAGAAGGTGAGAAAGACTCTCTAACTCATTAGCAAAGAATGAAATTTCCTTACCAGAATTTCAATGGCTCAGGCTCTAAGATCAAGTTTGAAAATGGCACCACTTGAAACTGGAAAGGTTCTGTAAGGAAAATGACAGAGAAAATAGGACAAACCAAAAACCGACTAATTGGCAAAAACATTTCAGTAACAATACATCTGATAGAGAGCTAGTATACAAAATATATAAAGAATTGAGCCGGGTGGTGGTGGTGCACGCCTTGAATCCCAGCACTTGGGAGGCAGAGACAGGTGGATTTCTGAGTTCAAAGCCAGCCTGGTCTACAGAGTGAGTTCCAAGACAGCCAGGGCTACACAGAGAAACCCTGTCTCGAAAAACCAAAAATCGAAACAACCCAATCAAAAAATGGGGTATAGATTTAAATAGAGAATTCTCAACAGAGGAATCTCAAATGGCTGAGAAACAGTTAAAGAAATGTTCAAAGTCCTTAATGACCAGGGAAATGCAAATCAAAACCCTGAGATTCTATCTTACATCCATTAGAATGGCTAAGATCAAAGTCTCAGACATGCTGGCAAGGACTTGGGAAAGAGGAAGACTCCTCCATTGCTAAGGGAATTGCAAACTGGTACAACCACTCTGAAAATCATTCTGGAATTTCCTGGGAAGTTTGGAAATAGAAGACCCAGTTATACCACTCTTGGGCATTTACCTAAAAGATGCCCCACCAGGACCCACAAGAGTCCTTGTTCATAGCAGCCTTATTGTGGTAGCTAGAAGCTAGAAACAACTCAGATGTTCTGCAATGGAAGATTGGATACAGAAAATGTATTTCATTTACACGATGAAATACTACTCTGCTATTAAGAATTAGTTTTGCAGGCAAATGGATGGAAGTAGAAAATATAATCCTGAGTTAGGTAACTCAGACCCAAAAGAACATGCATGCTATGTACTCTCTGATAAGTGGATACTAGCCAAAAAATACAGAATACAGAGTATACAATCAACAGAACTCAAGCAGGTTAACAAGCCAAAGGGCCCAAGTCAGGAAGACACATTCACACTTGAGGAAGGGAAGAAAGCAATCATGGGGGGGGGGGACACAAAGAGACAGAGGCAATTGAGTGGGAGAGGATACAGTGTGGGGAAAAGGGGAACATGATCAGATATTTGGGGCAGGGAGAAACAGGTCTAAAACCATGAGGGTGAGCAGAAAGAATGGAAACATGTAATCTTAGTGAGGTGTGTATGTGTGTGTGTGTGTGTGTGTATGTGTGCGCGCGTATTTTGAAAATTTAAAGAAGAGTTCATAAATACTTTAGAGAGTAAACATACCAGAAAAATTACATGAAGGCACGAGTTTGTAATAAAAATATTTTACATAGGTCTAATTGTGGTGGCCTCACCACTCTAGCTTACTCAATTCTATCTGCCCCTTGCCCCCTGCTTCTTTCACCAAAGACACTCTTTTCCTGTCTCTTCATTCTGCAGTTCCTGTCTCTTCACCTGGCCACTATGGGGTCCAATATCTGGATTTTTCTCTGTCGAATTTTAGTCAAGAGATTTTGCAACTTCACCCTTGTTCTGAATCTCCTTTCTGTCTACCATTAGATATTAACTATCATTCTTCTTACTTTTTTACTATTATAATCCTTAATTATATATAATTGCTTCACTCTAACATGCTAGAAAGGTAGTCTCTTTTTTTATCTGTACTAAGGAGATGATCATAGTCTATGTAAGTTGTAAGTTTTATTTGGGCCTTCAAATGTCTATTCCTTCTTAGCCTAACATTTAGGGTATCAGAAATTCATTCTTCTTATGTTCCTGAGAGTGCAGAAACATCCAGGATCATGGTCTGTAATCCCCGATTTAAGGATGGTATTTCGAAGTCTCCAGGACCTTTAAGTTCTGCCCTTTTCTGGGGAACATTTTTGGCAAATATGAAACAAGCATTCATTGGGACAATGACAGGATGTTTTGTTTCTACAACTCATTAGCACCTATCATTCCATCTGGAAAGGAAGCTTCTTGAAAGTTACTTGATGTGTTCTTTTCTGATTACTTCAGTTATCTTTCTGAAAACCGAGCTCATGATCTGTCCTATGATTCATTTCTATTTCATCTGAAATGAATTACAGATTAAAAAAGCAACCAGCCTGGAGAGATAACTCAAAGTTTAATAACAGTGTGGTATACCATTCTATATTAATAATTGATACACTCATTCACATATATGCCAATATACCATGTTAATGTTTGAATATACTGTTATATCTGAGTTGTCTACAGTCGTATTCATAATATCAATCCCTGAAATTTCATCCTTTCAAGTTTTTCCATATTATATTATCTTGATGATTTTATTCTTTAGAGTTGGGAAGATTTTACTATAAAGACCTTTAGTTTCTCTGCTTTGTTAGCTATGAAAGAAATTTTCTCTTCTTCTTCCTCTTCTTCTCCCCCTTATTCTCCCTCTTCTTCTCCCTCTCCTCCTTCTCTTCCTTCTCCTCCTCCTCCTCTTCCTCCTCCTCCTCCTCCTCCTCCTTCTTCTTCTTCTTCTTCCTCTTCTTCTTGCATTTCTTCTTCTCATTTTCCTGCTCCTCCTCCTTCTTGTCCTCCTCCTTCTTCTTTGTCCTTAGGAGGTTGTGCTATGATTGTGTTGTTTTTCTGAGTTCCTTCTGTTGTATTCATCAATGTTATATAGTAATAATTCTGAATTTTTTCATACTCATACTGAATTTCTTGTATGCTGAAAGTTATTCTCATTGAACTATTTTCTGGAAAGGTCTTATGGTTTTTATGTGGGATAATATATTTTCTGCAGGAATAAAGCATACAGGATTACCTTGTGTCTTCTTACATGGATCTGAAGTACGTTCTTATTACATTGCTCTAACTAAGACATTGAGCACTATAATAGGTGTGGAAACACTGCTTATGACAATTTTTCTGTTTTTAATAATATTCCTCCAGATTTTTCCTTTAGAATCATTTTCTTTACGGTGTGTCCCTTATAGCTTCTATAAAATTTGTATAAAGAGAATGCTATGCACAAGGAATATGCAATGCTTCTTATGTACATTTTAAAAAGTTAAACATAATCAGCAATTAGGAAAATGAAAATATAAACCACTTTGAAAGAAACTTTGTAGTGAAATATAAGGACTACCATTATGAAATAGCTCTTTAGAGAATGTGAAGAATGGGGAACACAATCACAGTTGTAGATGGGACATTTAAGTGATGCAGTATGTTGATTGCTCAAAAACAAAAAGAACAGAACTACCACAGCACTTATATTTTCAGCTACAAAATACAAATCTAAACGGCATTGTTCCACTGGAGAGATATATTTTCATGTATGTTTGTAGCTTCTCTATTTACAATAGCAAGGACATAGATGAACCTAGCTGTCTATCACTTGAATCATGTATAATGATGACGTGGCAAAAATAAACTATGGGAACATTTTTAAAATACCCGCTAAAAGGTACTCTTTTCCTACTTGCTGAAAACAATTAGGTTACAATTTTAAGCTAGTCCCAAGTCTCATTCCCTTATTAGACCATGGAATTGTTCCTGAATCAAAACACCAGTGCTTAACAGACAATAAAAATTTATTATTCATCAGATATACTTAATTACAACTTACTACTTTATGCTTGCACAGATCTCCCCCCACATACATTTTTTTTTACGTTATTTTCTTGAAAGGAAATTGATTTATTTACTCATTGAGTGACATACATTGAATCCCGATGGTTTTGTAGGCATTACATCTAAGACTGTTTTTCCATAATGGAAACAATTGGTAGACAACAATACTGTAATTAAAACAAGTTATTTTGTAATCTATCTGATATTGGTAATTGACTTGCATAAAATATTTCTTTCCTTTCTCTGTTCATTCCATTTTTATTATTCCTAGTCTTTTACTAGTGGATTAAGTTTCATCCATTGAAACTTTAAACTCTATGTCATTACCCCTATAACTAAAGACAATAAAGTAGCATGTCTGAACTGTTTATAGGTGTTGGTATGGTATCCAATGTAGAAGCACTCAGACAGAAAATCCTGACTCTTGTCGTATAATTTTGTGTTGACATGATTCTAAAGGCCATTCAGACATTTACAAAAATAGGCAGCATTTTCTAAATAACCTAAAGATTATTGCATGCATAAAAACATACTCATTATAATTATAATTATATTATTATTAAAAAATAAGTGTTTATTTTGTATCACCACTACCATTGGCAAATAACATAAAATGGTAAAATTTATATTTTGGTTCTCAAGGAATGCAAAATTCATTTATTCACTGAATGTTTCTCACATAAATTTCTAGGAAGTTAGATGTGAGAATGGACCCAGTTGATAATAATCAACTCCTGCAAAAAAATGTTGCTTTAGACTGGAGCCTCTATCATGTCTGCCTTTCCTGAGGCTGCTGCTCCTGGTGGTGGTTGTGTTTGTGGTGGTGGTGGTGTGGTGCATAAGAAAAAAAAAGTTTAGCATGATCAAGCTATATATGCCATTCTTGAAGCTTGACCAAAATAGAAATACTGGCCTTAGGTTATGGGTAATTTCATTAGTGATATCTGCCACATCAACGGTCAGCAGAGAAGCATTCTTAAAATTCAAAATCTCACTATGCAAAATTGAAACATCCAGAGAGAGCTGTTAGATTATGCCAAATGCATTCTAAATGTCTTTAAACTTTTTCCTAATTATAGTGTCTACCACTGTAAATTTTAGAACTAAATGAATCCAATGATATTTGGCATGACACTAGAGATGGCTTCTAACTCTTAATCTCTGAATCTCCTTCCAATAATTTGAATAGGATAAAGAGCCTCAATCCATTGTTCCAAACACCTAAGTCCTCTTGTATAGTCAACACATTAGTAACACTTTTGCTAAATGATTAACAAAAGTCTTAACTTCTTGTGTCAGAACAATTGAAGAAGCAGTAGTGCTACCAATTAATGTTAGTAAAACTGATGTACTAGCAATAATCAAGCCCACTACCCTCTTGCTTCTGCTTAAATCATAACTCACATGTTCCAGTACTTTCAAGCTTTTTGTCAGAAGACAAAGTGTCTGTGATATTCAGGGCAATAAAACAAAAGCTGGTTGATAGACCTCTATAACTGGCATGCCAGATTTCAACACACTCACATAATTAGAAAGTGTATAATCAATACAACCTACATTAAATACTGTAGAAGAAACAAAGGTGTTTTTAACTTGACAATTAAAAGAGCTTTAACACATGTACTAATAATTGTTTGAAATTCAGATACTGTCCCAACTTTACTCTTGCTAACATAAAATCATAAAGAACTGCAGCTAACTTCAGGGAGGAATCTAAATATTAGGCAACAAGTAAGTAGGCTTCAGAAATAAAAATGACTTTGGGCTAGGACAGTGATGTAGGTTCAGATATTTTGGTCATCTTGATAAATCCTTAGAAACAGTGATCATGGGAATGTTCATTGAACTTTGTTTATTGTCTTGCTTGCTTTTTGACTATTTATATTTACTATCTTTTTTGTTCCTTGACTGTTTGCACCTTTGTATTGCTAGTTCCTCAACCTAGAATTGACCTTAACACTTGCATGTAATTAAAATTGTATAAAAGTAAAAGGAATAGGGAGGATAGGATAGGGGTTTTCTATGGAGGGGAAATGCAGAAAGAAGATGACATCTGAAATGTAAATTAAAATATCCAAAAAGTGAAATAAGAATAACAAGATTTTTAGTATTAGTATTGGGTTAGCAACCTCTTTTTAGCATATTGCCACCAAATGATGGCTCCATAAGTATACCGAAAATAGTTTGACTTCCTTATAACTCTCTCAAAGAAAAAATTTTATGCTTACAGATTTGTAAGTGAGTTAGTTCTTCTCAGTAATTAGTAGTCCCAACCCACACATTTAGTGAAATGCATAGCTAGAGAATCCAGTGTAAGACCTCTGTACTGTAATTTGCAGTTCACACACAGTCACGCAAATTTGTATACACTTCCACCAATAAAAATGAAAAAATGCAAACACACACACACACACACACACACACACACACAAAGAAAGACACACACAGAGAGAAAGACACAGAGAAAAATACAGAGATAGTGCAAGACAGAGAGAGACTGAAGTGGTCAGCTCAGGAACATTGGAAAAGTCATGGGCCACTTGTCAGATGGGAGAAGCTGATTAACTTTCCTTAGACCACAGGGGAGGGAAACCACCTGCAGGTGGAGAAGGCCCAGAGCATGTAGACACATTCCACAGGATGGACTAACCCTTGCCACCTAGAGACAACGGAAGTCCTTTTCACCTCACTCCCTAAAGACCAATCAGTTTAAAGTATCACTCTTCTTCCAATCACATTGTGCCTAATGGCTGCTGCTCTAAAAAGTATAAAAACTGGTGAAAAGGGCTTCCCAGGGTTGCTGCCTCTCCTCCGGGTGCAAGATGTCCCTAATTCATTGGAACAATAAAATTTCTCTTGTTTTTTGCATAGATTCACAACTCTGCATGGTTCATTTAGGGAGGTCCCTGGTAACCTAAGGCTCCTAAGAGTCTTACATTTGGTGCATTGGCCAGGAATCTGACCTCCTGTTGGGACCTACTGGAAAGTGGTCATTTAAAGGTCTTAAGCAGTTACAGTTGTTTATTCTTCGGTCTCACTGTTTGTCAAAGTCTGTAAGCTTGTCTGAACTTTTGGTTTGCTTGCTAGTTCTGGGGAGCTCCAAGAGCCCATAGTGTTTGGGGCATTCAAGAGTGATGGGCAAAAATGTTTCAATGTCATGACCATGGGGGCCTGAAGGATGCTTCAGGTTTCATGGAGGGGGTCAGGTGGACCTTCTTGCTCCTTTTGGAACCTGTTAGATTTGGTCCAATGTAAGTTGACAAAATCATCTGAACTTGTTAAATTTGGTCCTGGAATAAGCTGGTCAAGTCACCTGGTTACTGGATTCTTCTGCAAGCGATTTTCCTACGTCAGGTATGGCATTAATTTTAAGCCTTTTAAGTTAGGATAGATCATAGAGTACTTTATCTAAATTGACAAATGATTGACTGGATGCCATTGGTACCTATTACCGTGTAAGTTATTTCTCATGGTTTTTTTTTTTTTTCAATTTTCAATTCCTAATGCTGACAAAACTTTCTAGTCCTTCTTTTGTTCTTACCTCCGACTCTACTCAGAAATATAATATCCATCAATTTAGGAGAATGAGTGTATTATTAAAACTTTATAATTTGCCTTTTCTCTTTGGTTCTACAGAATAAAAGACTTTTTCTCTTATCTTCACACACATGGCCACATTTCTATATGATGTTTTTAATATGGACTGACAGAAAAATTAATTCTCAGATTACAGTTTAGAATAATGCAAAGGTAAAGTGGAAGAACTCCATGTTGATTATTATTTGAGTAAGATGGGGTTTGGTTCTGTATAACATGACACATATTACAAGTGGTATCAGTTTGTGTTTTATCTGATTCTTGTACTCATAAATATTTCTATCATAGAAAAGTATCCACCAAAAACAAATAGTACAAAAGAGTGAGAGAATACCTATATCAGAAACACCCAGAAGCCCAGGTATCCTGTGAATAAACCACTCAATATAACACATATCAAAGTATAAAAAGCTTTTGATTATAGAATACCCCGTGGAATTGAATTTTAAACCTTGTAGTAAATGACAATCATAAATATAACTGAGTGTTTAAGGTCAAAGGACCAGTTCAGATATGATTCAGACATGATTTGGAACAGGCTGAATCCACCATCCTGAATATATTAGATGTCTTGGAATCTATTGCTTATGAAGAAGTCAAGATGATTTTCTTCTTTTTTGATTTTTTTGTTTTGTTTTGTATTGACTAGTCTCACCAAAATATTTTTTCCATGTCTTATGGGCCAAATAACATTAATAATTATTCTCAATGTCTGTGCTAGAGAACAGGCAGAGATCAGAACACCATGTGACTGCAGAAATTCATGTTTAATGAATGCCTTAAATCTGAACTTTGAATGGAAAAAGGACACTTTTGTCAATCTCTGAACATTTCTGTGGACTATACTTAAAGAATATCTTGAAAAAATTAAACAGAAACATCTATTAGTTATATAATATATTTGGGAACTTATATTCACCTAGAAAGAAAAACATAAACAAACACAAAAAATGATATGCCAAGACTGCATTACCACACATGAAATATTAAATATGTATATTGCTTGTGCATTCAAATACTTTTAATTTATTCCAAAGTCTTGATATATGCTGTATTGTTTTCTTTTTATTGTCTTTTTAATATTTTTAGTTTTAAGCACTGAAAACACATAGCATGTATCTTGAAACACAGACAACAGAGAATCTCGGAAGGAAAGTTTATACTGGAAGGGGGATATACAATATTGACCCTGAGGTTGGTAACCATGTTTTTCAACTTAAGTGGATTTTCACCAAGGAGATACCACTGGTTTTTTTTTTTTCAAGGATGATTCCAGACATCGTAAAGTTGGGAGGAAGACTTGTTCTGACCATCACATGAACTTGGGTCTCAGAATAAAAACCAAGCTTAATATCTGCTTTAAATGTGCAGGAGGCCTCTTTTCACCCTTTGGTTGGTGCTTTAGTCTTTGTGATCCCCAATGGTCCAGGGTTGGTTAACTTGATGGAACTTCTTAAGGGGAATGATCAAACAATGACTGTCTCAACTTGTCAACCATCCCATGAGAGAGAGAGCCAAACTCTGAGAGTATTAATGATACTTATATATTTGCAGACAGGAACCTAGTATGAATGTCAGATCAGAGGCTTGATCCATCAATGATGGAACCAGATGCAGAGAGACATAGCCAAACTTCCCTCTGCTGGGGTACTGCTCCCCTACTGTGATCAATCTTCAGGTGCTCCCACAAATCCAGTGGAGACAATGCCATCTCCTGGAACCTGCCTGGAACACCAAGCTGCCTTCTTCTGGTCACTTCATCTGACTGAAGGCTCCTGAGACACAGACTGAGATCCAGAGACACCTGCTGAGTCCTACAAAGGACAGACCTAGACCTTCCAGCTACAGATAAACTCTCTTATCAAAGTCAAATGGCTACTGAACTTCAGAAAATTTACATGTTAGTAAGGAAAACATAATATCTATGTAGATTAATCAGATGTTATTATCCCCAAACTGTACAACCCAAGACAATGATCCTTTGCCTTCCTAACTCCCACCCTCGACTCTCTTTACCCTTGTGACTCAATTGTGGTACCCCCTACAGCCTGTGTAGGGTTTCTTTTGACTTCCTCATCTGAAATTTTCACTACAAATGATACAGTCACTCCAGTGATGCCTCTTCTTTTAAAAAAGAAAAAGGAGTAATTGTGGGACTGTGAAACGATAGCATGGGATTCTGGTCGAGCACTGGGTAGAGATGGCTAGAGACCCAACAGGTAACTCTCTAAGGGATGGCATGCATTTCACCACAATCCCAGACTCCTGACTCCTGAAATGAAGCTGAAGACATCCATTGATTCGTGCCTTTCAGTGATGTAGGGCAACACCCCTACCAGCCCCTCTAGAGGTAGAGGTTGTGACTATAGGCCACAGAGCCTCAAGAGATCTCCATATTAATGAGATACTTAAAGGTCAGAGGGCATACCCAATTAAGCATTCCTTCCCAGACCCTCCTCCTCAAAAAGATATTTAACCTCAGACCCACCCTGAGGGTGCAGGGTATGGCTTTATCCACCTTCTGCCTTGACAATAAACCTTTTAAAATCATGGACTTCTTCCTGTCTTTGGGGCCCACTGTGGAGAACTGTAAATGGGGCCTTCAACTTATGAACTGTGCAGCCTAGTCTCCCACATTGAGGACTTATCTATGTTCCCACCATGAAGGCCTGGCACTCAAGTGAGCTAGCTGAGCCAGACATGACCCAGCCAATGAGTTGCCATAACCAAGAGTATCCACCCCATGGGGCACCTCGTCTCTTTCAGATGTGAGTTGGTCTAGCCCACATCCCCCCCCCTCAGTTCTTCTGCAGTCCCCAATGGCATCTGAGTGCCCTAGTGCTGAGACCACCAGTCTCCCATCAGCCACTCACCCGGAGAACCCCTAACCCAGGACCTCTGCCCCAGTGGGACCTCAGAATGGGATATCCCCATGCCCAGAGCTGAGTTCTGTAATTTCTCACAGCCCAGCATCTGCCTGGCACTGTGTGGAGTATACTCAGTCAAATTCCAGCACTTCTGCCCTCTGAGCCATGGCTCCAGCCACCTGGAGTGGCAGATGTGAGGGAACACAACTCAGCCCAACAGGACCCATACCCATGCATGAGCTACAGCCCCACAATATTGGGTAAGAATTCTAATTGTGTGGGTTTCTTGTGTATTGACTATTTTCTGATATATAAATCCATTAAATAAGCATTAAGGGTCTCTTTTCTACTGGGTATGAGAATTGTTATAACTCCAGCATGGGGCTGGCAGTTATTCCCTGGGTTTAGGGCCATGGATTCCATGAAGCTGATCTACAGAGGCAGCCTCCATGGCAACATTTCCTGGGTCCTGGGCTGGCTACCCTAGGAAACCAGTGTCACTGTTAAAATGGGAATGTGGAGTAGAAACATAGCAGTGGCAAGGGAGCTGAAGCCAGAGCACACTGCTGTTTTTTTTTTTCAAACATTTTCTGCAAAAAAGGTGTTTATTGGGTTCAGCAGGTGACAAAGTGTATTTCTCTGGAAATTACAGCTAGAAAAAATGAGAAAATTTGATTTAGTATAAATATATAAGATGAATCTACTTCATTTTTTTCTGAATAGTTTTAAAAGTATAAATATGTTCTGCTGTCTTGGCTATACATTATTGACTTGTAAATTAATGGGTAGGATTACAAATTTGTAACTTTGGTGACAGAATGTTGGCTTAAAACTGGTAACATAGGTTAGAATCATCCAGCCAGCATGTGGCATGAGCCAGCTGGAGAAAACAGGTCTCCAAATCCTAGAAACCAGACATATAAAAGATAATATTTAGGGCAGTGTCTATTTGGAGAGGTATTAGAGGCTGTACAGTTGTACATTCTTTTGCTAGCATTCTCAGTTAAAAACTTTGTGGCATAGGGGTGATGCACTTAGTGTTGATTTTGGAGAGACTAGATTTGAGTTTTGCTTTCAAAAGTTGTGGTTGCTCTGGTGTTGCAACGGAAACTTAGAGGTGTGGTTGAGTTGCTGATATTCCATTGGCTGCACTTTGCAGTCCAATCATGGGAACTGGATTTTGAGTCACTCATGTTTGTAGTTGAAGTCATTGAGCAGGTGGAGATGGTTGCAACAGTAATAAAAAGTTAAAAACAGTTGTAGCACAGTACAGATCTACTGTATCTTTACACAAGCTTTATTGTACAAAGTGGTAGAAACAAATGTAACACCCTAAAATTGGGAAATTATATGTAACTCTACTTTGTCAGGAGAAGTTTACATACTTTGGACCACTGAATGGAGTGAAACAATTAAGTGAACCGAGATGATGAATCCTTGGACAGGTAACAAAGATTGGGATATTAACATGCTTCTAGGAAAAGGGTCAATATAAAGATAATGCCAATCATATTGGGCTGCTTACATGAATCATGCACAGTTTGCAATGGCTGCCCACCATGCTTAGAATCAATTACTGACTAAAGAAGATATCAGTGGGAATTTATTTGGTACCAATCAAGACCCTAATGAACCATTTCATGAATTTGTGGATAGGCTGCTAAAAGCAGCTGGTAGAATTTTCGGAGACCCTCAGGCAGGAATTCCTTTTGTTACACAATTGGCTTATGAGAACACTGATGCCACATGCCACACCACCATCTGGTCATACAAAGCAAAGACAGACTCACCTGGATACATTTTTCTTTGTGCAGAAATCAGACCATAATACAATCAGGGTATGGCTATAAATGCTGCCTTACAAGGAACCACTGTGCAAGCAATGCTTTCACAGGCACAAGGGAATAAATGATATTATAAATATGGAGATTTGAGTCATTTCAGAAATGATTGTTCTGATAACAAAGGCAGGAACAGACTATCTTAGGCCTTCATTAAGAACACTTAACATGTAAGTTAATGGAAAGCTCAGAGAGGACTCAGAAGAAGCTTGTGTGGCATTCCTTTTGTCTTGGTCATCATGACTAGCTCCCAGAAGCCCCTAGAAATTTCAGATTTTGTTTATTGCCTTGCTTTTCCTTTGGAAAGAGAGGTCAGCTTCATACCAGAAGGCACTTACCTTGTTTATGTAGGGATTTCTTTTTGTGTCAGGGTCAGGATTTCAGAGTTACTAGTCCTTCATGCAAAAAAGGTCCAAAGAACCAAGAAATTAACATCATGTGGACAGAAACCTGAGAACAAGACATAGAAGAAATGTTCAGAAAACCACATCAGGTGAAACAAGGGTCTCAATGATATTTTCTTTAATTATCCAAACTCTCTACCTCTCATGTCTGCTCATTAATGGCATCATTTTAAAGACTAATCCATGGATTATGTAAAAGAATACTCAAGATACTCAGGATCCATTCAGAATTGTACATCATATTACACAATCCCATGAAAAAAATTCCTTAATAAACACTTATCCATTTCTCATTAAAGTCATGTCAGCAATCTAGATGGCCCAACATAGGTTTCCTTTTTATTAACTCTTGTACTGTAATTGAGTGCTTCACAGGAGACCCTATGCACATGGGAAAATTCTGTAGAGAGAAAGAACTGGGTTATTCTTTACATCAGTGATATTCAGAGCAAGAAGGAAAATGATCTCTACTCTGACACAGCATGTCACATAGCTGATTTCGTATTGATGTTAGTAATACTCACCATTTTCTTGTAAGATGTTTTCTGCCAAGATGGTAGATATAAAACTTTTTTTAATATGATGAAGAACAGCTAGTATAAATTTCATGCTTGATTTAGTGTTGACCCTTTGGCTGAGCAGCCACTAGTAAGGGCTCTTGAAACTTTATTTTTTGCAACATCCTTTATTAGCTTTATTAACAGTTAACTTCATGCTGCTATGTTCAGGAACATTTTCCCATGTTTCTCTATAAAAGTTTGAGACGATCAACCAAACTATGACCCAAAGATCACATCTACATGCAGTAGAAGCAATTTGTTGAAGCTGATTAACCTATACTGCAAGATATCTATGCAAAAAAAAAAAAAAAGCTAAGGTTCTCTAGATTGGTGGTGCTTCTACTAAAAAAAGAAGCATGTGGGAATCTAAGCTTTCATCTTGGGTCCACATGAGGAAGCACTATGTCAAAAAAGTGATATTTTGTCTATAGAGTTTTGTATTAGGAGAGATGAACGCCTTGTTCTAACAAATGTGTTTTTATATTTTTACATGTTTTTACATGGAGCATCATCGTGACTTCATACTTCAAGCAGCTACAACATCCTTGAGTGATATAATATTAGGAGACAACTCTCCTCATGGCACTGAAGAAAAATAGGCTTACAACCACTGCTGTGTGCAAGTGATTCTGTACAAAATTCAGTAAAACTTTAAGTAAAGGAAGCTCAGACAACAGTAAGCTGTTAGGACATGAGGCCACTCTGAGAGTGGCTACTAATGGAACTATGCAAACTGAGTGAGCCTGTGTATGACAAAATTGTATATAATTATTGTTTCTTGATTTCCCTTATAATTTTTTTTAAACAGATAAAAATTTCATTTTACGTGATCGAGTATTTACACTTCACAGTTTACTAACAAAACATTGCTCATCCACATATATAGCCTTGAAAAAATAGAGGAAGCTGGACTAAACGCAATCAAATAAAGTAGTAAGGAAGACATGATAGATTAACAGAGAGCCCCTGTGCTATAGTTGTGATTGCTTTTGATATTTGCCCAGAAAGAAGAGTAGAATTATGTGAAAGACACTAATAATTTCAAGAATGAAAGGCAGATGTGTTAAGCATTTAATTTTTATAGTCACATAATTATCTGTTTACACTGTCTTTGGATCAAGGAAACTAAGGATAGCTGTTGAAGAGCTTCTGTTCTGGTGTGGCTGGGAAGTTTAGCAAGAAACAAATGTGCTCTCACTGACAGTATACTCTTTAATTTCAAAGGAGTGAAACAGTGGTTATTGAATTTTGAGTAAGCACACCTCCAAGTGCTTCCAGAGGACAGAAAATATCTGAGAAAAGATGTAAAAAGGGAAGAACATGTGAATATTGAAAATATTTCCACCTCAACCCACTAGTTACAAAGCAGACTGAGTCAGTATCACAGAGCAGCAAAGTGGAGAGAATTCTATAAGGACTAAGGACTCTGTAAGAAAAGTCAGGCTCCCTCTTATTTTTTCTTTTATTTATTGGATATTTTATTTACATTTAAGATATTAACACCTTACTCAATTCCCTCCCAACCAGGAACTATCCTATGCCCCCTCCTCCTGCCTCTATGAGGATATGCCCACACTCACTCACTGACTCCCATCATCCCACCCTTGAGTTTCCCCATACTGGGTGTCCAGCTTTCACTGGACAAAGGATCTCCTTTCTTGCCTATGCCCTACACATACAGCTGGAGCCATGTGTTCCTCCCTATATGCTCTGAGGGTGGTAGTTTAGACCCTGGGAGCTCTGGTTGGTTGGTATTGTAGCTCTTACCATGGGGCAGCAAACCCTTTCAGCTTCTTCAGTCTTCTCTTTAACTCCTTCATTAGGAACCCCATGATCAGTTCAGTGGTTAGCTGTGAGCATCCACCTCTTCATATGTCAGGCTCTGGCAGACCTCTAAGGACACAGCTATATCAGGCTCCTCTCATCATGCACTTCCTGGTATCCACATCAGTGTGTAACTTTGGTGATTGCACATGTGATGGATACCCAGGTAGAACAGTCTCCAGATGGCTCCTCCTTCAGTTTCTGTCCCACAGTTTGTCTCCATATTTGCTCCCATGAATATTTTGTTACTCCTTCTAAGGAAGACCAAAGTACCTACACTTGGTCCTCCTTGTTCACGAGCTTCATGTGGTCTGTGAGTTGTATCTTGGGTATTGCTAGTTTTGGGGCTAATATCCACTTATCAGTAAGTGAATACAATGTGTGTTCTTTTGTGATTGGATTACCTCATATAAGAAGTTATTTTATATTTCCATCCATTTGCTTAAGAATTTCTTGAATTCATTGCTTTTAATAACTGAGTAATACTCCATTATGTAAATGCATCATATTTTCTGTATCCATTCCTCTGTTGAAGGACATCTGGATTCTTTCCAGCTTCTGGCTATAGCAAATGAAGCTGCTATGAACATAGTGGTACATATATCCTTGTTATATGTTGGAACATCTTTTAGGTATATGCCCAGGAATGGTATAGCTGGGTGCTAAGGTAATGCTATGTCCAATTTTCTGAGGAAGTGCCAGATTGACTCCAGAGTGGTTGTATCCGCCTGGAATCTCATACATGGAGGAGTGTTTCTCTTTCTCCATATCCTTGCCAACATCTGCTATCATCTGAGTTTGATCTTAGCCATCTTTACTGGTGTGAGGTGGAATCTCAAGGCTGTTTTGATTTGCATTTCCCTGATGACTAAAGATATTCAACATTTCTTTAGGTGCTTCTTGGCCATTTGAGTTTCCTAAGTTGAGAACTCTTTGTTTAGTTCTGTATCCCATTTTAATAGGATTATTTGGTTGTCTGGAGTCTAATTTCTTGAGTTTTTTGAATATATTGGATATTAGCTCTCTATCAGATGTAGGATTGGTAAAGATGTTTTCCCAACCTGTTAGTTGCCATTTTGTGCTACTGACAGTATCCTTTGCCTAACAGATGTTTGTAATTTTACAAGGTTCCATTTGTCAATTCTTGACCTTAGAGCATAAGCCATTGGTGTTCTATTCAGAAAATTTTCCCCTGTGCCAAGGTATTCGATGTCCTTCCCCACCTTCTCTTCTATTAGTTTCAGAACATCTGGGTTTCTGTGAAGGTACTTTATCCACTCGGACTTGAACTTTGTACAACAAGATAAGAATGGATCAATGTACATTCTTCCACATGCTGACTTCCAATTGAACCAGCACCATTTGTTGAAAATGCTATCCTTTTTCCACTGAATGATTTTAGCTCCTTTATCAAAGATCAGCTGACCATATGTGTATGGATTCATTTCTGGGTCTTAAATTCAATTCCATTGAACTTCTTGCCTGTCTCTGTACCAATACCATACAGGTTTTTATCACTATTGCTGTGTAGTAAAGCTTGAGGTCAGGGATGGTGATTCCCCCAGAAGTTCTTTTATTTTTGAGAATAGTGTTCACTATCCTGGTTTTTTTTTTGTTATTCTAAATCAATTTGAGAATTTCTCTTTCTAACTCTGTGAAGAATTGAATTGGGAATTTAATGTGGATTGCATTGAATCTGTAAATTGCTTTCAAGAAGATGGCCATTTTTACTATATTAACCCTGCCAATCCATGAGTATCTTCTGAGATACTCATCTTATCTTTTTATCTTCTGAGATCTTCATTGATTTCTTTCTTCAGAAATTTGAAGTTCCTGTCATATATATCTTTCACTTTCTTGGTTAGATTAACACCATATGTTATTTAAACCTTTCCCTCCTTCATCTACTCATGCCTCTATATTTTCTCTCCTTTCAGATTGCTCTTACAGGAAGCCAGATATGGAAGCCAGCCATATGTCCTGTACCTTTTTGTTTCAGATCTTCCTCTTCCACAAATCTCCATCTCCTCTGTATTCTCCCTTCTTCTTAAGTAATGTTCAGTGAGTTACATAAAACTCATTCCAAATATACTCCAAAACAGATTTTTTTAAATCTAGCTTAATGTCTTTTATTTTCCTCTTTATTGATACAAATTACACATGTCATAATATGCCATTTTGGTGCTTTGATGTTTACCAGTTTTTCATATATTTCAATAATTATCTAATTCATTATCTAATCATATGCTCTCAGTTATCATCTTATCATAAGTATCATCCAATTCCACTATTTTCTTTTTGTTTTTTTTTTTTAGATTTTTTTATTGGGTAAGGGGATAACATATGAAATGGTAAATAAACATCCACTGGGTTTCTAGTTCCACCCATTTACCTAGGAATTTCTCGAATTCAT
Source organism: Grammomys surdaster (assembly GCF_004785775.1). Lineage (NCBI taxonomy): Eukaryota > Metazoa > Chordata > Mammalia > Rodentia > Muridae > Grammomys > Grammomys surdaster. The sequence goes on along the minus strand of NW_021604709.1, from coordinate 1,017,567 downwards.
TGTTTTAAATAGCTGAGTAATACTCCAGTGTATAAATGTACCACATTTTTTGTATCCATTCCTCAGTTGAAGGACATCTGGGTTCTTTCCGGCTTCTGGCTATTACAAATAAGACTGCTAAGAACATAGTTGAGCATATGTCCTTGTTGTATGTTAGAGCATCTTGTAGGTATATGCCCAGGAGTGGTATAGCTGGATCCTCAGGTAAAACTATGTCCAATATTCTGAGGAACCACCAGACTGATTTCCAAATTGATTGCACCATCTTGTAGTCCCACCAACAATTGAGGAGTGTTCCTCTTTCTCCACACCCTCACCAGTATCTACTATCACCTGAGTTTTTAATCTTAGCCATTCTGACTGGTGTGAGATGGAATCTCAAGGTTGTTTTGATTTACATTTCCCTGATGACTAAGGATACTGAGCATTTTTTTAGGTGCTTCTTAGCCATTCAAGTTTCCTCAGTTGAAAATTCTTTGTTAAGCTCTATACTCCATTTTTTAATAGGGTTATTTGGCTGTCTGGAGTCTAATTTCTTGAGTTCTTTGTATATATTGGATATTAGCCCTCTATCAGATGTAGGACTGGTAAAGATCTTTTCCCACTTTGTTCAAAAAAATCATCAGATCCTACTACAAAGGCCTATACTCAACAAAACTGGAAAACTTGGATGAAATGGACAACTTCCTAGACAGATACCAGGTACCAAAATTAAATCAGGAGCAGATAAACCATCTAAACAGTCCCATATCCCCTAAGGAAATTGCAGCAGTCATTAAAAGTCTCCCCACCAAAGAAGCCCAGGACCAGATGGTTTTACTGCAGAATTCTATCAGACCTTCAAGGAAGACCTAATACCAATTCTCTTCAAACTATTCTACAAAATAGAAACAGAAGGAACACTACCCAATTCATTCTCTGAAGCTACAATTACACTCATACCCAAACCTCACAAAAACCTGAGAAAGAAAGAGAACTTCAGACCAATATCCCTCATGAACATCGATGCAAAAATATTCAATACAATTCTAGCAAACCGAATCCAAGAACACATCGAAACAATCGTCCATCACGATCAAGTAGAATTTATCCAAGGAATGCAGGGATGGATAATTATTCGGAAATCCATTAATGTAATCCACTATATAAACAAACTCAAAGAAAAAAACCACATGATCATCTCACTAGATGCTGAGAAAGCATTTGACAAAATTCAACATCCCTTCATGATAAAAGTCTTGGAAAGATCAGGAATTCAAGGCCCATATCTAAATGTATTAAAAGCAATATACAGTAAACCAGTAGCCAACATGAAAACAGATATTTTAAAGTGATTAAAAAAGTTACAAAGATCTTCCAATATGAGCTGTACTTCCCTTTGAGGTCCCACTATTCTTTAATGTTATTTAATTTCTTAAAACTCCTTTTTCTCCCAGCACTCATGTTTTGAGCTTAGTTATTATCTACATTATATTTACATGAACTAAATAAACCAAGACTTTGGTCTTGAACTTCCATTGAGTGTCATACACAGTAATCATTTTCATCCTGATGCAAGATTGCTGAAGCAAATTGAATTCTTCATATTGATGACGAAAAGAGTAGAGTACCATACCTCCTTGGTAAATATCCAAGATACTGACAAAACATCTGAAATATTAGAGTGGCATTTTTCCTTTTGTCTAGAATTATGATGGAATATCAGACACTCATGATTCTTGCCCAGGAGTACATATTATGTTTTCAAGTAATGGATCAGAGTTCCTTCTTTGGCTGAAAGAAAGATGAGATAATATCACCTTTCTCAACCATCTGAAACTTTGTTTCCAAAAACATGTGAAAATCTGTGATTGGATATGTTAAGAATGTGTGTACATCCCTGCATGATTAAGAGCTGTAAAAAACACACCCCACAGAACAAAGACTTCACATACAAACTCTGTTACCTGCCCTTTAGATAAAGTATCCAATAATAATAATAAAAACAAAATGAAAAAGAAAAACAACCAATAAACTAGATAATGGAACTGGCTAACTCAGTCTACCATTTGAGACTTTTTGGCAGCAATTTAACATTACCCATATTACAGGGAATCCTTATTATTGTTAAGGACAAGGGACTATGAAAGGAGCCTATGAAATTTTAAAACAATATCTTCATAAAATAAAAAGGGGAGATATATCCCTGTACACCCCAAATTTATATAAATCATGTTCTCTTTATTTCAAGTTTTTTAAAAATTGGGATGCCAAGAAACTTGCTGCTGTGTGTCTATGGCACTCGACAATTAGGCATACTTATGCATAGCTGAAAGGGAAGGATCCACTTACAATCATAAGGTATGATTCAGATCAGGTATTTAATATGGGGAAGATGGCATGTTTGTGTTTTTTCTACAGGATGCTGAAGGATCATGGTGGCTGATAGAGCAACAGGTAAGACGTGCTGATGCCAGGATAAAGAATGATGCTGACCTGTGAGCTTGTGAGTGCTCTGACAATGGGTACTTGGAAGCTGTATTGGACATATGTTCCTGAGCCACCATTGTACACCTATACCCCTGATGGGACAACTGCCTTGCCTCAAGTTTTTAGATCTTGTGGAACAGATAATTAAAAAGAGAAGTTATAATGACTGTTGTATTTGCCTTAAATGTGACAAGTTATTCAGACTCAATCATTTACAGGTCTAGAAATCAATCCAATATTGGAAATATTGTCTGGTTCTAGACATTTTAAGAGACACTTTTAGAAGTTAGCTACAGTTCTCTATAATGTTATTTTTGCAACGGATAAAGTTTGGGCAGAATCTGGATGTCAAACAGGTGTTAGCACATGTGTTAATGCTCTTTTAATTATCAAATTAAATTACTTTTGTGTCTTCCATAGTATTTCATGTACGTTGCATTGATTGTATACTTTCTAATTGTGTTACTGTGTTGATATCCAGCATGTCATTTAAGGAGGTTTATCAATCAGCTTTTGTTTTATTGCTCTGAGTATTACAGGACCTTTGTATTCTGAAAAAATCTTGCAAGTATTAGAAGAAGTGAGTCAGGCTTTAAGCAGAAGCGAGAGGGTAGTGGGCTTGATTATTGCTGGTACAACAGCTTTAATTACATTAATTGCTAGTACCACTGCTTCTGCAATTGCTGTGACACAAGAAATTGAGATAGCTACTTTTTTTTAATCGTTTAGCAAAAATTTTTACTAATGTGTTGAATGTCCAAGAGGATTTAGATAGGGATTTGGAAGAATGGATTGATGCTCTTTATCCTATTCAAATTACTCAAAGGAAGTTTAGAGTTTAAGAGTAAGGAGCCATCTTGAGTATCATGCCAAAAACCATTAGATTCATGTTAGTTCTAAAATGTACTGTAGTAGTCATTATGATTAAGAAAAAAATTAAAGATACTTGCAGTATATTTGGCATAATTCTAATACCTCTCTGGATGTTTTAACTTTGCATAGTGCGCTTAGAAATTTAAAGAATTCTGCCTTGCTGAGCATTGATGCTGCAGATACTGCTGATAAAATTACTCATGTCCTGAGGTCAGTATTTGTATTTTGATCAAGCTTCAAAAATGGCTTATATAGCTTGATCATGCTAGCCCATTTTGTCCTGGGAATACTTTTAATCCTGCCCATTGTATTAAAGTTTGTCTTTAAATATCAACATGTTGGCAACCAAAGTACATGGCTTCACCCTGAAAATAGACCCCCAGACAGAGGTATTAGATTAAGAGGCTGACAAGCCAAGGATCGGAAAGATTTTTCACAGAGCCTTACAAACCTAAGACAGAAATGCATTGCTCTTGATAATGCATATTCCATGATGATAAGGAAGGCATTCTTGTCAGAACAACCTAAGACAGGCACAGTCTTGTTAATGAAATAAAAAAGAGGGAAAGGTTGAGAGCTTTTGGGGTGGCTCAGCAAGAATCTGACATCAGCCAAGGACAAGGAAATGGGCTGCTTGTCAGAAATATGACATTGGCCAAGGAAAAGGAAGTAGGCTTCAGGCAGTAATCTAAATCTTAGGCTAGAACAAAGGATTAATTTCAGGAAGGTATCTAAATATTTGGCTAGAACAAAGGATTAAATTAAGGCAGTAATATAAATTTTAGGCTAAAACAAGGAAATAGTCTTCAGACACGAAAATGAACTTGGGCTAGGACAGGGAAGTTGGTTCAGATATTTTAGTTATCCTGATAAGCCCTTAGAAACAGTGATCACAGTAATGTTCATGAAATTTTGTCTATTGCCTTGCTTGTTCTTTGACTATTTGTATTTATTGTCTTGTTTTTTATTTGTCTATTTGCATCTATCGTATCACTCATTCCTCAAACTAGAACTGACCCAAATACTTGCATGTAATTAAAATGGCATAAAAGCAAAAAGGAGGAGGGTGGATGGAATAGGGTATTCTAGGGAGGGTAAATGGGGAAAGGAGATGGCATCTGAAATGTAAACAAATAAAATAGCCAATAAAAAAGGAAAAAAATCTGTGATTGAATATGTGAAGAATGTGAGTAGTTCCCCGCATGATTTAGAGCTGTGCAACAAGCACCCCACAGAACAAAGACTTCACACACAAACTCTGTGACCTGCCTTTAGATCAGGTCTAGATATCATGGAATTTGAATGTTGAAAGATCAATTCATGTCTCTCATTCTAAAATGATGAATCTCCAGTACCAATCTGCAAGAGAAGTAAACCTATGGCCGATATTCTTAGAAGGAAGAAAACATCTCTTCGGAAGTTTGTAAGTTTGTAGTTACTCTGAGCTTGTGGCCTTGGATTTGGAGCACTAGTAAGTATTACTTATATGTCTCATTTCCAAATTCTATATCAGATTTTTGGAGGAATCATGTACCACTCCTAGATCCACAGGTAAACCCAGAACCCAGTCCTCTGTTCACTCACATTTTGCTTAACAATTTTTTTTTGACAGACCTTGATTGTGTTCTTTAATTATTTTAAAATGTGACATTCACAGAAATGTGACACACTGAAATTTTTTCTATGGACATTCAGATTTAAAGGGCAGAAATTATGAGCTTGTCTTTCTCTCATTTGAGTCATCTTTTTGTTAAAGTACACTGTGTCCTATCTTGTTACTGAAGAAATACGGATAATCAAAAGAAATGTGTACTATTTGGATTGTGAGTTTTATTTTTATGGGCTAAGATAAATTTCAGTTGCTAACATTCGGGTTTTGTAAAGTACACCAATGCCTCCTCCTTCTGAGCTGCAGGATGCAGGCTTGGGCGAATCTTGTGTTACAGCCAAATGACTTCAATTTTCCTCAGAACAGCCTTACATTTCTATAGAGAAAACTTATCATTTATAATATCCTGGTTAGCTTCTATAAGCTGCCTTTTTATTCCCTGAGTCTATGGGAAGTTCTGTGTTCTAAATCCCAACATATAATTTCTTGAACATAATGCCCAGAAGAAAAGAAGTTTCACATCCACCAGTGCTCCTAAAGAAAAATCAAGGCCTTTTATTTCTGTGCACACATTTTTATGGTTATTCACTTTAAATATTAAGGTATATGTGACTATTTCATAATAATATCACTAAAATATCTAAGAAACACTCCCAAATTGAGAGAAAAAAAACTGAGAATTAAATAGGGAATATTTTATGGATGCGTTTATAAAGTGAAGTCCTTTTTCATTAATTTTTACTAACTTTCCATTTTGGTTTTAGCTTCTGTTCCCTCCTCTTCTCCAACTACTGTCCCCTTCTCACCTGAATTTTTCTCATATACCTTCACTTTCTACATAGAAAAGCAGAAGTCATCCTTGAATATCAAGGAACCTTGGCATATCACAGTACATGAGCCTGGGTACATCTACTCCTCTTGAAAAAAGACAAGAGAGCTTAGGTAGGGAAAAGGAATCCCAATGAAAGAAGTGGAGTCACATAGCTCTGCTCCTGGACTTAGGAGTCCCAGTTGAAGATCAAGCTGAACACCTGTTACATATGTGCAGAGTATATGCTTCTGCTTAGGGGTTCAGTCTCTGTGAGCCACTATAGGCACAGGTTAGTAGGTTCTATGGGTTTGCTCATGGTATCCTTAATCCATCTGGTACTTATAATAACCTATTGCTCTTCCATAGAATTATCCAAGTTTCACTTGATGTTTAACTGTGGGTCTCTGCCTCTGTTTCCATTCATTGTAGTGTAAACATTGTAAGGCATGAATTAAGGTAAGTTCTTGTCTTAAATTATAGCAGAGTATTATTCATATTTTCAGGGTTGGTTTCTCTATCATGGCATGTTGTCTAGTTTGACCAGTCATTAGTTTGACATTCCCACAATTTCTGCTTTACCTTTATTTCAGCACATCTTGTAGGCAAGAAATTTATAGCTGTAAGGTTTTACAGCTGGGTTTGATTCCTAGTCCCTCAACTGGACTTGTCTGGTTAGAAGATCTGACTATTTTATGTTCCATATCACCCATTGATAGGAGTCTTTGTCAGAGTTTTCCTCATAGATTTCTGAGAGTTTCTACTTGATTGAGCCTTTAGCTCATCTAAGAAATGATCCTAAGCTTCCACCCCAGGATCAATTCCTCTTTGATCTCCAAGTTCTCTCCAAATATCCTCCACACATTTTGTTTTTGTTATTTCCCAAATAACTGTTCCCTATATCCATTCCACCCCAAATGTCTATTATATTTTTCCTCACTGATATTCAAAAGTCTTCCCTTGGGCTCTCCCTGTTATCTAGCTTCTTTGGGACTGTGGATTGTATCATGGTTATTCTTTGCTTTATGTCTAATATTCAGATATTTGTGACTATCTACTTACCTGTTTGTGTTTTTAGTTTAGGGATTTCTTGCTCTGTAAAATCTTTCCTAATTCTTTCCATTTGTCTGAGAATTTCATGATATTATACTTTTGAGTAGCTGAGCAATACTCCATTGTTTAAATGTACCACATTTTCTTTTTCCATTCTTCAGTTGAGAGACATCTGTGTTGTCTCCCATTTATGGCTATTATGAAGAAATTAACTGTGATCATAGTTTTGCAAGTGTTCTTGTAGTGTATTAAAGTACTGCTTGGGTCTATGACAAGGAGTAGTATAGCTGATCTTTAGCTAGACCATTTCTCAGTTTTCAGAGAAACCACCAAATTGGTTTCAAAAGTGGATGTACAAGTTTGGATTCTTACCATAAATGGAAGATTGTTCTCATTCCCCATGTTCTTGGTAGCATGAGGTGTTACTTAAATTTTTTGTCTTAGCAATTTGGATCTCAGAATTGTCTTGATTTCTATCACACTGATGTTCAGAGATGGAGAACTATTCAATAAGCGCCTCTGAGCCATTAGAGCTTCCTTTGTAAAGACTTCTCTGCTTAAATCTGTACCCCTTTTTGACTTGGGTTATTTCATTTGTTGATGTCTAATTTCGTAAGTTTTTTATATATTCTGGAAAACAGTCCTATGTCATATGCAGGATTGGTGAAGATCTTTACCTATTCTGTTGGTTGACATTTCACCTATTGATGGAATGCTTTGCTCTATAGAAGGTGTTGAGCTTCATGAGGCACCATTGTATAATTGCTGATATTTGTAGTTGAGTTGTTGATGTTTTATTCAGATAATTGTCACCCATACCAATGCAGTCAAGGCAATTTTCCACTTTCTCTTCCATTTTTTCCATTTTTTTCCACTTTCTCAATTCCATTGCTCAACCTGTTTGTTGTTATGTGAATACTATGTGGTATGTTTGAATGTATCATGGCCAGGTACTGCAGTAACATTGTAATATGTCAATGTCAAATTTATAATTGTTTGAAACTAAACAATATTTGAGTCTCTATTTTTGCCACATCATCATTATTCTTGAGTCAAGTGATTGACATCCAGGTTGATCCATTTCCTAGATATTATGAATAGAACAACTATGAATATTGAAGAGCATATAACTCTACTGTCATATAGAATATTTATGGTTTGACCAGGAATGAAATTCACGAATCATGTTATTATATGTATACATGTGTATTGTTTTTTTCCTGTTAAAAATTTAAGTTCTGTTACTTTAAATTAGATTTAATATTAGATGTGTGTTTGGTGTATGCATGTGTGCATGTATGTGTCTATATGTAGTTATGTGGAGAAAAGTACAAGTTACAGAAGTCGCCAGAGGCATTGTTTGTAACTAGCTTGAATAATGGAAGATTGTCAGTGACTTGTCTTCACTACTGTGAAATGCACACAAGAGTCATAGAAGAGCAAGATCTGTCCTTTGACAGTGACCAGCCTAGTATTCATCATATACTGAAGTAGACAGCAATGGGTGAATTTGGCATTGGCTGGGGCAAAATTTCACTTGATGGGGCACAAGTTGTTTAATATTTAGCAATATTCTGGTTCTTTCAATCTTTGCTATTAAATGGAAGGCCAAAAGCTGCAGTCTTCTTGTATTAGCTCCTTCAGTAGGCAAAAAAGAAAAACAAAGGGGGTAGATATTTACACATTTTCCTCTGGCTCAAGGATCCCTGGTTGGCCAATCATTTGGCTCAGAATTGATTAATTCTTCATGGACCACAAAGAAAAAGAAAAAAAGAATGAATGACAAAGGATAAACACTCACACAATATAGATCAAACAGAGAAAAGAAACAAAAAAAAACCTTCGTATTTCTTTCTTTTAATTTTTAATTGGTTATTTTGCTTCTTTATATTTTAAATATTTTCGAACATTCAGGTGTCCACTCTGCAAAACCCACATCCTTACCCCCTTCCCATTTGCTTCTGTGATGGTGTTCCTCCACAGACACATGCAGTCTTGCCTTACCATCCCCCTATGGTGTTATATAAATCCAGCACAGGACAAAATGCCTCCCATCACCTTGAATCCAGATAAGGCAATTCTCTGCTACACATGTAGCTAAAGCCAAGGATCACTGCATGTATACTCTTTGGTTGGTGCTTCAGTCACAATGAATGTTGGGAGTGGGTTGTTCGGGATAGTAGATAATGTTGATCTTATGAGGTTGCAATCACTTTCAGCTCCTTCAGCCCTTCCTTGACTCTTCCATTGGGGTTTCCCCGGGATCAATGTAATAGTTAGTTGTTTTTTACATCTGTATTAATCACATGCTGTCAAAACCTCTCAGAGGACAGTCATAACAGGCTCCTGTCAACAAGCTCTTCTTCTTCAGTAACCAATAGTGTCTTATGTTTGGTATATTTTGATGGGATGCATCTCAAAGGGAACAGTCTCTGGATGGTTTTTGCTTCAGTCTCTGCTCCATATTTTTTTGTCCCTGGATTTCCTTTAGATGGGAAGATATCTGGGTTAAAACATTTGAGATGGGCAGGTGGCTTCATCCCTAAACTGGAGGCCCTGCCTATAGAGTGAAGGTGGTCTCTACAGTTTCTAAACTCCTCTTTGTTAGGTATTTAAGCTTAATTCATGGCTTTTGGTCCTTGGGAAACTCTTGCTTCCTTGGCATCTAAGACTTTCTTCTAGTGGCTCCCTTCCCCACTTCCCCATACCCCACTGACATATATTTCAATTTCCTAAGTTTAACATTCTCTTTTGGTACTTACCATACCTGGTCCTGCCCCCTTTTATTATTCTCCCACTTACCTTCCTCCCAGTTCCCTCACTACCTCTACCTCCTGTAATTATATTGTTGACTTAACCTTTTCTAGATGGATTTTTGGGAGTTCCTAATGCTGACAAAACTTTCTAGACCTACTTTAATTCTTAGCTGTGATTCATCTCAGAACAATATTATCCATCAATTTATGTGAATGGGTGTATTTTAATACTTTATAATTTTCCTTTTGTCTTTGGTTCTATAGAATAAGAGACCTTCGCTCTTACCTATCACACATATGGGCACATTTCTTTACATTGTTTTTAATAAGAACCAACAGAAAAATTAATTCTGAGATTACTGTTTAGAACAATATAAGGATAAAGTAGAAGAACTCCATGTTGATTTTCATTTGTGTTAGATGGGATTTGCTTCTGAATAACATGACACATATTACAGGTGGGATCAGTTTGTGTTTTATCTGATTCTTGAAGTCATAAATATTTCAATTTTAAACAGTGTCCACCTACAACAAATATGAAAAAAAAGTGAGAGAACAGCCAAATTAGAAACACCCAAAAGAACAGCTACCTTATAAGTGAGCCACTCAATATAACACATATACAAAAAGTTTTTATTATAGAACACCCTGTGCAATTCAATTTTAATCCTAGTAGTAAAAGTCAATCAAAAATATAACTGAGTTTTTCAGGTCAAAGGACCAGTTCAGATATGATTCACACATCACTTGGGGGAGCTGGTTGTCTCCAGCATCTTGAAAGTATTAGATAACTCATGAAGGAATCAAGGTGAATGTCTTAATTTTTTGATTATTTTGTTTGTTTTGTTTCCTAAAATACCTTTTCTATGTCTTATGGGCCAAAGAACATTGTTAATTATTCCCCCTGCCTATGCCAGAGAAGAGGCAGAGAACAGAACTCTAAGTGACTGCAGAAATTCAATGTTTAAAGAAAGCCTTAGATCAGAACTCTGAGTGTAAAAAGATCATTTTTGCCAATCTCTGAACATTTCTGTGAGTTACAATTAAAGAATATCATGAACAAAATCACACAGAAACATCTATCAATTGCATAATGTATTTAAGAGCATATATTCACATGGAAGGGACAACACAAGAAAATACTAATGAAATAAGATGCCAAGACTGTATTACCATACATGAAATATAAAATATGTGTATTAGTTTTACATTAGAATACTTTTAATTTTATTCTGAAGTTTTGATATATGCTGTCTTATTTTCCTATTTTCTTTTTGTTATTTTCATTTTTAAGCACTAAAAATACATAATATGTATATTGAAACAGAAACAACAGAGAATCTCAGAGGGGAAGGTTAGACTGGGATGGGAATGTAGAGGATTTTCCTTGAGGTTGGTAACCATGATAGTCGACTTAACTGAATTTTGTCCTAAGAGATACAGCTGGTTTCCTCTTTGAGGATGATTACAGACAACATAAAGTTGACAGGAAGACTCATTCTGAACATCACATGAACTGGGGTCCCAGAATGAAACCCAAGTTTAATATTTGATACAAATGTGTAGGAGTCTGTTCGCCCTTTGTTTGGTGGTTTAGTCTTTGTGATCACCAATGGGCCAAGGTAGACTAACTTGATAAAACATCTGTAGGGGAATGGCCAACCAATGACTGCTCTACCTTGAGACCCAGCCCACGAAAGAGAGGCAAACTCTGACACCATTCTTAATACCCTTATATACTTGCAGACAGTTACCCAGTACAAATGTCAAATCAGAGGATTCATCCCTCAGTGATGGAACTAGAAACAGAGAGCCATAGCCAAGCAGTGCCCATGTGGAAGAGTCTTCTGCATAGAATAGAGCAAGTAGGAAGGGACAGGGATATCAGAAGTAGATATAATTATGAATACATGAGGACTCTATTAAATTTTGATTTCTCATTTATGTATGATTTTCATACTGAGAATTGCATACTTCATAACCCCAAGAAAGCATATCCCTTTGGAAATCAGATACTCTTACTCCATTGGCATTCATTCATTTCCTATAGGCCTTCAAATGTGCTGGAATGTTCTGAGAAACTTATCTGTGAGAATTTACAGTTTTTTTTTCTTCTTTTTTAACAAGACATAATGTGATAGGCAGTGTGTCAGAAGCCATAATAGGACAAGCTAATAATTAGCAGTTGATCATCCTGAAATGCTTGCCTCGGATTATTATCTGCAACAAGTGTGCCACATTTAGCAAGGCTATGTTGGACATATTTTAGGAAAGATCCTGCTATTAATATGCTTTTCTTATTATTATTAAACATATATAAGAATCACTAAGCAATAGCACTCCCCTTTGAAGCAGATCTCTGCAGACCCACGAAGATGTACTATCTTGTAGTGTTGCTATATAGGCAAATAGACGACTTCTTAAGTCTTAATGATGATCCTATAAGAATTCCTAAAATTATATCAATGATTATTAAGCTCTTTTATAGTGGGACTGCTATTAAGTCCCTTTCTGATAGTCAAAACTGCTATGAGAACTCTGCCAGTCTCCGAAGTGTCATCAGTTAACAGCACTTAGATAGTAACCAGACTCTCTCCTACTCAGAGCACATTCCAAGGTGGTTGTAAAACAATTAACCAAGGGTCACTAAAGGGAACTCACGATTTATTATAGGTGCTAGGACAGAAGAAAAAATATTGCCTGGGTTTATCTATACAAAACTTCACTAATTTCTTAGTTATAGTTTTAAACCTTCGGTGAACCTGTGGAGCTAGACAGGTGATGGATGTTTAGTCAGATAATTATTCCTAATGGATATGCATGTAAACATTCTCGATTGTAAACTTCTATTTCAATTTATGATTTGAATTTTGGTGTGAACTTGTGATGAACTTTGTAACATGTGATCAGGTACTTTGAATGATGTATAAGAAAAAGGGATGTTCGTTAGCGGATTTCACTTCTCTCTTCACTTTCTCTTCCTCACTTCACTTCTCTCTCTCTCTCTCTCCCCTCTTCTCCCTTCTTCCCTGCTTAGAATCTCTCTACTTAGAATTTTTCCTTTGTTAGAATTTTTTCCTTTTTCCACTTAGGACCTTCCCATTTTCCCCCTTAGATAGGAAACTTTTTACACTTAGCAATAAACTACAATAACTTTTTTAAGTGTCTTTTCTTCCTGTGACCTCAAACCAACAGACCTAAGTTAGAGCCTGGCAGTGCCTGCAGAGACAGATCAAAGGCATTGCTTAATTCTCTGCTGTCCCTGGGTGGAGGTGTTAGTGCAGTTTCTGGCCTCAGAGGATCAAACAGATAGGAGGCCAGCTACAGTAGTCTAGTAAGTAACTTTAGTAATGTAGATAAGAAAGATTTTATTAAACAGCAACCGTAAATATCTCGTAAGATATTACCCCGAATCTTGTAAGACCAAGTCTTACCACTCGCCGACGCTCTTCCAATTCCTATCCCCCTTGGCTGCCTCAAGAAGAACCAACCGACAGGAGGGGAAGAAAGAAGATCACCTTCTCCCCCTACCAAGCCGGGTACAGTTCCCGGCAACAGTGTACAATGCCTCTTTTTTTTTTCATTAAATCAAATCATAATTTTTACTTATTCACACAGGGGTTATAAACATAAAAAGACAGGATGTGGGTAAGGGGATGACACCAGAGTGTAGGTGTTTGGGGGAGTACAGATATCTTTCAGAACAGGATACCAGCTGTGTTAAGGTTCAGGGGACTGATCACCATGCCTCTGCCTATGATTCAGTTGTCCTTATCTAAGTTGGTATTATCTGCCAAGGCTACCTATTTACAAGGTCTATGACTACTCAGGCTGGTAAATTTCCACAAAAGCTGCCTGTTTACAATAGCTTATAATCATCTGTTTCAATGTTTTTCCACAGAGACTCAAGACTTGGTGGTAGTATACATGTATGACAGGTCTATTGCTGATTTTAGGCCTATGGGTGATTATAGGCCTTCAGTATAGAAGCAGGGCTGCCCCTGACATCTTCTCCCTTCTCTAAGTAAAGAATAGAAGGGATGTGGCAATTCTAAACTTGTGAAGGCAGGGATAGAGACCTGACCTCCAGTAATTGAAGGGGACTTTGCAATGGCTCCCGTCCCCCTGTCGTTGTCCAGTGAGGCATGAAGGCCATATTCACCCGATGTCTTTTTCCTGGAGAGGTGATACTTTTGACATCAACCCCTATGCAGTCAGGCTTGTCCCTCAGGTAACCCAGAGAGATATTTTTAACTTTCATTTATATTCACTTGCAGTGCTTAGCCTCGCAGCCTAAGCAAGAATTCATATCACCAGTCAGAGGAGGTTCTGAGTGGCCCCTCCCTGCTGGGTCTAGGGGTGGAAGTCCCTTCTTTTAGGTTGGTTGTAGATGGGTTTTTGCAACACCCTGGATAGAGTAGCAACCTCATCTTGAGTATCGTGGTCCTCCATAGCTCATTTATTTTAATGTATTTGAATAGGTTTTGCTATCAAAGTATCTGCTGTTTCTCAAAGTTAGTCAGCCTATTTAAGGCCCAGGGACCAAAAGAAATAAGGAAAAACAACCCAATTAATGGTCCCAAGATGGGAGGAAGTAGGGCTGACAATCATGGAGAGGTTGAAAACCTATTCTTGTACCAGTTCTCATCTTTCTCTTTCTCTCTCTGTCTTTTCTCAGGGCCTTCTCTGACCTTTTTAATGCTCTCTTTAAACATCCTTGTCTTGTCTATGTAAAGGCAACACTCTTCCTTAAGTGGTGCACACAGTCAAGAGCTGTATACAGTCTTTTCTATTATAAATGAGTAAATCAAGTCCAATAAAGTCTTTTAAATTTTTGGAGGTCACTTCAGACAGCGAAACGAGGGATTTCTTCAGATTAGTGATGTCAGTCTCTAGCTGTGTGATGTCCTTGTCAATGGCCCGTTGAAGGTTTCAGTGGTATAAGTTTGGAGGCTAGCATGTAGATTAAAACTTCTAACAGCAGACACCATGGGTGATTCATTGTTACCTGGAAGGGAAAAAGAATGGAATATTCAGGGATATTTATCTTCCCTGGAAGTCAATTGCTATTCATCTTATCTATGGTTGGGCCTGGCTTTGTGAGGGTATCTATTTATTTCATTAAAATTTTGGTAGCCATTTAGCTATGCCCTCTGTGGTATCAAACAAGCATATCAATCTTCAGCCCCATAAGAGAACTGGGTCTGGGCCATTCCCTTTAAGGGTAATAGGGTCCTTCCCCATAGCTGTGGCATAGTTTTTATTAGTCTGGGTTATACCAGCAGCAATCAGCAACTGATTTTCCATGAGCTTTCAATTTTTGGAAATTTAAAGTGAAAAAGACATGACGGAGAATATTTTGGAAGACTCCTTCTAAGGGAGTACCATTCGCCCTCTTCTGTTTTTAAAGCCAAATTTTCAGAGTTCTTGTAATATCAGGGCAGAAGCACCAGGATCCACTCCTTCCACACTCAGAGAGTCATGAAGACACTATTTAAACTAATATAAATCTATATTAATAATCTCTTTTACCAAAGGACTGTTATAAAAAAGCCAAGAGCTAATCAAATTCTTTTGAGGAGAGCTTAAAATAAGATCATAGCCAATTAGCATCTCCTAGATACTTTTGAAAATAATTCTAAATAAGTAAACTTTCTTTTTGTTTCTAGACCCATTATGTTTTTTATTGAATATTTTATGTATTTACCTTTCAATGTTATCTCCAATCCCATTGTCCCCCCAAATCCCTTGTCCCTTACTCTCTCCTATTTTTATGAGGGTGTGCTCTGAACATCCTCCCAGTCCCATCTCCCTGTTCTTGAATTCCCCAACACTAGGGAATCCAAACTTTTGGGAACCATGTCCTTCCACTTCTACCAATACTGACAAGGCCACATTCAATTACCTATACCGGTAGAGACATGAGTACCTCCCTTTGTGCTCTCAGGCTGGAGGTTTAGACCTTGGGAGCTCTGGTTGAATCTTTTGATACTCCTAAAAAGTACCAAAGTACCCACACTTTGGTCTTCCTTCTTCTTTTTGAGTTTCATGTGGTCTATGCTCTGTGTCTGGTCTACGCTCTATGTATTGTGAGCTTTTGGGCAATGGAGGGCAATTATACCCTAGAAAAGGTAAGAAAATAATCCTCTTCCATCAAACCCCAAAGAAGATAACCACACAAACAATGCCTCCAGTATTAGTAAAAGTAACAGGAAGCAACAATCCCCTCTCCTTAATATCTCTTAACTACAGTAAACTCAATTCCCCAGTAAAAAGGCATAGGCTAACAGACTGGATATGCAAACAGGACCCAGGTTTTTGCTGCATACAGGAAACCGACCTCAGTGACAAAGACAGACACTACCTTAGAGTAAAAGGTTGGAAAACAATGTTTCAAGTAAATGGCCCTAAGAAACAAGCTAGAGTAGCCATTCTAATATCGAATAAAATTGACTTTCAACTTAAAGCTATCAAAAAGGATAAAGAAGGACATTTCATAGTTCTCAAAGGAAAAGTCAATCAGCATGACCTTTCAATTCTAAGTATCTATGCACCAAATGCAAGAGCACTCACTTTCATAAAAGAAACATAACTAAAGCTCAAAGCACACATTGCATATCACACAATAATAGTGGGAGACATCAACACCCTACTCCCAGCAATGGACAGATCATGGAAACAAACTGAAAAGAAATAAAGTGAAACTCACAGAAGTTATGAACCAAATGGACTTAACAGATATCTATAGAACATTTCACCCTAAAGCAAAAGAATATACCTTTTTCTCAGCACCTCATGGTACCTTCTCCAAAATAGACCATTTAATTGGTCTCAAAATAGGCCTCAACGGATACAGAAAAAAAACATGAAATAATCCCATGCATCCTATCAGATCACCATGGTCTAAGGCTGGTCTTCAATAATGACAAAGACAATGGAAAGCCCACATTCACATGGAAACTGAACAACACCCTAGTCATTGATAATCTGGTCAGGGAAGAAATAAATAAAGAAGTTAAAGACCTTTAGAAATTTAATAAAAATTGTGATACATCATATCAAAACCTATGGGATACAATGAAAGTGGTGCTACGAGGAAAACTCATAGCTCTAAGTGCATACACAAAGAAAGTGAAGAGATCATATGCTAGCAGCTTGACAGCACACCTGAAAGCCCTAGAACAAAAATAAGCCAATACACCCAAGAGGAGTAGACAGCAGGAAACAATCAAACTCAGGGCTGAAGTCAACCAAATAAGAACAGAAAGAACATACAAAGAATCAATAAAACCTAGCACTGGTACTTTGAGAAAATCAACAAGATAGATAAACCCTTAGCCAGACCAATCACAGGGCAGAGAGATAATATCCAAATCAATAAAATCAGAATTGAAAACGGTGATATAACAAGAGAAACAGAAGAAACTCAAAAAATTATCAGATCATATTACAAAAGCCTATACTTAACAAAAGTGGAAAATCTGGGTGAGATGGACAAATTTCTAGACAAATACCAGTTACCAATGTTAAATCAGGAGCACATAAACCATCTAAACAGTCCTGTAATTCGAAAAGAAATAGAAGCAGTCATTAAAATTCTCCCCACCAAAAAAAGTTCAGGACCATACAGTTTTAGTGCAGAAACCTATCAGACTTTCAAGGAAGACCTAATACCAATTCTCTTCAAACTGTTGCACAAATAGAAACAGAAATAACACTTCTAAATTCATTCTATGAAGCCAAAATTGCAATCATACTTAAACCACGCAAGACCCAACAAAGAAAGAGAACATCAGACCAATCTCCCTTATGATTATCGATAAAAAAATACACAATAAAATTTTCGCAACACAAATTGAAGACAACATCAAAACAATTATCCATCATGATCAAGTAAGCTTTACCCCAGGAATGTAAGGTGGGTTCAATATATGGAAATAAATCTATTTAATCCACTATATAAACAAACTCAAAGAAAAAAACCCCACATGATCATATCACTATATGCTGAGAAAGCATTTGACAAAATTCAATACCCCTTCATGATAAAAGTCTTGGAAATATCAGGAATTCAAGGTCCATAACTAATCATAGCAAAAGCAATATACAGCAAACCAGTAGCCAACATCAAACTAAATGGAGAGAAACTTGAAGCAATCCCATTAAAATCAGCACCTAGACAAGGCTGCACACTCTCCCCTACCTATTGAATATAGTACTGGAAGTCCTAGCCAGAACAATTATACAACAAAAGGAGGGCAAAGGGATACAAATTGGAAAGGAAGAAGTCAAGATTTCACTATTTGCAGAAGATATGACAGTATACTTAAGTGATCCCCAAACTTCCACCCGAGAACTCCTAAACCGGATAAGCAACATTAGCAAAGTGGCTGGATATAAAATTAACTCAAACAAATCAGTAGCCTTCCTCTACTCAAAAGATAAACTGGCTGAGAAAGAAATTGTGGAAATTACACCCTTCACAATAGTCACAAGTAATATAAAATACCTTGGTGTGAA
>NW_021604709.1:999251-999469 GCF_004785775.1 Grammomys surdaster | reverse complement strand
CCAGCATTCTAGAGAAACATAGCTTCTTTTTGCATATATATCTTGGATTGAAGTTGGAATCATCTTCAACAAATTCCTCCTACTTACTCTAGATGTGATCTTTGAGTCATAGTTTGGTTGATCCTCTCAAACGTTTACAGAGGAACACAGGGAACTGTATACTAACATAGCAGCATGCGTTTAACCTTTAACACATGACATAGAATGCTGAAAAAAAA
>NW_021604709.1:927023-964251 GCF_004785775.1 Grammomys surdaster | reverse complement strand
GCCTCATTTGCATGGAGAAGCATTCCAGGAATCCCATGTGCTTGTTGAGCAAGTTCTTAATCTGGAGACTTCATATACAAACTGTAATTTGACCAAGGAATATGAGACATTCCTCAGGGAGAAATGGGAGAATTAGTCTTCCCAGATCAAGCAAAAGAGGAAGCCCTGCTAAGAAAAGGAAGTCCTCCATTTTGTGCCAAGCTGAGGAAAGCTGTCAGAACATGGTATCCTACAACCTTAGTATCACAGTGCATAGGTTTTTACATGACTTCTTCAAAGGTTATACTGTTAAACATCCTTTACTGTTTCTCCTCTCTTTTGCTATCCAAGCCCTACCACACTTAACTGTTACTATTTCATTAATCACCTTTCCACATTTACCATTATGTTCACAATCTCTCCATGTCAAAGTCTCTGTAAACATGTAAAAGTCTTCTAGTTTCTGTTTTCTACAGTTCCTCAAGTTCATAAACAAACATATTAGCATTCAAACCTAAGATCCATTCATGAAAGAGAACATGTGTTTGTTTCCCTAAGTCTTGGATATTTTACTCAATAAAATTATTTCCAGTTCTATATACTTGTCTGACAATTTTATTTTTGTTAATAGCTAAATATAATTCCATAGTGTATATGTACATCTGCTTCATTAATGAGTCATCAAATGATGCACAAATAGTCTGCCTTCATTTTCTGGTTATTATAAATAATGCATTAATGTTCGTGGAAGAGCAAGTCTGTGTTGTAGGATTCATATTTCTTTGAATACATGCTAGGGAATTATATAACTACGTTATATAGAAGGCTTCTTTTTATTGCTTGGGAGATTCTTGTTTTGTTTTGTTTGTTTTGATGAGACCTCAAATTGATTTTTGTGGTTGCTGTACTATTTTCCACTGCTACCTGTAGTAAACAAGTACTCCATTTCCCAATATTCTTATTTTCCCACCAAGTATTTTCTTGTTATTGATTTCATCTCCTAATCATTTGGTTCCTATTTGAGAATGTGTTTCTGATTTTTAGTAGTTACTTTACTGTTCTTTGACAACACAAACAAATTACAGAATAATGAGTTTCTGTTTTTACTTCGAGAGAATTAACAGTTCATCATGATGGAGAAGGAGAGCATCATAGGGCAAGCATGGCAGCAGGAAGAAACAGGTTGTGTCCTATACTGTAAGCAGAAAGCAGAGAGAATGAATTGGAAATAACTATAAAATTTCCAAGAACCTCCCTGTATACCAACCCCTCACAGGCAAATATTGTGAATCTTCACCAGCAACAACATCAATTGGTAATGTTTTATTTAAATACACATGGTAGTGAAGAGACCTTCTTAAGCTAAGTACTTCACTCCAATATCCTTAAGCTCACAGCCATATAATAATTTTTATTTAAAATATATGTATCCAATTGTAAACATTATCATATCATTTCACAGTCTGCAAATATAAGCTTCTACATAGTTATACATATTGTGTCTATATTATTGTAGGTGAAATTATTACTTGGTTATTGTTTTCATTTGGAAATTAAGCATGATATGAATGAATTTGCTTCTCTTTCATGATGACTTTTTATGGCTAATTTGATTGTCAGTTGGAGTGTGTCTGGAGTCAAGTAAAACACAAGCCCACTGGACACTCTTCTCAGCCAATTTTTTGATCAAATTATTTGAAACAGAAAGACACACTAAATGTGTACTGATCCCTTCAGCAGCTGCCCTGATAAAAAAATTCATAGGCAAAAGAAAGCTACTTTTTTCTGGCTTTTCCTAACTCTCACTAGCAAGTAAATAAGAAAGATTTCACCATTGTTCAGACAAGTTATTCTCCTTAAGTTCAATCAAGCACACATAAAAAGATATTCAAGAAGGGGTGAAATTTGTTGAAAAGAATGGCTGTAATTGGAAAGGAAGGAAGAAATGGAAGTAAGAATTTTACACAGGCACAAGAGTTTCCAGACTATTGAACTTTGGGTTTACTTTTATTAGAATGTAACTGTGCTCTGCTTCCCTCTTAGAAGAAAAGTATTGGATGTTTTACTTTGTGTCTAAGAATAGTTGAGAGATTTTGAATTTATAAAGGGACTATATATTTTACAAGAAATTGGTTATTTTAAGGGACTTAAATTTTAAGTATTTAATACAAAAGACAGAGATTCTTAATGTTATATCATGTTTATTTTGATGTTATTGTGATATTCTGAGGGCAGCATTAAAGAAAGGTAATTGTTTAACAGTGGTGTGTTTGAGTCAAAGTAGTCACTTGTGTTAGTTAGTTAGTTTATTGGTCCTTTCCCAGAAGTTAGAGTCATTTTAGAATAGGGAAATTAAGTAGTTGAAAGGTACTACCACATTGCATGGAAGCAAGACTACAGGAGTATTTTTGATGGATGGTTGTTCTGGAAACTCCCATATAACAATGGGCAGTGCAAAACATGACCTCTAGGCTCTGGATGCTGTAAGAAAACAAACAGGCTGAATAATTCTTCATGAGGAATTCTGTAAGGAAAACCACACTGTGGTCCCTGTATCATCTCCTTGCTCCAGGTTCCTGCCTTGTTGAGTTTCTACAATGACTTCTTTTATCAGTATAGAGCTACTTGAGAGTTGTAAGCTGAAATAAACTCTTATTCTTTCAGTTGCATATTGTCATTGAACATAACCACAGAAATTAAAATGTTTTAAAGTAAAATGCATAATAAATGTAAGGTAAAAAAATATTAGGAAGATTATTTTCTTCCATATAACAACCTAGAATGCTCCCACTTGCCGTATGATGTCAATGGATTTAACTCTGTTGATGTATCAGTCATGATTTTGACTCTCTATTTCAAACATCTGAGATTACAGTTTGTGAGTTTCAGTGATGCCATTATGGTGGAAGGTAGTAATATCCCCTTAGAATCTTTCCAGCCCTTGGCATGAACTATCAGTATTGAGTAGTTGCCACCTTTCTAGCTGCTGGTCTGTGACTATCACAAAGACAAGTGATTTTACACTCCATGGTGCATTGTATTTCACTGTGCACAGACCTGGTGGTATTGGTACAATTATCACTGATAATTGTATTGGTGGTCAGTGGTAAGTCTGTCTATGTCTTTTTCATGAATAACTAGCCTTCTCATTCTCTTCCAGGTTATTGTTGCATCAGCTGACATGTGTTTTCCCTCTCTATATTTATGAATTTTTTTCCTCTTATGTTTACTGACCTAGTCTGTGACCATAAGGGACTCTTCCTACCATTTCTGTCAGTCCTCTAGCTTAGTTTTTTCAATGATGTAAACATAATCTTAATTTTTTTTTAATTTTAGCAACTCTCTCAGAATCTGTGTTCACAGTGATATTTCATTGTATTTCATGCTTCTAGTCTCTTCCCTTAAAGTATTGAAAAACTCCAAAAATTCTTGGGTACAAAGCACATGCTCCACGTCTACACTGTCATTTTTAGGAAACTGATATTATTTTAAAAACACTTCCTAAGTAAAAAAGCATAGACAGATTTAACAGAATGAGTAAGAGATAGGATGTACCCAACTTTTAAGAGAACAGTAAAGAAAAAGAAACTATTTTAGAGCAATGCAGGGAGAGAGTCAGTCAGTTGAGAGTCAGTACAATGGATACACTGCAGTAGCATTAAGTTTGTTTATGAGTTCATGCAGTTCAGTTCAGGTTAGCAGAAGCAGTTGAAGCCAGAGAATACCAAAAAGCCTGAATATTAGGATGAATTTCCAGAGATAGATTGAGACCAAGCAAAACAATTCAGTGAGAAGCTGAAAGAACCCAGGTTGAATCAGTCAGCTTGGAGATGAGTTTGAACCAGAACAACTGAATTGAATAAGCAGCCATAGTTCAGAAGAACTAGAAAAGGTGAGCTTATTTAACAGTAAATCCAAGAAAAGTTACATCTACTAGGAAGTGTTGAGGGGTAAGGGTTGGAAGTAGTAGTGGGGGCAGAAATTATGTTCTCAACAATTAGAATATCACTGGGGAGTGTAGTGCCTTGAATAAGAATGACCATCATAGGCTCATATATTTGAATGCTTAATGTTCAGGGATTAACCTTATTGAGAAGGATTAAGAGGTATGGTCTTGTTGGATAAAGTGTGTCACTGTAAGGTGGGCATTCAGGTTTCAAGGCCGATAGAAAGCCTAGAGTCTCTCTCATCCTGTTGCTTGCAAATCAGGATATAGAACTCTCGGCTACTTCTCCAGCACCATATCTGCCAGCATGTTACCAAGCTCCCAACTGTAAGCAAGCCCCATTAAATGTTTTCCTTTATAAGGGTTGGTGGGATCATAGTGTCTCTTTATAGTAATAGAATACTGACTAAGATGAAGGTAAAATATTAGTATAAATCATAGGTAAAGTAGTGTGCCTTAACAGGATAAATTTAATTACCAAGTTTAACACATCATATTGAAAAATACAAGGATGCTAGATTATAAGATATTTGCTTACTAAGATGGCAAAACTCAAGAATATCAAAACTGGAGGCTACAGTCTTTTGATGGTCTCAAGAGAATCATAGCCGTTCACCTGGACAGTGCTTTTGGGACAGTGCTAGAGCAGCCAGTCCCCTAAGCCAAATGAACATATTCTACCACCATGTGGGGTTTGGGCTTGTTTTTCTAAAAAGAATGTTGCCTTTCACTTTGTACTGAAAGCTGGGGAATAAGGTGCTTTCAAGCTTTGTTCCAAGAAATAGGTAAATAATAAAACAAAAAGTCTATGTGTAGTTGTGTTAGGCCTACATTTTTCCCTAGGACTTAAGAGCATTTCTTGCAGCTTTGTGAATGTATGAGTTACATTTCTCTTGTTTTTCTCATGACAAGAAAGTGTAGTCATTGACACTTATTTTATACAATAAATATTATCATAATCTATGGCAAAAAAAACCCACTTCCTATCAGATCATTTGGATAATCCAGAGAAAAATATCTTATTACAGTGTGTTAAAATACTTTTTGCATAATGATGTATCCTCTTTGGTAAAAATCATATACACTAAATATTACTGTAAAAACTGAAAGCAAGCATGAACTCACATTATAAAACAAAGAATTCAAAGTAAAATAGAGAAAGAAGAAAGTATAGCTCCCAGTGTTTTTTAGTACACTCACAATAGTGTCAAAAATTAATTTATACTCTGTGTTGAGATTGTCACTACTCCATAAAAACATCCTCTGAATTAGCAGTCAAAAGTCTATTGCTATAAATTTTTTATCAACCTAAAATGTTAAGTCTGTGTGATATTGCTGGTTTCATTCGTGTAAATGAATGAACAGTGATGAGCAATGTCTTTTTGGGGAAAGAACCAATGTGCTGTAGATTCTAGAACAAAGAGAAACAGTAATTTCTTCATTACCTGTGACTAGCTACAGAAAACCTGGGTCATATAAAAGAGAAAATCCTGACATAAATATTCAGGAAAATATTATAGGAGTTAAGAAAGTTTCAAAGAAGATTATTCTACTTCTCTGAGGGACAACCTTAATAGTAAATGTGGCATTTGAGAAACTTAAATATTTAAAGCTAGGCAATTTTATATATAAAAAAAGACATTGGTGAAAAAGAAGGGAGATATGAAAAGAAGAAAGTAAGGGAAAGAAGAAAGGAACATGAACTGATTGTATTTAAGCCTGAAATCCCTGAACTGATCAGCACAGCTGTGGCAATTTCCACTGTTATAAGATATATTATTAAAATAGTGTTCCAAAGATACACATAAAATGCAGCAATTATCTGGCCTCGAGGCTTTGCAGGTATGGTTTCTGTGTCATATGTGCATCAGTAGATGGTAGAGTGGACAGAGACTATGTCTGCATTCAATATTCTGACTTGTGAACACATTAATGATTAGTAGCCTAACATTTCCTGAAAAAAAAAAGAGAGTATGAGACTCCCACAAGTCTGCTTGTAAACAGGCCCTTAAAAGCTTTCAAGATGGGCATCCTGCCAACGAATAGAAGAACTCCACTTTAGACAACAGACCTTGGGCAGAAATGATTCAGAGTCAGAGGACCCTCACACGGGGTCACGACAATGGACCACAGTGAGAAGTGGGCCTGAGATGACCACCAGACCATTGCCATGGTGCTTGGACAGGAAGCTAGCCAAGATGACCAGATTAATAGAAGTCTGGTGTTGAAGAGGCTTTAGGAAGCAGAATATGCCTATACCTTCTTTATGTCTAAACCTTCAATAAACTATAGGAGTGCATGAAGGAGGTAGTCCTAGAGATATAAAATTGAAAGATTTCTATAACATAAAGCAAGCCAAAGGATATCTAAGAGTAGTCTCAGTGTGATTTCTGTATTGTAGAATATCAGAAGCAATGAGCCTTGAACCAGACCAATGACTTATTGTAATGAACACTTACAAGCAAAGAAGTGTAGTCTGTGGAACACACTATGACACACTACAGCTTCCATCATAGGAGGAACCTAAGCAGAACCAGCAGCAATTCTGGTAAATGTGCCCCTGATACTTTCTCCTTGCACTAACCCTGAATCAGGCAGCACAGTTAGAAACCACAGACTCTTGATCAGGAAGTGGAGTGAGTCAATGAGAAAAAGACAGCACAACACGTGGTTACTTGAGAGCCAATGAGATTATAGGAGTGGGGTATAGAGATTTGCTCAGTGTCTGCAATAAATGAGTCTGTTTATGGCATTGACTTACCCTCAGACTCTGTACCTTTTGACCATCAACCTCAACGGTCCTGAACAGGGTCACAAGCAATATTCCACAAGATTTTTCTTCTCTGTTGGGAGCAAGTTTGCAAGTTTTTAAGGATGATATGAGGGGAGTAAAATATGACTGGGAGTGGGGTACATGCTGTAAGATTAACAAAAAAGACAATAAAAAGTCGACAAAGAAGAAACAAGAGAAAGAAAGAAAGAAAGAGAGAGAGAGAGAGAGAGAGAGAGAGAGAAAGAAAGAGAGAAATTAAAAAAAAACACAAAGATGAAAGACATCCCTTGAAAAAGATTTGAAAGTAGATCATAAGACAACAAGGAATAAATTGTTAGGAGAAGCTAAATGGTAGCAGGTGATCTTCCTGAGATGTGTTTGCCTTGGTTTATAA
The DNA here is from genome assembly GCF_004785775.1 of Grammomys surdaster. Lineage (NCBI taxonomy): Eukaryota > Metazoa > Chordata > Mammalia > Rodentia > Muridae > Grammomys > Grammomys surdaster. The sequence goes on along the minus strand of NW_021604709.1, from coordinate 957,159 downwards.
TACATAACAGATTTTTCCTAGTAGGAAAAGCACAGGAGAAATTCATTTCAGAAAGATTCCTGCTATTAATATGCTTGTCTTGTTATTATTAGACATACATAACAATCACTAAATATTAGTTCGCACATTTTAGCAGATGTCTGCTGAATGACAAAGATGTACTGCCTTCTAATGATGCTATACAAACAAATAGATGACTTCTTAATTTTTATGATTATCCTATAAGAATTCCTAAAATTATATCAGTATTTATAAAGCTCTTTTATACTTAGATTCCTATTAGGTTCTCTCTGATAGTTACAACTGCCATAAGAATTCTGCCAATCTTTATTATCAGGAATTAATTGCTTCTGAAATAGCCAGAAGGCATCAGAATACATTCTAAGAGGTTGTAAAACCATTAACCAAAGGTCATAAAAAGGAAACAACTATAGGTTCTAGGACAAAAGATAAAGTATTTGCTGAATTTATCTGTATAAAACTTCACTACAACTTAGTTATGGCTTTTAATTCTCCATGAACCTGTAGAGCTGTGATAGATAATGAGCATATAGCTACATAAGTATTGCTAATAGATATGCATGTAAAAATTCTTTGTTGTAAAACGATTATTCAATTTATAATATGGACTTATGTATAAATTTGTGGTGAACATTTTACCATGTGATCATATATTCAGAAATATGTATAAGTGCTGAGGAAGCACTTATGAAAAGAGAGAAGAGAAGAACTGAATTTGGCACTTTTTAGCAGAAATGTTTAAACAGAATAGAACTGAGCTGAGAAGAACATTTTACACAGAACAGTAAAGGCATACCATTAATAATAACTATATTAAGAGTAAGGTCATTATTGTGATATCAGAGAAGGAGGAGTGTTCCTAAAGCCTCAAACTTCATCTTCTGCTCCACATCTCTAACCTAAATCCCAGATGTCTGCACCTATCAGTGACCAGCAGGTGAGACTCCTACCCAAATATCTTGCCACCTGGCCTCTCTGAACAAACCCAAAAGCAATAATCTCTACTAGACACCATCTACACTCCATTCCCTAGCCAGTCTTCCATCTATATCTCTGGAGCCCTGAAGTTGCCCAGGACAAATAGAAGACTGTAACCCTCAGGGAGCACCAGCTCTACCTTCATCCCTAGAGGCTTGCCTCCAACTAGAACAACCAGCAGCATGAAGCCATCAGGATCTCCCAACTCTGTTTGCCTCTCAGGAACCCTGCTGTCACCAGGGACAACCAGCTCTATTGGTAATCTCAAAGGCCTGCTGACATCAGTGACGGTCAGCTCTAACTGCAGACCCAGAGGCTTACTCCCATCACAGATTACCAGATATACTAACACAAGGACCAAACAGATGAGCAAAGGCCAATATGCAAATAAAATTAACAAAAGCAAGGGCACTATACTACTACCATATCCCAGCTATAATACGACACTAATCCTTGAATATCTTAACACACATGAATCATAAAAAAGACTTAAATTGTAATCTTAAGAGGATGTAGAGTTCTTTAAAGATGAAATGAACAAATTAAAGAAATACCAGAAAATACACTCAAACATGTACAGGCCCTTAAAGAGGAAACAAACAGCTATAAATAAATACAGGAAAATAGTCATATATGTGAAAGAAACAAATAAAACTTTGTACAATCTGGAAAGCAGTGAAAAATTCTAAAGCAATCAAGGAGTTAGAAAACATAGATACGAGAACAGTATCTTCAAACACAAGCATCATCAACAAAACATGGGAGATAAAAGAAAAAACTCTCAGACATAGGAGATACCATAGAAGATATCATAGAAGAAATTGATAAATCAAACAAAGAAAATGCTAAAGTTAAAAGTTTCTAACAAAAATACAAGAAATTTGAAACACTGTGTAAAGATCAAACCTAAGCATAACAGGAAGGGAAAAAGGATAAGACTCCCAAATCAAAGGTTCAGAAAAATAAACTTCAACAAAACAATAGGAGAGAAATCCCTTTGCATAAAGAAATAAATGCCTGTGCAGCAATGGAGTCATGGTGGGAGTTGAGGTTCTGGGAAGCTGAAGAGGGCCGAAAAGAGCCTATAGCTCACTGGGCCTGGCTCCTCTCAAGTCCTGGTTGACTTCAATATGCTGCGACGAAAACCGACTCACCTGGAGCTCAAGCTCAACAACATTGAGGAATTTGAGAGAATTCAAAAGGACCTGGAGGCCCGTAAGAAACAGAAGGAAGATGTGGAGGGTATAGGAACCAGTGATGGAGAAGGAGCTGCTGGGCTCAGCAGTCACCCCAAGAGCTGGGAACAAATGCTTAATGATAGAATTGGTTATAAACCCCAACTCAAGACCAACAACCGCACATCTCAGTTTGGAAACTTTGAATTTTAGAGATGGATTCTCTTGCATGCCAGACCCCTGGGACAGAATACAATGATGACAGAAGTACAAACCAGACTTAGAAAATTAAGTGTGTGCAACCAAGCAGAATGTTTTCAGTCTCCTGTAGGGGGAGATAACTTCTGTGTGAAATTATTGCTGTCCAACCTTTCTGATAGGAAGCCAAATTCTGGCTTGTTCCTAGAGAATTGGACTGCAGAAAGCTCACCTGATTTTTTGTTTTTAAAAATAAATATATTTTTGGAAAAAATGTGAGACGTCCTTCAAGGCAGTAGCACTGCTAATCTCCAGCTCTGACAGGTAACTGCTACAAGTCATTTTCCCTGTCTTTACAAAAAGACCCCAGACCCAGAACACTTGCAGTTGATCCCCTGGACTTTGACTTGTTTATTCAGTATCTGGAGACTGTTGACCATCCTGCAAGCAACAGAGATCCCAGATGACTGCACTCAGGCTGCAATCCAGCATCTGGGAGGCTGAAGTAGGAATCTGAAAGAGTTGGAGGCTAGTCTGGGATACAGAGCAAAACCCTGTCTCAAAAATGAATAATGCCACACCAACAAAACCAAAAGAAGCTAAACCCACACACACACTTTAATACCAACAATAATATAAAAATAACAGGAGCTGACAATCATTGATCATTAATTTGTCTCACCATAAATGATAACAATTCTCAAATAAAAAGATGCAGGGTACCTACTTGAAATTATTTCTTTGTTCTAGCCTAATGTCAGATTCCTGCCTGAAGCCTACTTTCTTGTCTTGGACAATGTCACATTCTTGCCAAGCAGCCCCAAATGGCTCTCAGCCTCTCCTCCTTTTTTATTTCATTAACAAGACTGAGCCTGTCTTAGGTCATTCTGACAAGAATGCCTTCTTTCCCCATCATGGAATATGCATTATCAAAAGCAATGCACATATGTCTTGGGTTGGTAAGGCTCTGAGCAGAATCTTACCTGTCTTTGGCTTGCCAGTCTGTTAATTTAATAACTCTGTCTGGGGATCCATTTTCAGGTTGAAGCCATGTACTTTGGCTGCCAACATGTTGATGTTGTTGAAGAAAAGCATTAACACAATGGGCAGCAATAAAAGTATTCCCAGGACAAAAAGGGCTAGCATGATCAAGCTATATATGCCATTTTTGTATGCCTAGATGTAGAGCTCCATAAACACACAGCAGAAAGTTCTTTGGCATTGAATTTATTTTTTTAAAAAAAATGTTGCCAGATAAGGTAATCCTCTGTTAGATACGCAGCTGAAGCATTGTGTTCCTTGTTGCGTACTATTTGGTTGATGGTTTAATCTCTGGAAGCTCTAGGGAGTCTGGTTGGCTGATATTGTTGTTCTGTGTAAGGGGTTTTAAACCCCTTCAGCTCCTTCAGTACTTGTCCTAACTTCTCCACTGGGGTCCCATGCTCAGTCAGATGTTTGGCTAGAAGCATCTTTATCTGTATTGGTCAGGTTCTACCAGAGACTCTCAGGGGACAATCATACCAAACTCCTGTCAGCAAGTGCTCTTGGCATCAGCAATAGAGTCTGGGTTTAGTGACTGCAGATGGGATGGATCCTTAGGTGGGGTAGATTCTGGATGACCTTTCTTTCAGTCTCTGTTCAATTCTTTGTCCATGTATTTCCTTTAGACAGGAGCAATTCTAGGTTAATATTTTTGAGATCTGTGGGTGGTCCCATCCCTCAACTGGGGGCCATGCCTATCCACTGGACATGATCTCTACAGGTTCTATGTTCCTTTTGTTGGGTATTTCAAATATCTTCAGTGAATGTATTCCCAGTTGGGTCCTAGGAGCCTCTTGCTTTCCTCGCATCTGGGACTTTCTAGTGGCTACTCCCAGTTCCCCATCTCCCAGTGCTACAGACCTCTATTCAATTTTCTGACCATCTGTACTACTCCCATCTCCTCCCACACCTGATTCTGTCTCTCTTTTCCCTGTCCATCCTCTCTCCTTCCCAAGTACCTCCCTTCCTCAACTTCCAGTAATTATTTTAAATATGATGTTCAGCATAAAATAATGCACTCAATTATCAACATCTGTGCCCCAATGCAAAGAAACTCACATTCAAAAAATACTACTAAAGCTTAAATTGCACATTTAAGCCAATCTATCAATAGTGGGAGACTTTAGCACTCCATTCTCACCAAAAGACAATTCATCAAGAAAGAAACTAAACAGAAAAATAGTGAAAGTAACAGATGTTATGGACCTAATATATCTATAGAACATTTCATTCAAGAACAAAAGATTGTACCTTCTTCTTACCAACTCATGGAACCACCCTGCACAAATGATGATAAACTCAGTCACAAAGAAAAATTCAAGAGAAACAAACAAACAAACAAACAAAAAACTGATGTAGCTCTTTCTATCCTATCAGAATACCAGGAAAATATACTGGACTGGAACAAAAACAGAAACAAAAGAAATGCTACATACTCCTGGAGACTGAACAACTCTCTACTTTATGGTCACTGGAATAAAGAAATTAAAGATCTTTTAGAATTTAATGTAAAGGAAGGTACACCATACTCAAAGTTACAGGATACAATGAAAGCAGTGGTAAGAGGAAAGTTCATAGCACTAAGTGCCTTCATAAAGAAATGGGAGAGTTTTCATGCTAACAATTGAAAAGTAAACCTGAAAGGTCTAGAAGAAGAAGGATGGGAGGAAGAGGAGGAAGAGGAGGAGGAGGAGGAGGAGGAGGAGGAGGAGGAGGAGGAGGAAAAGGAGAAAGTAGAAGAGGTTGAGGAGGAAGAAGAGAAAGAGAAGCAAACATATACCTGAGAAATAGAAGGAAGAAAATAATCAAACTCATTATTGAAATCAACCAAGAGCTATTTTTTTTTAAAGAAAAATCAACAAAGTAGACAAAACCTTAGCCAAATTAAATCGCTAAATAAAAAAGTCATCTCTTTAGATGCTGAAGAAATATATTGGGAAAATCCAATATGCCTTCATGGTAACAGTATTCAAGAAGTCAGGGATATAATATAAATACCTAAAATGATTAAAGGCATTACACAGCAAGCAAATAGCCAACAATAAATTAATTGCAGAGAAAATTAAAGAAATTCCACAAAAATCAGGGACAAGACAAGGCTATCCATTCTGTTCCTATCTCTTCAATATAGTAGATGGGGGTCATTGCTAGAAAAATAAGTAAAGTAGATCAAGAAGATAAAATTTGAAAGGAAAATTTCAAAATATTGCTATTTACAATGCTATGATGGTATACATAAATGATGTCAGAAATTCTACCAGAGAACTCCTACATGTGATAAAAACTTTTAGCAAAGTGGTTGAATAAAAATTAACTCAAAGAAATCAGTAGCTTTCCTTTATAGAAGGTATAAATGGGCTGAGAAAGAATTTATGGAGGTAACATCCTTTACAATAGCCACAAATAGTATGAAATATCTTAATGTAACTCTAACAAAGCAAGTGAAAGACCTGTATGAAAAGAAATTCAAATCTATGAAGAAAGAAATTGAAGAATATATCAGAAGATTAAAAAAATCTCCCATTATTATGTACCAGGATTAACAGTGAAAAGAACCATCTTCTCTAAAGTGATATACACATTCAATATAATTTCCATCAAAATTCTAACACAATTTTTTAGAGAACTTGAAAGCACAATTCTAACCTTAATATAGAAAATCATGCCCCTACCAAAAAAAACAAAAAACAAAAAAACAAAACTAAACAAAAAAACAAAAACAACAAACCCCCACAGGATTGCTAAAGCAATCCTGTATAACTAAAGATGAGGTATCACCATCTCTGACTTCAAAAGCAAGAGTAGTATAAACTGCATGGGTTTTCTATAGAAACAGACAAGGTGGTAAATGTAATGTAATCAATGACCCAGAAAAATTAAACCACAGACTTACTGATACTTGATTTTGACAAAGAAGCTAAAACAACCCAATGGATAAGAGAGCATCCTCAACACATGGTGCTGATCTAATTGGATGTCTGCATGTAGAAAAAATCAAATAGATTCATATTTATCATCATCCACAGAACTCAAGTCCTAGTAGATCAAAGATCTTAATATAAAATCAGATACACTAAATCCAATAGAACAGAAATTGGGAATAATTACATTGGTGCAGGACACAATTTTCTGAGCCTCAACAATTAATAAATGGGACCTCATAAAACTGAAGAGATTTTATAAGTCAAAGAACACTGTTAGGACAAAATGACAGTCTACAGATTAGGAAATGGGTTTCAACAGCTCTACATCTGACAGAAGGCTATTATCTAAAATGTAAAATTTACTCTAGATGTTGGACACCAACAACCCAAATATTACTATTAAAAAATTTTAACAGTTAAATAGAATCCATAACAGGAGAATTTCTATTTTTAAGAAACTTAAAGAACTATTAGTCCTTAGTAAAGTCCTTAGTCAGCATGGAAATGCAAATCAATCACTCCTAGATTCTACCGTACACCCATCTGAATAGCAAAGATAAAAAACACCTGAATTGCTGGAGGGTGAGAAAACTCGTACAAACATTCTGAAGTTCAGTTTGGCAGGTTCTCCAAAAATTGAGAATGTTTCTACTGCAACAGCCAGATATACCAATCCTGGGCAAATATCCAAATGATGCTCTACCATCCTACAGTTGTTTGCTGAAATGTGTCCATCGCATCTTTATTCATAATATCTAGACACTGGAAAAATTAGATGTCCCTCAACTGAAGAATAAATAAAGAAAAATTGTTTACACATGGTTACTACTACTCAGCTCTTTAAAAGAAGGAATATGGTGTTTCTAGGGGAGAAACCAGCTAAGGGGATAACATTTAAAATGTAAATAGAGAAAATGTCCAAGAAAAAATTTAAAAGCAAGAACATCATGATTTTACAGGCAAATGGATTGAACTAGAAAATGTCATCCAGATGAAGGTAAACAAGATCTACATGAATATGAATGCTGTGTACTCACTTATAAATAAGTGTGAGATAATATGTACAAGGTAAACAGATCCAAAGAAGACAAATAACAACAAGGGTCCAAGGAAGAATGGTTGAATCTCTCTCAGAACTGGATAATATAATAGACACAGGAGGTAGATGAAAAAGAGGGAACTGGGAGAGGTGGAGGAGATGGGGAGGTGAGATGGGCTGGGGAGATCAGTTGGAGGGTAGCATGGAAGAGACTTGAATTTGGAGATAGGCAGTGTGGGGCAGAGGAAAGGGCATTTCTAGATTGTACTAGAGTCCTGGAACTTGAAGAGGCTTCACAGTGTCTATGGGGGTAACTCTATCTCAGTGGCCTAGCATTGGGGTGTATAGATCCTGAAATGACCTCTTCCTATTAGCTTAGTAGGACTCTCAGTGGAAGGAAAAGAACAGCATATCACCCACAGAACTTTTGAGCCCAAATGTGTCTTGCTACAAGATATGAAGATATAAAATAAAGCAGAGTTGGTGGACGTGTACCAAATTGAGACCCATGCTGTGGGCAAGAACCAGTCCCTGACACTATTAATTATCCTTTGCTATGCTTGTAGATAGGGACCTAGTATAATGGTTCTAGGAGAGTCTCCTCTTAGCAGCCAATAGCAACTGCAAAAACCCACAACCAAATATTAGACTGAGCTCTTGGAGTCTTGTAGAAGTGCTGAGGCAAGGATTGAGGTACACAAAAAAGACAGGAAGTCCAAGGAAAATCAACAGAGTCAACTAATGTGAACACTTGAGGGCTTTAAGAAACTGAACCATCAACCATGGAGCAATCATGGACTGAACATATGCACCAGAGCATATGTGCGAGCTGTACAGCTTGGTCTTCATGCAGTTGCCCCAACAACTGGAGCAAGGACTGCCCATGATTTTTTTCCTACCTTTTGATCATGTTGCACTAACTGGTCTGCCTTTTCTGGCCTCAGAGGGAGATGAGTCTAGTACTGAAATGCACTGATGTACTACTAGTTTGTGGGTTGAAACACAAGAGTCTCATCTTCCTCAGAGAAGAATGGAAGAGGAGAATAATGGAAGAGGAAAATAATGGAGGATAAGTGGAAGGGAGGGTGTTTATATTGTAATTAATTAACTACTAATTAATGTAAAAAGGATGTCAAAAGATAGATATATCTCATAGCAAATCATATTTTATAACCAATGGAGTGATTATCACGTTTACCTGCACATAGTGCTATGAACCAACATTTCAGAGACACTCAGCTAGACACCACCTATTAAATGCCTGCATAGAGTCATAGTTGTAGGATATTTTGGTAGAAAAACAAAGTGGCCATTCATCCACCTAGAAGTAGCAAGATATCAGTTATCACACATATATGGAGCATCTCTGTGTGGCCTCTCCTAGTATGGATATATGCGCCATGGAGGTCATGATCTTTTTACCTGAAAGGTGAAGCAGTCACAAGACCAACTTAAGGAGGCAAACCTCGTACCCAATTGTGTCACTCTCAAGGCCAGAAATTCCAAACACAGACAAGACCAATAATTAAAAACATCTAACCTGTGCTCAATATTTTCTTTCAACTAGGAAGTTTGTGTGGTTACTGTTGTAAAATACATACCTAGATATTAATATTCAACTTATTATGCATAAAACAAAAATGTATAGAGTAACTACAATGTATGGGCTTCTTACGCATGGATATGGTTCCAGTTATGAATATACTAGCAGTTTCTGCATCAAGTGTTCTACACATAACCCATTAAATAAGAATACAGATGGAATGAATTTTCCAGAGGGGGAAAAAGATTATGTAAAAACATAGAATAACAGGGGTTTGGATATCAATTTGAGTGGAATATATCAACACGGAGGGCCTAGTTGAGCTCAGGTGCATGAAATAGAAGGCAGGTGTATAAACTGCCATATTGGAATTTGTCTTATGGTCATATCAAATGTACTTAACTATTGTAATCGTTAAAAGTGACTCCACAGTCCTGTTCATGTATGAGATCTTCTGCCAGACACTGTTCTTTTAAATGAGGAGCAAAGATCACTAATTATCCCCATGCAGCAATATCAGCATAGGTTCAGATTTTGACAGCTCATGTCAAGTATCAGGATTACTCTTTAACATCTCTGTGACTGAAGTTGATGATGGTTGATGGATAAGTAAGTCTTTTCCCCTGCTGGACCTCAATAAAGGCTTGTGATGGAGTTTTCACTCTTTTGAAAGTGTTCTTTCCTAATTTGAAGGGAGATGACCTTTTAACACATAGGGTGGAAGTCCTTCATCATTTCATCTCGAGTGTTTAGGGAAATGGGTTCCAATAGGTTTCCAAATGTTGGGCTGGTTATGTAAGGGATTTGACTGGGCAGTCCCATTTGCCAGGCAGATTGGTTATCAATATTTGTTCACTAAGATGTTAATAGAGAAAGGCTGAGAGGACATGTATTTAGGATTTTATCTTCCATTTCAGGAGAGAACAAGATGTCCTCCTATCAAAAATGTGGTTATATAAAGATACTATTAATTAAAATTCACACCTTGGAGAAGGAAGAGTGACCATCCTTCTCTTTTATCAAGCTATATCAGCCAAGAATATATACATTAATATATGTGGTATTAGGCTCTGGCTTATGTCATCCCTTTTTGTTTTCAGTTTTGAGTTGTACTAATGAGTGATACACATATACCAACATGCACAAACACAAATCAACATTCTGTCTCAACATTTTCTAAACATTTTCGATAGTATACAGGAATCATCACATATTTATTCCAAGGGAAGCTGGGATGAGAAATAGGTCATGTCCAATAGGTAATTTCTGCTCTGATAAGTGGACCATCACTATTCTTGGAAGCAATGACACCTACTTCAATATCTGTTTCTTTCTTTTAAGGAAGTCCCATGGGTATAGGGGCATAAGCACTGCTCATGTTTACCCTGTCTCTATTCCAGGAGCCTCTATGTCAGCAAATTTGATTTTCTGTCACTTCATATTCTTTATCATCACTACATTTTGGGTATTTGTTGGGAGCCAACTCTGAGCCAAAAGCAGCTATTATCTTTGCAGCCATCTTGAGCCATATACCCTGACAAGAGACTTGTTTACAACAGCTAAACACACTCTGATAATTATCTTGATCCTTTCAGTCAAGGTCAGACAGTGGTAGCACACGCCTTTAATCCCAGCACTTGATTGACTCAGGAGAGATATAAAAGGAGAGGCCAGGGCAGACCCAGAGTCAGAGCTAGTCAGACTCGACAGAGAGCTAGACAGACTCGATGGAGAGTCAGAGGCAGAGAACAGACAGACTAGACTGAGCAGACAAACTTCGTCTCCAGACAGACTTCGACTAGACAGACTTGACAGAGAGCAGACAGACTCAGACTCCATCTGCAGCAGGCAGACTTCGTCTTTGACCAGACTTCGTCTTGTCTCCATTCTTTGCATCCCTGTCCCCACTCTCTCTCTTGCTCCCTGACCCGCAGACCGGAGCATCAGAACGGTTCGCTACAAGTATTAACAATGTCATAAGGCCTTGACTTGATATGCACATATGGATGTGAGCCCTCATTAGGCCTTTTCCCAACACATAACTTTGGATAAACTGAGGCTGAAGTCAAAGAAATATAGCTGTTGTAAATTTTATTAGAGCAAGGAATGAGCAAGCACATGTGGGCAATGCACTGGAGCATTTGCAGAGGAAGGAGGAAAGGGCAGCTGTTTTGGTGTGACTGTCTATGCTTAGCAGTCTAATACTCTGCTAATTTTGATGCTGGTAACCTGAAATACAGCCATCAAGGCAAGATCATCCATTTGAGTGATGAGGCAGTATCAGAGAGTTCTATATCTTGAAAAGTGCCACTTGACACAAACTTAGATTCTGTGACAGGTAGAGCTCATAAGGGGCATAAAATATTCCCAGGGGACAAAATAGATCTCAAAAGAACAGAATTCACTCTATAAAAATATACAAAGGAGGTTGATCAGTGCTAGATAAAGTAAGCAGAAATTTAAAACCAGAACTGTTTGAGAAAAGTGGGACTGGTGAATTTAATACAAATCTCTGCTAAATTTAACAACACTCAGTCTGATTCAGCATTATCTACTGTTTTACATCATAATGATACCCATCTGCCCTATGACAAGTATCTACCTTTTAGAGTCTCAGGGTTTCTCATCTCCTTCTCAAGACTTCACTTAAAGAACACTTTATGACTTATTTCAGAATCTCAGAAGTCAGGAGAGTGGCATACATTTAGTACACAGGACTGACTCACTCTCAGACAATGAACAATCAGGACCATGATATGAAGACATTCTGAGAGCTATGTAGTAGAGACTGTGTCATGAAGAGGAATTTCCACTGAACACAAAGCCCCTGTATATTCAGTGTACAACAATTAGTGGAAAAGTTGTCATTTAGTGCAAAAAGCAGCATGTGACTGCAGAAATTCAATGTTCAGCTCCAGCCTTAGATCTGAATTCTAAGAGGAAAATGGATTTTTTTAATCAATCTGTGTACATTTCTATGAGTTACACTTAAAGATAATGAAGAATAACATCAAAAAGGAAACATCTATTAATTACATATTACATTGATGATAATATATTCACCTGGATTGTAAAACATCAAAAAACCCCACAAAATTTATATACCAAGTCTCTATTACTACAAATTAAATAATAAATATGCGGAATGGAGTACATGAAATTACTTTTAAATTTATCCCAAAGTTTGGTGTATATTTGGTATTGTATTTCTTCATCTTTTTAAAAATATTTTTTCAACACTGAAATAATATAACTTGTACCTTGAAACACATACACCATGGAATCTCAGAAAAGAGGGTTATATTGAGAGAGGAATACAGAGTCTTTCCCCTGATGAAGATGAAAATGGTGGTCAACTTGACTGGATTTTCACATATGAGACACATCTGGGCTTATATGTGAGGATGATTCCAGACAATGTTAACTTGGAAAACAGTTTCTCTTTGAATTCCAAATGAACTTGGGTTCCAGATTAAAAACAAAACTTAGTATCTGCTACAAATGTATAGAGGGCCTTTGCTTTCTCTTTGGTTGGTGGATAACTCTCTGTGAGCCACCAAGGGCCTAAGTTATTTTACTCTGTCAAACTTCTTTTGGCGAACAGCCAACCAATGACTGCTCCAACCCATCACATGGGATACATGTGTGATACCCATCACATGGGAGAGAGCCAATACCTGACACTTTTAATGATGCATTTCTATACTTACAGACAGAAACCTAGTAAGACTGTCTCCTCAGAGGCTTCATCCCTCAGTTATGGAAACAGATGCAAAGACCCATAAACAAACAACAGCATTGTGGCAGAGTGGGGGATAGAATTGAGCAAGATTAAGTGGTCAGGAACACCACAAGAAGACCTATATAATATGTATTTATGATTAACCTCCACCACATTAATCCAATGTATCTGGTGAGTTCCCTCTACTTTCTGGAGTATATGTGGCATCTCTTTTAAATTGTACACACAGACATATACACACATACAGATACACAAATATACATTATTGTTTATATATTAAAATAAATATAAAATTATATAATCAAAAATAAATATGTAAATAAAATATGAATATATGAGGATTCTGTAAGTCTTGCTCACAAGTTAATGTTTTAAAGGCTGACAATTTCATACTACATAAACCATAAGAAGATACATAACTTTGGTAGGCTGGTTCTCTCTTTCCATTGACAGTCATACATTTCCCACAGGCCTTCAACTCTGCTGGAATGTTCTGAGAACCATATTTGTGAGAACTCATATTTCTCTTCTCCCTCCTATTTAAAAGGCATGATCTAATAGGGAATATCTTTGTCCTCTATTTCTGACATCTTTTAGAACCCATTACCATAATATTCCCTTACCATGAGTCTGAGAGGTCACATTATACATTATAGGTGTATATTTTAGAAAATCTCCTCAATCAAAGTTTCTAAATGAATTTTTGAAGCTCTTACTGTCGATCATCCCTCACTGATCATCTTCTTTCTCTACTTACAATCCATGCCATACATCGTTTTAACCCTCCCGGTTTTATTTGTAACTTTTATGTCCTCTTTTACTTAGATTATTTCTTTCATACACACACACACACACACACACACACACACACACACACACAGAGGTATATATGGATGTATGATGTAATAATACAATAAATAAGTAAACACAACATTTCAGTTAATGGTGTAATATATATATATATATGTATATATATATACATATATATATATTAATGTTGGTTCTCACAAGTATGATTTTCTAAACAAGAAATACACAAAGATAATGGCTCTTCACATGCCAATAGAGAACAGGAAGTCTCATAACATTCCAGCACAGTTGAAGACTTGTATGAAATAATGACTGCCTATATATACACAGAGAGAATCAGCCTTCCAGAAGAATTTGCTTACCTGGCTTTCTACAGTATGAAATTGACAGCATTAAAAAATAAACCTGTGAGCAAGACTAAATAGAATTCTTGTGCTGTACTTATATATTTAATTATATTATTATATACATATTTCTATGTTTATTTCAAATATACACAATGTATGTGTGCATGTGTAAAATTAAAGGAGGTCACAAATAATTTAGAGAGTAAAAGGAACATACCAAAATTTGCTTGTTATAGGGGGTTCATAATAAACATATAGTATATAGGCCTAACTGTGGTGGCCCTGTCCCCTACAGTTTGCTCAATTCTATCTCTCTACCACTTTTAACAAAGGCAACATTTTCGTGCTTCATCACTTTAAGGTTCCTGTCTCTTCCCTTGGCCCCTACTGGACCCAAGATTTGTATTTTTCTCTATCAATTTTTGTGGCATACCTTGTGTAACTTCCCCCTTGTTCTGAATCTTCTTGGTGTCTACCCTTCTTCTTATTCTCTTACAATTCTATTTCTGCACTATTTAATTCCTTCCCAATAACATGCTTTACAAATTATCCCCAATTGATCTGTATCAAGTTAACAAATATAGTCTATACAAATTATAACTTTTCTTTGGTTCTTCAGTTTCCTAGATCCTCTAAGCTTAGCATTTAGTGTATCAGAAACTCATTCTTCTTATGTTTCTGAGTTCTGCCCTATTCTGGGGAATATTTTTGCCAAATATTATGAAACAAACTTTCATTGGGAAAATGGTAGATATTTTCTTTCCACAACTCATTAGTACCAATCATTACATCTGAAAAGGAAGCTTCGTGAATGTTGCTTGATTGGTTTCTCTCTTACTACTTCAGTTAATTTTTGAAAATAGAGCTCAAGACCATCTGACCTATGAATTACTCCTTTTTCATTGGAAATGAATAAGAGATGAGAAAAAAAAGCAACTAGGACATGCACATAATAAACTATAAAATATTCAGACTAAAGAGCAAAGATATGAACCTGGACAAAATTTTTATGAGAAAAATAGAAAAGTATTTATCATAAACCAAAGATGACAAAATTATGCCTCTTTATTATGAAAGAAATGGAGGATAGTCCATACCTTCATTCTTTAACATGGGTCCCTGTTCTGGAGGGCTTCCCAAGAAGATCTCTGGCTTGGCCAGGTGCAGGGGTCAAGACTAAGGGGATAGAGCACAAGCAGAGAGGGGGAATCGCCTCTGCTGCCTCCACTGCTGCCTCTACCAGCATCTCTGCTGTTGCCACCCATTTACTCCCAGGTGCTGCACCTGTCTCTCTGCACTGAGATGGTCCAGGCTGGGCAGGTGAAAAGCTGGCTAGCTAGCAATGAGAGGAGGGTCCTGAAGGCGTTTCAGGTGTGCAGATCTCTTCCCAAGTGTTATAGTTCTTGCAACAGAAAATCTGGGACAACAGAATGATTCTCGCATACCTTTACTTCTCCTGAATAGGAGTCTTATATATGGTTTTGAGGTGGGTTAGGGCCTGGCAGCAGATAACCCGCATTGGCTTGGTCTGAGAGCTTGCAGATACCTCATCTATATGTGGGAATGCCTGAGGCACTGTTCCTACATGACTGATGGCCATAGACTTATATTTGGGAGGGACTATCCAGGGCTGAAGCTAAGTGAGAGGAACCAGGGGCCCAGGAGCAAGGCTGAACATCTACCGTCCAATTAGGGTCTGGGTTCGAGAGGCCTGTGCTTAACCAGGTACCCAGCTGCCTCTCACAGCCCACCACCCCACAGTTTGAAATCAATTTTATTCCTCAATCAGTGTGGATGCCATACAAGGCTGATATCATTTTTGGGGGTATTAAAGAAACCATTTCCTTTTTATTTTTTTGCAGTAACATTTCTCTTCTTATTAAATATGAACCTTGTTTCTCAAAATAAGGTGCAAGTGATGTGTTTCTGGCATTAAAAAAATACAAACAAACAAAAACCAAAACAAAACTACACAAACAAACAAACAAAAATGTAGAAGCCAAAGTAAGAAAGAGTCTAAGAGAATCTCATTCTTCTTAGAGTTTATGTTGTTCATGGCATTTAATGGTTCCTAGTCTTGACCAAAGAAGTCAAACATGATAGCAAGATAAAATTGCTGGAAACCAGCAGTTATATTTTTGTTTCACAATTATTCCCATTACAGGACACTGGATATGAGGACATATTGTAATCACAGTTTACCCTAGCAACAGTGATGAGCAACCTCTCAGTTGGAATCACAACCACCTTTCTTTAGATTCTAGGAAAACTACAAACACTTTTTCTATCAGCAATACCTGGTTATAGGAAAAATGAGATGTGGTAAAGAAAGAAAATACCTACATAAATTTTCAATGTAATAATCATAGAGATTAAGGAGATGCGAATCTAGTTTTTGATAAACAAACTTAACCTTGAATATGTCATTTGAGAAGGTCCAATTTTTAAAGTTGTACAAATTTCTTCTGGAAAGAAAGAGGAAGAGAGGGGTGGAAGAATGGAATAACAAAAAGTATAATGTAATAAAATCTGAAAGGGCCAAAAGCAGGCTAATTTTGGACTGAAATACAACAGCTGCGCTGGAGAACTGTGGTAATTTACTTTACAGTAAAGAACAAGTTTGAAAACTGTGTCCAGAGTATACAGAAAAATAAATGATTGATAATATATACTAAAAGATATGAAGTTAGATAAATAGAATCAAGGAAAACTAATTCCTAATATTAGTATTGTGTTGCTATCTTGTTTTAAAACTTTGCTACCATATGTTTGGCAAGCATGTATATATATAAAATGGTATGTATTTCCTTATAACTCTCTCAAAGGAAAAATTATATACTTATAATTCATAAGTGAGTTAGTGCTTTTCAGTAATTTTTGGTGATAAACCACATATTTTTTAATGTGATACTCATAACTAGTGAGTTCAGTCTAAGAACTTTGCGCTGTACACAGTAATGCACACACAGTAATGCATATTTAAAGACATACCCATGAACATGAAATACCCATACAGAGAGAGAGAGAGAGAGAGAGAGAGAGAGAGAGAGAGAGAGAGGAAGAGAGAGGAAGAGAGAGGAAGAGAAAGGAAGAGAGAGAGGAAGAGAAGGAGAGGAAAAGAGAGAGAGACAAAGACAGACAGAGACAGAGAGAAAGAGTGTTTGGGAAGGTAAGGCTGTGTTTCAAGCAATATATGATAGTCAATAAAGTGAACATACTCTTTCCCTGCTCATGGCACCATGGATCAACATTTTAATGAGGCTTATCTGGACACTACACAAAGGATTCCTGCATATGGTCAGAATTCTATGATAATTGCTGCTAATAATTGAGCGTGGATTTCCAGGGATGGTCACTAATTTCTCTAGACTGAGAAAGAGCTTACGAGGCAGTTTTACTTGCAGGTCTCAGGATATCCTTTTTACTACAGCTGCCCTGGAGATGGTTAACTAATAGACTATATTTGCTTTGAAAATTATAAACCTACTTCTCTAGATAGGTGAAACTATCTTAAGATCCACTAACTTAGATGGGAAACATTGGACATGATTGAGTCACTCTGAAGACCAGGAAAGCCAAAGAATTTTGAGAACAGTTTATATGCACATAGAAATACATAATAACTTTGGTAAAAATATAGAAATATAAGAAATATGGTGAATATTTTCTTTTACTGGGCAGTGTTGCATGTGTTTGTGTAATGATAATATAATTTAGGTACCTATACCATAATATATTAAGTAAGTATATGTAAAAGTAATTTTTTTATGTAAAATAGTTTAGGGTCTGGGCTTCTTTCACATGGATGAGGTTGCAGTTCTAATGGGCTACCAGATTCTGGATTATGTATTTTACTCAGAGCTTGTGATCCTGACACAAACATGCAGTGGTTTTTCTTGAGAACATAGTATGAGAAATCCCCAGAATCTACCAATTTAATGCAATCCCCATCAAAATTTAGACTAAATTCTTTACATACATGGAAAGAACAATTCTCAACTTCATATAACCCAATAGCATAAAACACAGGATAGCAAAAACTATTCTCAACAATAATAGAACTTCTGAGGGAATTACCTTGTGTGACTTCAACCTATACCACCTAGCAATGGTTATAAAAACTATATTGAATTAGTACAGACACAGAGAGGTCTATCAATAGAATAGAACCAAAGAGCCAGAAATAGTCCTACATACTTAAACTTGATCTTTGAATGAAAAAAAAAAAGAGAGTAAGGGAGGATGATTGATTCTCCCTTTGAAGGAGAATAAAATAGATATTGGAGGAAGTAGATTGGGGAAAAAGAGATGGGGGAAAGCTAGGCAAAGGAGATCTCTTAGTAGGGAAAGCAGGGGAGAGAAAATGAAGGTTGGAAGGAGACAGTGCTGGGGTGGGGATAGGGAAATCTCTAGGTTGCACCAGAGAACTTGGACAGGAGGGGACTAAAGAATATCTATGGGGTGATCTATAAAACTCCTAGCAGTGGGGAATATAGATCCTAAACTGCCCATTTCCTGTAGCCCAGCATGATTCCCAGTGTAAGTATATTGACTAGATCCCACCCACAAAATCTGTTACCCAAATTGTCTCTTGCCTACAAGATATGCAGGTACAAAATAAAGCATAGATGGTGGGAATAGCCAACAAATGACTGACACAAATTGAGACCCATGCCATGTTCAAGACCCAACCCTTGATACTATTCATTATACTCTGCTATGCTTATAGACAGAAGGCTAGCTTAATGATCTTATGAGATGCACCACCCAGCAGCCAATAGAACCAGATGTGGAGACACACAAACAAACATTTCATGGAGCTTTTCTAGTCTAATGGACAAGCTGAGGGAATGATTGAGGTACTGGAACAAAATAGGACATGCAAGGAAGATCAAAGAAATAAACTATCCTGGACTCTTTGGGTTACACAGAGACTGAACTACCAAAAATAGAGTAAGCATGGGCTGAACATAGGCCCCAGAACATATGTGACATATGTGCAGCTTGGTCTTCAGGAAGATGCTCCAACAAGTCTATTGGGGGCTGTACATCAATCTGTTCCCTGTCTTTACATGAAACTAATTCCCTCACTGGACTGCTTTGCTTAGACAAAGTGCAAGAGGAAGTACTTAGTACTGAAATGCTTTGAGGTGCCCAAAGTGTGTGGGTTAATAGTAGGCTTTGTCCCTCTTATCAGAGTAGAATGGAAAGATCAAACTGGGGGAGGACCTGTGGAGGGGAAATATTGGTACGTTAAGAAATGAAATAAATTCTTTAATGCAAAAGGAATGCCAGAAGTTAGATATGACTTTTATCAAATCATAAATCATGGAGTGATTATCATTTTTATCTGCATATAGTGCTATGAACAACATTTTAGAGACAATAAGATAGACACCACCTAGTAATTGTCTGCATAAGATCATGCTTATATAACCATGAGTATTTTGAGCTGGGACTAGACAACCAAGGTGGCCAGAAATCTGAATAAACTTAGCAAGACCTCAGTTGGTACACATACATGTAGCATCTCTGGTGGCCTCTATTAGGATGGAAGCTACCAGTTGGTTGATTATCACAGGAGCTGTTTTTGCCAGAGTGGCCATCATCTACTTCATCTGAAATGTGAAGTAGTCATAAGACCAATATAACAGGAGGTAAACCTAATAACTGATTGTGTCAATCTCAAGGATGGGAATCCCAAACACAAATAACAGCATCAGTGAAAATCATCAAAACCGTGTTGAATATTTTCACTCAAGTGTGCAGGTTATGTGGTAATTATTGTAAAATACATGCCAAGATATTAATATTTCAACTAACTTTGTATGAAAATTATGTAGAGTAGCTGCAGTGTCTAGGCTTTTTCCTCGTAGATATGGTTGCAGTGATGTATATGCTAATAGCTTCTATTATCATGGGTTCTACACAAAGCCCATGAATAAGGCATGCAGATGCAATGGCTTTTCCTAGGGGTGTACCTTTGTGGAAAAATATAGAGTAACAGGGGTATGGATATTAATTTGAGTAGGCAATGTCAACAGGTGGGACCTAGTTGACCTCAGGTGCATGCTCAAGAGAGGTGTCTCTCTATTGGCCTATTAAAATTTGTCTGATAATAATATAAAGATTGTGTAGAAATTACCAGTAGGTAAGGTGGCTGCAGAGTCCTGTTCATGTGTGATATCTTTTTTCAGACAATATTCTTTTAAATCAGGAGCAAGGACAAGTAATTACATTTAAGCTGCAGCATCAGCATAGGTTCAGCTTTTGACAACTCCTGTCTTTTTGAATGAGGATTGTTTTTTGACATCTCAGAGATTTAAGTTATTGACTATAAAGGGTGGAAGTTCTTTCCTGTTGGGCATCAATGAAAGCCTCTAATAGAGTTTTCATCTTTCCTGAAGTGTACTTTTATGACTTGAATGGAGATTCCGTCCAAGCATGTAGGCTTGAAATACTTCATCTCTTCACCTTCAATGTTCATGGAAATGGGATCCAGACACATTCTAAATGTTGGATTGATTACAGAAATAATTATTTTTCTGGGCAATCCCCCATGGATAGTCAGAGAGGTGTGAAATATTTTGCCATCAGCTAATAATGGAGAATGGCTGATAGGACAAGTATTTAGGACATTGCATTCCAATTTCTGAGACAGTATGGTGTCTCTCTTCTATTACAAATGGTTTAAAAAATACAGCATTCATTAAAATTGCCATGTGGAGACACAAATTTCATATTGTGATAATCAATTTGTGATTTCATTCTTTTTTGAGATTGTTTTTTATTTAATATTTTATTTATTTACATTTCAGATGTTATCCCCTTCCCTCACCCCCATTAATATCCTATCCCATCCCCCTTCTCCTTTTTTACTTTTATATCATTAAAATTGCATGCAAGTATTTATGTCAGTTCTAGGTTGAGAAGCTAGCAATATAATAGATGCTAATAGTCAAGAACAAGCAAGACAATACACCCAGATGGTCAAAGAACACGCATGACAAATCTAGTCAATGGAAATATGGGTTGAGAAAGAAGTCATCTTCAATACATAAATTCTCCTTTGATGAGTAGATCATTACTGCTCTTGGTAGCAATGACACCTACCTTAATATCTAAATTTTTAAGGGAACACTGTGGTTGTAAGTGTGTTGGATATAACCAGGATATGCCAGGAACTGTATTGGTTGAGACCTGAAGACTCAGTGGACACAAAACTGAGACTTTGACAACTTGCTGCTACCTATCAGACCCTGGACCTGGAACATGTAAAATGCCCTCACATGAGGAGGCAGGACCTGTACTGAAGTAGACCCAGAACAGAGTTCTCTGTGCTAATGAGTTACCTAAAGGCCCTGAGGGATTAGTGAATAAACTTCTATTCCAAGACATTCCTCCTTGAAAAAGGTATCTAATCTACGGTCAGATCCTGAGAAGTAGGGTATTCATCCATTTTCTGCCATTATCCATCAATAAACAGTTTAGATACATGGACTTTCTGTTTCATCTATTGATGCCATGAGGAAACTGGAAAAGGACTCTGCCTATAGAGTCTCAGCAAAAACTCTCATAGAAGGCCCATCTGCCTTTCCAACCTACCTTCTCTAAACTGAGAACAATCACCAATGAACAATGCCACTTCCAAGCCTTGACCCCAGGATTGAGGTTATCCTCAGCCTTTAGTCCCCTGACTCACTTCTTGGCTCTTCAGTAACTTCCAGTGGTGCCTGTATATCCCAAAGACAGGGAACAACAAGGCCTGGACTCTTGAAGGCCCAACGACCCCCAAACCTGCTCCAGCTTAATGCCCAATTTCAGACTGCATTTTACTGCCACTCAATCATTGCTCTGGTGCTTTCTACAGACCAACAACCCCTGAGTGACACCAGGGGAAATGTAGTCAAGCACATATTGCATATGTCACCTCCCCAGGGCCGTGTCCATGGGCTGGAGCAAAGCATTTCCACAACCTTACATGAGGGCTTTAGCACTGCCCCTTTATACTCTGTGTCTCTGCTAGGGGCCACTGTGTCAGCAGAATTGATTTCCACTTCCTTCACCTTCCTTATCATCTCACTATTCTGGAAAATAACAGTGTCATAAGCCCTTGACTTGATATGCACATATGGATGTGAGCCCTAATTAGGCTCTTTCCCATCCCACAAAGTTAGATACACTGAGACTGGAGTCACACCAAATGAGCTTTTAAACATTTTTATTGAGCAAGGTATTAGCAAGCATATGTGGGCAATGTACTGTAGCATTTGCAGAGGAAGGGGAAAGGGGCAGCTGCTTGGGTGTAATTGTATATGCTTAGCAGTCAAAGCCACTGCTGATTTTGGTACTGGTAATCTGCAAGGCATCCATCAAGGTAAGATTATCCATTGGAGTGATGAAGCAGTGCCAAAGAGGTCTGCATCTTGCACAGTGCCACTTGCCACAAACTTATATACTGTGACAGCTGGAGCTTATCAGGGCCATATAATCCTCCCATGGGACATAATGGACCTCAAAAGAGCAGAATTCACTCTATAAAAGTGTAAAAAGAAGGTTGATCAGTGCTAGAAAAATCTAAGAGGAAATCTGAAACCAGAACTGTTTGAGGGTATTCGGCTGGTGAATGTAAAAACAAACCTCTGCCAACTCTAACAACACTCAGCCTGATTTTGCATTTTCTGCTGATCTACAACGTAATTACATCCACCTGCCATATAATTACTATTTATCTTTTAGAATCACAGTGTTTCTCTTGTCTTTCTCAATACATCCCTTTAAGGAACACCATATGACTCATACTATGATATTAGGATTCAGGACCACAGCATGCATTCAGTACACAGGACCCTCTCACTTCCAGACAGGGGACTTTCAGGGGCATGGGACACAGAAATTCCTGAAAGCGTCATAGTAGGGAAAGTGGCATTAAGAGGAACTGCAAATCCACTATATATCTACTGTACCACTATCAGGGGATAGGCTGTCATTGAGTGCAAAAGGCAGCACTGCAGGGCTCATTTCCTTTCAGGATGGTCTGGACAGAAGCTCTGTTTGGAAGTATAAATGTGTCTTCCCAACAGTGAAACCTCTTGCTCCCTCCTCCAGGTCAATCAAGCAACACCACAGTGATCTCAGAGTACGTAGTTCACAATTTAATCTACTGAGCAACTCAAATTATTTATGTGTATAGATACTGTGTTCCATCAGTGCTACATGTACTATCAATACTTCATGGATGTTTTCTTAACTAAGTGTACTACTCTTACACATACACACTTCTGTAAAAACCCGTATGTCACTTAAGTACATTTTCACCTTTGCCCAAATAGCTCAGACACACTTTGATCTACGTATATGTACACACACACACACACACACACACACACACAAACACACACTTTCTCCCATGTTTTTAAATATTGTACATGTGTATGAATATGGTCCAAAATGTACTTTCAGAAAATCACTAGCTTGTACATCCCTCTACTTGCAGAAAATGTCTCTGGCATGTTTTATATTCATACCTTTTCCTGATCAGCCTGTTCATTTAAAGGACAGTGGGTTGAGTCAGTCTGGGTCTTCAAACATGTTGTTTTGCCTAGGATCACGTCAAAATAAAATATCTTTCCAGCAACGACCTAAGGAGAAGTTAAAGCTTCATTTTTAACAGTAAACTGAACTTCACAGGAGCTCTATTACATTTCATTGAGACAGAATACAGAAAGAACAATGTTTCTAATACTTAGGAAATGTACAGAGCTCGGAGGAGTCTGCTGGCATGGAGCCAATATATAGTTTGTATCAGTAATGCAAGGCTGTTCAGAGGACGAGTGATGTCTGGAGGCTTAAGCAGAGGGACTAACTTGAGGGTGAAGCCACAAATGAATAAGAATTAGCTCTGTTCCAATGTAGTGATATGTGGGAACTCACTATTAAAATTTAGCTGAATGCTTGAGAGATGGGGAAATCTATTCTCTTCTTTTATTCAGACTCATCTCTGCATAGACATTAGGACACTGGATGCTTCATTTAAAGAATGTTTCAAAACAAAAGAGTACATCCTTATATTGTCTTCAGTTTACCTGCAACTGTTACTAGGAATATCTTTTGAGTTTGAAACTTTCAATTATGTCTTCCGTTTTTAATTAAATACATTTAGCTGTTTTTCCCACAAGGAATCATAGACTCATCCTGACAGAACTCTAGAGAAGCAAAAGGTGAGAGCAGACAAAATGTTAAGAACCCTTTGAACCCTGAAGTGAATCCTGTGGATCTTTTGCACTAAGCTTCATATCAACAAAATGAGATTCATCCACTCATTTCAGTGTACAATGGTTTATGATTCTTTAATAATTTGTACATCCCACATGATATATCAGAACAAAGATGTTTATTTAGGGTTTTCTTTTTGTGTAAGGGTCAGGGTTTCATAGGTGCTATTCCATTATGCAATGAAAGATCTAGAGAATCAGGAAATTAAAATTATGTTGACAGAAAACTGAGAACAGGACATAGAAGAAATTTTCAGAAAAAAAACAAATGACAAGGGTCTTAATGACATTTTCTGATGAATAGCCTCACACAGACAGCATACTCTAAAATTCCAAAGGACTGAAACAGAGGTTATTCCAGTTTGAGTAAGCTCACAAATACTTCCAGAGGACAGAAAATATCTGAGGAAAAGATATAAGAAAGGGAAGAACATGTCAGTACTGTAATACAACCTCAAATCAGTAGCTAAATATCAGACTGAATCAGGATCAGAGAGCAGAAGTGTGGAGAGAATGGTAGACGGATTTAGGAGATATGTGTGTCTCTCTATAAAATAAGTCAGGTTCCCTCTATAAAGGGTCACATACCTGTGTTTTGACACTCTTCACTTCCACCACTTGACTTAGGTGCATGTCACTGGTTTTTTCATTGTACTGGCTGACAGCAAAATCCAGTGCTTCTTGAGCCCCATACTCCTCCATACTTGATTCTTCTATACCACCCTCAATGTTACCTATCACAGGGTAATAGCTCAGGTTCAGAACTAACATTAGGGTTGTTAGAAGAAATAGTTGAGAATGGAGCAGACAGGCCATGTTCTTCTTAGAATTGGAATTGGATTCAAGGCTAGAAGTGGAACTGTAGTGAGCCTGGATTAGGCAGTGAGTACAGCCTGCAAATGAGTTAGCCTTTTATCTCATGCTCTTTGTTTGGATTGGCTCCTTGCCAGCACCACATGTCATTTCAATCTTTCCCCTTCTTTGTCTATTTCTGCCCTTGATATTTCCTCTCTTTACATTGCTCCTACAGGATACAAGATATTCATAGTCTCCTGTCTCTTTCTGGGCCACATCTTCCCATCCTCAAATTTAAATCTCCTCTGTATCTCCCCTACATCTTATTCTCCTACAGTACTAGGCTATCTCTTTAATTCAGCTTTCTCCATAAATCTTATTCTTCATTTTTTGAGCTATCCTTGTTTGGTCTTCTTGCTTAACAGAAGATATCATTGTTCTCTGGCCTTCAAATTCCTACAACATCCAAGTTTAATTCTCAGTGTTTCAGAAATCTTAGTATTTGGGATCCAAGAGAGAAGTATCATACAAGGTCAAGATATATAATTCCTCACAGAAGGGTGGTATTTCAGGGCATCTAGGACCATTCAGTACTGCCCTTTTCAGAGGTAAAACTGCTGAGACAAACTTTAACTTAGACAATGTCAGGTTGATTTCATTTCACAATCCATTAACACTTGTCATTATATTCAGTACAGGAAGCTTGTTGAAGGTTGTTTCCTGGTTTAAACTCTAATTTGTTCAGAGGACCAAATACTCAGGATATAACAGGAAATGACCATCTTTCCTATGACTTGTGTCTGTTTGACTTGAGAGGAATTAGATATAGAAAAAAAGCAATAAGGCTGGAGTGATATTCTAGTCTTTATTTTTGCCACATCTTTATTATTCTTCTGTTAAGTAATTGACATTCAGGCAGATCCATTTCCTAGATGTTGTGAATAGAACAACTATGAGTGTTGAAGAGCATGTAACTCTCCTGTCATATAGAGTACTTATGTTTTGGCCAGGAATGAAATACTTGGGTCATGTTATAGTATGAATACATATTTTTTTCTTGTTTAAAATATAAGTGCTGATATTTTCAGTGAGATGTAACATTTTATGAGTGTTTGTTGTGTGTATGTGTGTATGTGTGTATGTGTATGTATGTATCATTATGTAGTTATTTGTAGATAAGTACAAGTTATTGAGGAGGCCGTAGGCATTGTTTGCATAAAGCTAGTGTATAGAAGATTGACAGCAACTGGACTTTCCTTATTACTTGAAATGCACACAAGTCTTATGGAAGAGCATCGTGTTCCTTTGGCAGTGACCATCAGACCAGTATCCATCATAGCCTGAGGTAGACAGCAATGGGTGGAGTTGATATTTGCTGTGGTATAATTTGAATGGATGAGGCACAAGTTGTTTAACATTTAGCAATTTTTCCTCTTCCTTTCAATATTTGCTATTCAATGGAAGGCCAAAAGCTGTAGCCTTCTGGTATTAGCTCCTGCTCTTAGCAGCAGAGGAATAAGAAGACATGGGTATATATGGACTCTTTTATCCCTCTGGCTCATGGATTCCTTGCTGGCCAAACAACCAGCTCAGAACTGACTAATTCTTCATAAACGACAGAAGAGAGAGAGAGAGAGAGAGAGAGAGAGAGAGAGAGAGAGAGAGAAATGAATGAAAAAAGAAAAAGAAAGAAAGAGAGAGAGAGAGAGAGAGAGAGAAAGAAAGAAAGAAAGAAAGAAAGAAAGAAAGAAAGAAAGAAAGAAAGAAAGAAAGAAAGCCACAAAGGAAAAACATTCACTCACTGTGAATCAGATGGAGAAATGAAGCTCCAACAAAATTTTGTATTATTTTACTTAATTTTTAATTAGTTATTTTGTTTATGAAGCCTCCACAGGACCAAGGACCTCCCATTCTAGTGATGCCAGATAAGACAATCCTCTGCTAATATGTAGCTGGAGCCATAGACCACTGCATGTATACATTTTCATTGATGCTTTAGTCACTGAGAGTTCTAGGGCCAAGGGGCAGGATAGTATATAATATTGTTCTTATGGCATTGCAATCCTCTTCATCTCCTTCAGTCCTTCTCCTATTACTTTGAAGTTCCTGAGCTCAATGCAATAGTTGGTTTTACCTGCATATGGATTAGTCACATGCTGGCAGAGTTTCTCAGGGGACAGTCATACCAGGCTCCTGTCTACAAACTCTTCTTGGCATCAGCAATACTGGCTGGGGTTTGGTGTATGCAGATGTGATGGATCCCTAGAGTGGGAAGTCTCTAGATGCTCTTTGCTTCAGTTTCTGCTCCATTTTTTGTCCCTGCATTTCCTATAGCGGGGAACAATTCTGGGTTAAATATTTTGAGATTGGTGGCTGGCCCCATACCTCAAATGGAGGCCATGTTTATGTACTTGAAGTGGTCCCTACAGATTCTAAATTCCCATTTGTTGGGTATTTCAGCTAAAGTCATCCCCATTGGGTCCTGGATGCTTCTTGCTTCCCTGGCATCTTTGATTTTCTAGTGGTCCCCCACCCCGCCAGTTCACCATCCCCCACTGCTACATATTTTTATTCAATTTCCTGACAGTTTGTACTTCTTTTCTGTCTCTTCTGATACCAGATCCTGACTCTTTTTATTCTTCTCCCTCAAATCTCCCTCTCAGGTCCTTCACTTCCTCTGCCTCCTGTGATTACATTGTCATCTTAGCCTTTCCTAGATGGTTTTTGATAGTTCTAAACTCTGACAAAATTCTCTAGCCCTTCTTTTTTCTTTACCTCTGATCCATCTCAGAAAAATTATATCCATCAATTTAGTTAAGTAAATGGGTGTAAAAGTAAAGTTTTACAACTTTATAATTTGTCTTATGTCTTTGGTGCTTTCTCTCTTAACTTTGGACATATGGGCACATTTCTATACATTATTTTTAATAAGAACTGATAGAAAAATTAATTCTCAGATTATAGTTTAGAATAATCAAGGATAAAGTGGAAGAACTCTATGCTGACTTTCACTTGAGTAAGATGGGGTTTGCTCCTTTATCACATGGCACATATTAGAAGTGGCATCATGTTGTATTTTGTCTGATTCATATACTGATAAATATTTCCATCATAGAAAAGTGTCCACCTACAACAAATAGGAGAAAAGGAGAGAAAACAACCAAAACATAAACAAACACTAAGGAGACCAGCTACACACTGAATGAACTACTCAATGTAACACATATCAAAAAACAAAAAAGCTTTTAAGTATAGAACATCCTGAGTAATTGAATTTTAAGCCTTGTAGTAAATGTTAATCCTAAATATAACAGTGTGTTTAAGGTCATTGGACCAGTTCAGATTTGATTCACACATCATTTGGAACAGGCTGTCTCCACCATAATGAAAATATTTGATGTCTTCGAATCTAATGTTCATGAACCAGTCAGGGTGATTTTTTTTTTAATTTTTTGCTTTTTCCCACAAAATACCTTTTCTATGTATTCTGGGCCAAAGAACATTATTAATTATTCCCAAGGCCTTTATCCAAGAGCCTGCAGAGATCAGAACTCAATGTGATTGCAGAAATTCAATGTTTAGTTACAGCCTTATATCTGAACTCTGAGTGGAAAATGGACATTTTTGTCAATCTCTGTAAATTTCTGTAAGTTACACTTAAATAATACTGTGAATAAAATCAAAGACAAGCATCTATTAATTACTATCTAATAATATTAATTATTATCTAATAATATATTTAGGAACCTATATTTACCTGGGAGTAAATAAAAGAAGAAAATATAAAAAACGATATTCCAAGACAGTATTACCTCTCATGAAATATTGAATATGGGATTTAGTAGTCCATGCAATTACTTTAAAACTCATATTGAAGTTTTGAGTATATACTGTATTGTTTTCCTCCTTTTATTTTTATTATTTTAGTTTTTAAGCACTGAAAACACTTAACATGTCTCTTGAAACTCAGAAGGTGTGGTTAGACTGGCAGGAGAATGTAGAGTCTTTCCTCTTAGGGTGGTAACAGTAGTTGTCAACTTAACTGATTTTTCACCTAGGAGACACTTCTGGCCTTATCTATGAGAATGATTCCAGAAAACATAAATTTGGGAAGAATACTTTTTTGACCATCACATGAACTGGGGTCCTAAAATGAAATCAAGTTTAATATCTGCTACAAATGTATAGGAGGCCTATGCTTGCTATTTGGTTGGTGGTTCAATCTTTCTGAGTCCTGATCGTCCTGAGTTAGTTGGTTGACTTGGTAAAACTTCTTTTGGTCATCAGCCAACCAGTGACTGCCCCAACTTGAGACCCATCCCATGAGAGAGAACCAAATTCTTGACATTATTCATGGTACTCTTACATACTTCTAGACAGGAACCTAGCATAAATATCTCCTCAGAGGTTTCATTCATCAGTAATGGAAACAGATGGAGAGACTCAAACAGTAGACTGCTGGGAGAGTGAGGGATAGACTTAAGCAAGCAGGAGGGGTCAGGGTTACCAGAAGTAAACCTAAAAATGAATACATGTGTACTCTATTAAATCTTGCTTGTTCAATTCTGCATGCGTTTAATGGCTGCCAAGCTTATACTTCATAACCCTAAGAAGGCACATCCCTTTGGAAAGCTGATACTTTCGCTTGTTTGACAGTCATACATTTCCTACAGGCCTTCAAATGTGCTGTAGTTTTCTAAGAACCATATCTGTAACAACCCTCACAGTTGTGCTCTCCTCTTCTATTAACAGGACATAATCTAGTAGTCAGTGTATAATACCTCTATTTCTTACATCTTTCAGAACATATTATAGTGTTGTTCTCTTATCATTAGACAGAGAAGTCATATTACACATTACATACATATATTTTAGAAAACCTCCACAGTGATAATTTTTACATGAATTTTCAAAGGCTTAACTGTAGATCATGCATTCCTATTTATCATTCTTCTCTATTGGTAATCCATGCCATACATCACTGTAGCCTTCTCTATTTTATTATTTAACATTTTATGTCCTGTATTACTTAAATTGTCCCTTGTATAAAAACACATGTAAATGTATGTATGTGTGTAGACATAAAATATATGTATATATGTAATAATTAAAGGAAACATGAACACAACATTATCATTTCATTTAATGTGGTTTATCTATGTTTATTTATATATATATGTATATATGTATATATATATGTATAAATGTATATATATATATATATGTATAAATGTATCCTTATTCTCACA